>NC_072379.2:114723750-115077500 GCF_028885625.2 Pongo pygmaeus | reverse complement strand
TGAAGGAGTACAATAAAGACACTGGACCAACAGTTCAAGGCAGTTCTTGATGATTTTCTATGAAAAGGGGTACAGCGAGGGATATATTCATGTGATTACGGAAATAACTTGACATATTCTGACTCTTGCCAATGCCAAGTTCTTCTCATTAGTATCGCTCTGTCAGTGGTTAGAGACATTTTTAGCTTTTTAACATCAATAGAAGCTCCTGGAAAAAAAAGTAGCTCAGCTTTTGGTATGCCATTGTGTTTAAGCAGAGTATAGTGCTATTTGCAGGATTTAATAAAATGCCAATGCAGCGTGGATGCCATCCTCCATCAAGCACCAGATATCTCTGTCTGAACACGACAGATCCTTGGACAGAATGACTGCAAGCACTGAATGCATTCTACTCATCCATAAAATCACATTAGTAAGATAAATAAAGTGCTTTCTTTCCCATAAATGTATACCATTTGCCTGCGGTGATTTGGTATTTAAATCTTAGGTTAGAATTGACAGTGGTGAAGTTCTAGCTGGTATTTTCAAATGCTCATCTCCAAGAAGTGCCAACAGCAAAGATATGATCCGTTGGGTCTTTTCAAGGAAGGAAGATGGCAACGTGGTTTTAAGCAGCGATGCAAGAGGAAAAGGTTACAGGCAAAATAAAACAAAACTAAAAAAACTCCACTTCCATTTTCATTCTGTTAAGTTATAAGAGAAGCTTTCACGTTGTTACTAATGGTTTCTCTGATTTTTGCAGCTGAGCCCCTTTTTACTTTGCAGCCTGGCTGACACAAATCATTGAGAATCTCTGTATAATAAATCATTTGAAAAATATATAGAGGCAATAAGCCAAGAAAGATATTTAGCAGTTAATCAAAGATGACCTAATGTTTTCCACCTATTATCTGTAAAATGAAACATATTACTCAATTTAATCACCAAACAATGTCAATTTAGAGGGAAAAGTGTTGAACTTTGCAACAAGGAGGTATTTAGGATTACTTTAAAAGAAAAACTAGCAGACAGAGTTTAGGGGCTTAATTTTTTGGGGGGATTCTTTAACATCATAGCTGGTACCCTAGTTGATTTATGCTCATTACTATTAATCATAGATTACTAAGGTACAAAATCTGGGCGGCTAGACCATATGGATTCTAAGATCTATTTTATTTTTAAAATTCTGTGATACCGTTTTGTACTGTATGCTGTGGCGACGTTAGGAACCTAATAGTGTTAATACTTGGCCTTTAAACTGGATTATCTTGCCTCATAGCTTCATTCTTTATACAATAATTATAAAGTTACTTGCTAATAGCTAATGTTTCATAAATAATGCCATTTAATACAGATGGCATACACGATCATCCCAATTCTTTACAATTTCTGAGAATGTGTGCCTAGCTTTCTGCAAGATTGAATTAATTACCTAAAGAAAACCCAGAGAATACATTGTGTATAAAAAGAAACCATTATGATTTTAAAATGTAAAGCCCATACATTTTATACATTATTTCATAAATGATTACAGTGGTCTAAAAACGTCTTTGGTAGTTGTCCATTTGTCATCCAGCCTGTGTGTCTTAGGAAATTCTCTGAAATCAATCCTGTGAAACATGAATAGGCATTGCAATCTGTGTCAGAGTCTAATGCATCATGCAAGACATTACTATACAAAGACTAGGTGGACCAAAGGCTGAAAACTGTCAACCCCACACACCTGGTTATATCTTTTCCAGTTTTAGATAATAGATTTCATTGTTTTATTGTTAATTCATGCTCCTAAATAACAATTGCTTATTCACCAAACCCTCTGGCATCGTATTTTCTTTCCAGTTCTTAAATGACACTTGTGAATGTGCTTGAAGCTGTTTTAAGTGCTGTTTCATGTCTTTATTCATTTAATTCTCATACCACCTTTTGAGGGAGGACTATAATTACCCTGAGGTAGGACTATAATTACCCCCATTTTATATCTGAGAAAACTCAAAACAGAAATGTCTGAAGTCACTTGTACTGGAACACACAGCTAGAAAGTTTTTGAGCTGTGATTCCTGTCTAGGGGTGCCTGGAGGACAACGTAAACTTAACCTACATGCTGCACTGCTGTGATAAAGAAGAGCTGCTTAGACCGATTTCTATCTGGCTTGCAGAGTCTCATATATGAGTGTAGAACTGTCCTAGTTTTCCTACACATACCATATCTTCTGCTGTTGATTATCTTAGACTTTTGATAGTTTTAAAAATAAAAATTGTGGTAAAATGGAATCATGGAATTTAAGTTTAAAGTCTTTAAGTCCTACAATATGGCTTTGTTAGATGTGTTAGTAAGCAAATACAACGTAAGTTAAAAGAAGCATCGGCTTCCTAGTCACCCCAAAGACATTGTCTCCAATAAATAGTGAAATTGAACATTCCTGCTATTGTGTCCCAATATGAACTTCAGCACATTTTAAAATATTATTCAGTGTTATCGCATTTCTGGGCCATTGTAAGACAATAGGTATGACTAAGCATATAAACATCATGATGAAATATGACAAGACTCTCCTCCTTTTATACATGCTACTTGACAAGATTATGGAAAAAATATTTCTCAGATTCTTCTGAATCCATTCGTTACTCTGAGCAGAAATCTATCTTTCGAGTCCGTGTGTTCAGTCCTAAGAGGTATGAACTTCAACAAGATACTGGCCAATGGTAAGCAAGTCAGACAACCTAGAATTCAGTTTTTACTCAAGTTTATTTACAAAGGCCATGTCAAGTACTTAGTGGAAAACAATGATAGGTATATTACCACTAGAAAGAAGTACCATTACATTTCATGGAAACGTATTTTTAGATGGCTATTTGACATGCTTTTAAAAACCGGGAAAGTCACAAAGACATGTTATCAATGTGAATGTTTGTTTTGTAGCCCACATTTGAGTGGGAACTCCTGTGAAGAGCATCTTCACATGTGTCATGTGGTGGTTTGTGGAAATCGATTGTTAAGATGACTGTTAGCTAATTTTCCAGGTGAATTCCCTTTTCTTGCTCTACATGTGAAATAATTTTAATGTAATAGACATGTTGAGGTATAGTAGGGGGTGGTTTGAAAGAATAAATTTTTGCCCATAAAGAGTAAAATATTATAAATATGTGGATATGGAAAATAGAGATGAGTTTTTATTATTTAATACCCTAAACCACAGTTCAACACTTTTTAAAAAGGAAAACAAACTGTCATCTCTACCAGGTTTCCCAGATAATCCCATTCTGAAGCGCAGACTTGGGAACCTCTAATGCTTAGAGCAGCACATTGCTATTTTCTTGACTATTTCTCAAAAAGTATGCAAATTCTAACTTTTGGGTTGTGTTACTCCCTCAATTACACAAAGCATATAACTGATCTTTGGTAAAAACCAGAAACATTCACCGTATTTCTTTAGCCCTTAGCCACCTAGCATGTGTGAATTGTAAAAATAAAGTTCTCTATTTTTGTGAGTATTATGTGAAAATGCTTTACTGATGATGTTATATGCCACCCAAAATTATACCAAGTTGGGTTTTGAGAGAGTTATAATTACTAGTAATACTACAATTACTTACTATTAATGATAGTAGGAAAAATCATAACTACAAAAGTATTTTTGAAAGTATAGAATATAGTATTCTGGCCAAAGTTTTATTTAGGATAGAAATTTATATACTCAATGCTTAGCATTAAGGCTTCCCAGATTTAAGAGCACTGGACTGGTTAAACTTCTCTGTTGATCCAAGAAAAAAAAAGCACAATATTTTTTTCTTTTATATGTATATTATATGTATAATATCTATAAATGAACAAAACTTCTAAGGTTATAGAAATAAGCTCAGAAACAAAAAGCCAATTATAATCAAAGATGGCTAATGCTTCTTGGGCATCCTGCTACATTCCCTCCCATGCTCATGACAGACATTATTTGTTGACTATGGCCAAAGGCAGCTTCAGACCTCTCTCCAAACAGTGCTCTAGGAAGCCACAGTCAGCTAGCAACGGCAAAGGGACCAAACCAATTCATTATGAATGGATCAAAATAGAACATGACATCTCATCTAGGCATCTTCTTGTATCTGTATCTGTAACCAAAAAGGTTCTACTCTATACAAATTAAGTTGAAGGAAATGAGCCCTTAGCTTGTAAGAAAGAAAATGGAGGAAGATCACCTCAGAGCCGTTCATTGAAATGTTTCTATATCCTTTCAGACCTATAGAAGCAGAGAAAACGTATCCCTATATGAAGCAATCAGTTTTGGAAAAGGAAGTTAGCAAGGATTCCAGCATCAGGAATTCCCTCCCACAGGAAATGTGGCCTTGGAGGCTGATCGGTCACCTGCTCAAAGGCAGTTGGCTGCAGTGTTTCCATGTCAGGGAAGCAAACCCTGACCTAGAGGGTGCTCTTCTGTGGAAGACCCAGGCTGGCTAAGAATAGAAATGGGCTGTGTGACAGTGAAGCTGAAAATGATTTCCTCTTGTCTTTATTTTTTCAGTTTTAAAAATACTTTTTTGTGTAATTTATATATTTCTGTACTTCACTGGTGGTCTTTTGGCAAAAGCAATGAAAATGGCTATTAAATTTGAGAATTCTTTTTTTGTATATATGTGAGAGGAATAGGAAAACCTACTAGAAAAATAATATAGTACTTGACCTATACAAAAAATCCAAACCAAACAAGCATCTGTATTAGTCTGTTCTCACACTGGTATAAAGAAATACCTGAGACTGGGTAATTTATAAAGAAAAGGGGTTTAATTGGCTCATGGTTCTACAGTCTGTACAGGAAACATGGCTGGAGAGGCTTCAGGAAACTCACAATCATGGTGAAAGGTGAAGAGGAAGGAGGCATGTCTTACATGGCCAGAGCAGGAGGGAGAGAGTGAAAGGGGAGGTGCTACACACTTTTAAACAACCAGATCTCATGAGAACTCACTAGCATGATAACAGCAAGGAGGGAATCTGCCCCCATGATCCAATCACCTCCCACCAAACCCCTCCTCTTACACTAGAGATTACAATTTGACATGAGATTTGGGTGGGGACACAAATCCAAACCATATCACAAACCCTATGTCAAAATAGGAAGACTGTGTTTCACAAACAAGAGTTACATGTTTTCCTGTGGGGTCCCAGTGGTACCCTCAATATTCTTAGCCTTATGTAAGCTCTCAAAGGATGGGTGTTGGTTGGTCCATCTTAAAACATTTCAGAATTGAAGTTTTACTAAAATCCCATCAATTAATTAGGGAAATATATAAGGTTTTTCTATCATGAAAATTAGGATAAAATGATTAGAGTTTAAGAGGTCATATTAAGAGCATAATAAGTTGGTCAGATGTAAAAGTCAATATACACAAGTTAGTACTTTTTTTTTTTTTTTTTTGAGACAGAGTCTCGCTCTGTTGCCCAGGCTGGAGTGCAGTAGTGTGATCGTGGCTCACTGCAAGCTCCGCCTCCTGGGTTCATGCCATTCTCCTGCCTCAGCCTCCCGAGTAGCTGGGACTACAGGTGCCCGACACCACGCCCGGCCAATTTTTTGTATTTTTAGTAGAGACAGGGTTTCACCGTGTTAGCCAGGATGGTCTCGATCTCCTGACCTCATGATCCACCTGCCTCGGCCTCCCAAAGTGCTGGGATTACAGGTGTGAGCCACTGTGCCCGGCCAAATTAACATTAGCAATAATGACTTACAGAACATAATGATAAAAGAAATCTCATTCACAATAGCAACATAACACATTTTATACTTGGGAAGAAATAGAAAATGTGCAGGACTTTTATAAAAGGGTATTTAAAAACCTATATAAATGAAATTCTATTTCATATTTTTCAATGGGAAGACTCAACATTGTAAAGATGTTGACAAGCTGGTTCTCATACATGAAAATAATACCAATGATTAGCAAATTAACTTCAATAAAAGAGAATAACAATGGGATATGACCTACTAATAACCAGAATATAGTATAAAAACAGTATATTTAGGCATAGGGATGAACAAATACATTAAGAGAAAAAAGTAGAACAGAAACCCAGACATGTACAAGAATCTTGTTCATAGTAAAGGTAGCCTCTCAAATCAATAAAATTATTCAAGACTTCTCAATAAATTACATTGTGAGAACTGGCTAACCTAAGAAAAAATTAAACTCAGTTCATAACACAAAGCAAAAATATTCAGAGAGATTAAAGAAAGTAACTGTTAAAAACAAATTATAAAAGTATTTGAAGAAAATACTTTTTAAATTTATAACTCTTGGGATAGAGAAAGCTTTCCTAAGCAATACACAAAACTTATAAATCATATAAGCATAACTTTGACCCCCATAAAAATGAAAAAATAAAGTTCTGTGAGATAATCATAAAAATGAAGTTAAGCTACAGAGTAGGAGAAATATTTATAACATATATAAAATATTCATAATATATAGAGTGCTTGCATATGAAAAAAATACAAATAACTGAGTAGAAGGTACAAAGAAGATACAAAGATTCACCTACAGAGGAAATACCACAGCATGTATGAAATAGATGATATTTACCAAAATGTAAAGTAAGCCTACTGTTTGACCTTGCGATATATTTCTAGGAATCTGCAGAAATACTCATAGGCACTAAGACATATTTACGAGCATATTTGCTATTTTTAATAGGTATTATAATAGTAAATAAGTAGAAGCAAACTCATTAACAAAAGTCGATGTAACCATATTACAGAACATTCCATTATTATAAAGAAAGAACTAGATCTATGTTTACATATTAAATTTAAAAGTTTTTTGAGACCCAAATATACTTTATTTTATTATTTTTTGAGATGGAGTCTTGCTGTGTCACCCAGGCTGTAGTGCAGTGGTGCAATCTCGGCTCACTGCAAACTCCACCTCCCGGGTTCAAGTGATTCTCCTGTTTCAGCCTCCCAAGTAGCTGGAATTACAGGCGCCTGCCAACACACCCGGCTAATTTTTGTATTTTTAGTAGAGATGGGGTTTTGCCATGTTGGCCAGGCTGGTCTCAAACTCCTGACCTCAGGTGATCCACCTGTCTTGGCCTCCCAAAGTGCTGGGATTTACAGGTGTGAGCCACTGTGCCCAGCCCTAAGACCCAAATAAAAACAGGTTGTCACAGCATAGCAGAATCATATGTAATGTATGTGTCCCATATATGTATAAATACACTGTATTCACTTATGTTTTACCTCATTGCTTTTGGGTGTTTTTTACTTAAGCACCCTTTCCTTTCCTTTTAATACAAGTTGTGTAGATTGAGGCCAGGTGCAGTGGCTCACGCTTGTAATCCCAGCACTTTGGGAGGCTGAGGCGGGCAGATCACAAGGTCAGGAAGATCGAGACCATCCTGGCTAACATGGTGAAACCCCGTCTCTACTAAAAATACAAA
Source organism: Pongo pygmaeus (assembly GCF_028885625.2). Lineage (NCBI taxonomy): Eukaryota > Metazoa > Chordata > Mammalia > Primates > Hominidae > Pongo > Pongo pygmaeus. The sequence continues at coordinate 115,070,101 of NC_072379.2, read as the reverse complement.
AAAAAATAAAAAATAAAAAATAAAAAATTAGCCGGGTGTGGTGGCAGGTGCCTGTAGTCCCAGCTACTCAGGAGGCTGAGGCAGGAGAATGGCTTGAACCCCAGAGGCGGAGCTTGCAGTAAGCCGAGATCGCGCCACTGCACTCCAGCCTGGGTAACAGAGCGAGACTCCGTCTCAAAAATTAAAATAAAAAAGTTGTGTAGACTTAACGTGTACAATATGCTGTTTTGATATAACTAACCATAGTGAAATAATTACCACAGCAAAGCAAATTAACATATTCTTCCCCTTACATAGTTGCCACCTTTTGTAACTATGTGTGTATGGCAAAAGCACCTGAAATTTACTTTGTTTAGTTATGCGTGATGAATTAGTCTAGCAATCTAATGGATTGACTCTTTTACTGTGTGAGAGTATAGTCATGTGGTTCTTATTGTTTAACTAAAATAATTTTTTGTTGTTAAATCAAAGAGGAATATTCAGGAAAGGTCAGGTCTGGTGGCTCAAGCTCTTCCTCACATGATAGAGAACTGCTTTGAGGAGGCTGTGGGAATCACGTCTGTTGCTAACTTGAGTTCAGCCTTCTCTTTACTTATTCTCTTGACCTTGGGCTGTGCTGTCAATTTTTTCTTTTCTGAGGGTTTTTTGAAATGAACATAAAAGGAAATCCTTTTAAGACTGTTCAGATCCTTGCTATGCAAAAATTGCATTTGAAAGAGATCTTAGATATGATCTAATGCAATTCCCAAACTTTATGTGGAATTCTGATTTCTGAGATGGCCAGGACACTTTATTTTTATTTTCAAGACAGGGTCTCGCTCTGTTGCCCAAGCTGGAATGTATGGAGTGATCACAGCTCACTGAAGCCTGGACCTCCCACTTCAGCTTCCCGAGAAGCTGGGACTACAGGCATGCCTGGCTAATTTTTTGTGTTTTTTGTAGAAATAGTGTTTTGTCATGTTGCCCAGTCTGGTCTCAAACTCCTGGGCACAAGCAATCTGCCTGCCTCAGCCTCCCAAAGTTCTGGGATTACAAGCATGAACCATTGTGCCTGGCCAACCAGGACAGTTTAATGGGAATTTCATATTTCTCATCCGTGAGTCATATCCTCTTACCCAGAAACTGGGAAAACATCCCCACTGAAAACCCAAATAGGTGGTACTACTTTCCCAATTTTTACGTCAACAAAACAAACAAGGTAATTTCATTCAAAGGAATTATAGTTAATATTATGTATTTTTCAGCAAATTATTTCTGTGATGCCATTTGATGTCCTACAAAAAATGTGTCCCAGTGTTACTTCACTGTTCTATATTAGGGCCCTTTTATACACAAACTCTGTGGTATTCCTTTCCACTAACTGCCCAGCACTGGCCTGGTTAGTTCATCTCCATTTGTCAAATCACTATTCGGGGGTAGTTGGTCATGTTAGTGTGTTTAAGCCATGTCACGTTATTCTGTTAGTCAGGTCCTATGTGTCCCAAGAGCCCTTCAAGAAACTCACTGGTCTCTTTAGATCCTAGCAAGGAAAGACTAGAAATGTCTCCTTCCAATTTGGTGATTGTACTTCTTATAGAACAGACTGGTTTGGCAATAAGGTGCCAAATGCTGCTACTCAGAGCTTATCTGATTTGCATGCAACTAAACTGCCTCTGTATTCAGCTGCATGTCCCTATAGAAAAATCACCTTACTATTTTTAGAACTCCACTGTCCATTGTCCTATCCTGGAATAGACAGTAGCTCTGACTATAAGTTAAAATGGGCTACATTAAACCCTGCCAGGCCTTGCATTTCTCTCATTTGGTCCTTCACTGACAAATTCACATAGTGCAAAGGTCATGGGCAAGCTATAACTCTTCTCTGGAGCTCCAAGCTGGCTGCCCCTGGGACTTATGTTCCACTCTCCTAACTGGGCTTAGCAAGCCGTAAATTCCTGATTAAAGCACAGATCGCTTGAGAGACAAGGAGGTTGGAAGAGTATCGATGCTCAGGTCTCCAGTCACCCACGTATTTGTATGAGAGCCTTGGACTCCTGGACCCAAAGCCAGTGTAATTACTTTATAACTTAAAAATCATGGTTTTCAATTTTAAAAATTCATGTAAAAATGGAAGTCACTGTGCTGGAAATGAGTCTTTCCTTTCTAAGTTCTGTAATGTTATGTTATCTTTATATGTTTACAATAGAAGGAAATGGTCCTACTGGCTGCCAGTGAGTCAGGTAGCAGAGTAGAGCTGCATTCTAAAATCAGAACTAATATTCAGCACCAGCTTCTATGGTCTTGTGTTTTGATGTGCTGGCTATTGGGCCTACAGAAATACACCTTCTGTTTATGCTTCCAAGTGTTCCTTTTATCTCTAGATAAAAGTGTACAGGGGAAGTTGCCAAAATTAGTCTACCTTTTGGACCCAGGCCATAGTTAAACTTAGATATAAAACAGATCAAAGAGTTCCATTCTGATCCGAATAGCTGCAGCCCAGCAGCATGGCTGGTGGCAGTATGAAGTGGCTGAACACCTTCTGATTTGGAACATCTGAGCAAAACTTTCTGGGCTGCAAGGCACAAAAAGAGGCAGCATGCATGTCTGCTTTTGAAATGACTGTCTGCCTTCCAGGATTTGACAAGAGGAGCACTTGTTTAGACTTTGGTGTCTAATCCAGTGGGAAGCTCCCAGGTATTCCTAAAGGCTGCCGCAGGGGGTCTCTGTGAAGCGGGGTACTCTCCTCAATACACACAGAGTTAATTTTGTTCACAGTCCTTCCATGCTTCCTTTAGGTGAAGCCAAACTGTCGAGGTTTCTTCTTTGCCAGGTGGCAGCAATTCCCCACCCGACTCTCTTTTTCATTTTGCATTTAGGTTCTGATTTTTAGAGTGTTAGACTGACGTCCCCGGGGAGAGTAAGAGCAGACAGAAGATCTTGGGCTCTGTGAATCAATAGGGTCACCAAATTATTTACTATCCAAACCAGAACACTGTTGTCAGTGAAAGAGGCACTGTTGGTAATTAAATCTGGACAACTAGAGTCAACTGAGACTCTCCTGGCAAACTGCGGTGTATGGCCATCCTCTGCATAGAGAATCGGGTGATTTCTGGCTCTAGAGATGCAAGTCAAATGCTTCTTTTCCTGTGCGTGATTGGGCATTTTTAGTCGCTCCTCTAAATTATTATAGATGATCATTTTCTGCTCTTGATGACAAATATAGCAATAAGAAAAAAATTGGATAATAAATTTTCATGTGACTCAAAACACAGCCCCCTTGTTAAATAATATTGCTTCAGAATAGATTTTCTTGCAAAGAAAATGTTCTGTACAAATTCTTTAAAGAAGTCTTTCAAGTGGATTTTTTTTAAATGATGCCACTGCCCACTACTTACAAAGAAAGTCTTGAAGGGAAGCGGCAACCCCTCAGGCCATTTCTAGCAAAGAGATGTACAATCAGTACCAGCAACACAAAAATGCTCCTGTAATCGCACCCAGACTATTTTTTGTGCCTAACAAATTTTTGTCTTCAAACTGCAGTTGTATGGCTGTGTTTCCGTTCTGTTTGTTTTACCACTTCCCTTCGAAATATTTTGCATCATCCTGGAGACTTTCCCAAGTTGTGGTCTGCTCGCTGGAGGGCTGCGCTCCTCTGATTTGCAGCATGAAGTTGTGTTGCCATGGCAGGGGTTGTTTACCATAGGGGAACACTTAACAGGATGGGCACCTCCCACAGCCATTCCAACCTCCTTTCCTCCTCTTCTCTACTCGCTTAGATATTCTGAGACAGCAGTCCAGATATGGCTTTCTCTAATCGTAAACTACATTCCCGGAGCGTGAACTTGACTTTGCTATGCTTTCGAGATAGGGAAATGTTTGGCTCTGTTTATTCCTCTCAAACTGGGCAGTGTCCTCTTGACTGTTATGACTAATCCACTTGTCATGGCTGGAATCTCCTAACAATTCTTTCCCTCAGGTAAATCACATTGCTCAGACTTGTGAAGCAAAAATGCCACTGAGACAAAAGGGTGACCTCGTGGTGGTCGCAGCCCGTTCACCTGACAGAGGTCTCTGTTGCCCAGGAGGATTTTTTTTTTTCCAATAAAAGGAAAGCTTAGTCAGAACCTGACAAGTCTTGCTCCCTCACATTCCTGCAGAGGAACCAGCCTGGGAAGAGATAAGAGCCGTGGGTTGACACCCTGATTATGCTTACCTTTTTGTTTGTTAAATGTGGAAATTGACTTCATCCAATTAATAAGAGCAGGAAACAGTTTTTGTTTTGTCTTTGTAGGAAAACATGAAGTAACGGTTTTATCTCAATTTGTCAGGCATTGCCCAAGAGACTACAGCCATGTGGGCCAGTGGCCAAAAAATTGCTCTAAGGCCCAAGTATTAACACCCAGATATAAAAAGAATGCTAATTGGTTTTCCAGCTGAAAAATAATAAGGGATTTGCTGCCAAAAATGCTGTATGGCCTGGAAACCCCAAGTTTATACAATAGGGCCTGATTACAATCTGGGGGCTCCATTTGTGCTCCTACGAAGAGCTAAACAAAGGGAGGTGTTTCGCTCCTCTGCCTTTGTAGAAAGCTCCGCTCCAGATCTCAGCCTGGTGGAACACCAGGCTTCCCACAGTCTTCCTGCCAAATCCCCAAGTTTTTTCCTGGCTGCCATTCAGGAAAGTACAGCTTCGTCTGTAGGATGGAAAGTTAAAAAGGCCTTGCTTGGATACGCTGAAATATATACAAACACTGCCTGACGTATGGAGTAGGCTGCTGCCGCTGGCATCCTAGTAGAAAGAATGTGAAATTTTTAAAAGTCATTTTGGGTACGTGATTGAGATGTTAGCTGGAAGAAGAAACATTTTTCTGTTTGTTTGTTTTAGAAAAACAAAAATGCAGCATTCCCCTTGATCTTAACAGTTATCTACCTTAGTTTTCTCATTGGTAAAATGTCAACTAACCTCCAAGATCCCATTCAGTTTGGGCTGTCTCTAACTTGAGGACCAGGTGTAGCATATGTAGAAAATACAGGCTGTCTACTGAATATCTTTGAAAAGGTCCCTGGAAGTGAGTTGGGATGAAAGTCAAAGTCTGGAGCACTGGCATGGTACAGTCCAAGGCTGGTGCGCTGATGCATATTGGCTCGGTGCCAGCCTGCCTGTGACTTCACACTACAACTCCAGGTCTATATCACTTATGGGAATGGGCCTGAATTAAAATAATTGCATAATACTTACAACTCTGTTCTCTTTATTTCCAGCTGATGGTAAATATTATGGCAAATTTCACAGCATTTAATTAATCTTACCCATAATGTTTTTAAGTTGTAGTTAATACTAAAATACACTACCTTTCCACCAATCATGGTCATAGACTATTATCCTAGTCACGTATGTAATTATGCAACTAAGTTAAAGAGTTTTTTTTTTTTAAAAAAAAAAAGAATTACTTTGAAAAATGAAGTAAAATGTATTCTCAACAACCAACTTCTGCCAAAATATGCAAAGAATAAAACAGGCCATAAGAATCCACTGATGTGTACAAAATTATTTTTTTGACAGAAACAGGCAAGCAACTATGTTTGTTGCTATCAATGCTTTTCTCTTGTTTATTACTTTTTGTTTGTTTGTTATTATTAATGTGTTTTCCCTTAAAGTAGTGAGGCAACATGGAACGTATGTAAGAGTTTGTGGGCGGGGAGCAGTGGCTCACACCTGTAATTCCAGCATTTTGGGAGGCCAAAGTGGACAGATCACCTGAGGTCAGGAGTTCGAGACTAGCCTGGAAAATATGGTGAAACCCCATTACTCCTGAAAATACAAAATTTAGCTGGGCATGGTGTCAGGCGCCTGTAATCCCAGCTACTTAGGAAGCTGAGGCAGGAGAATTGCTTGAACCCGGGAGGCGGACGCTGCAGTGAGCCGAGATCACGCCACTGCACTCCAGCCTGGGCGACAAGAGCGCAACTCTGTCTCAAAATTAAAAAAAAAAATGAAAAATTAAAAAGAGTTTAGGAAGCATTTCTTAAAACCTGCTGGGCCTCAGGACTTTTTACCTGTAGGATACATCAAGAAGTAGAAAGAGCATGGAGCTAGTGTTGCTGACCTTTCATTAGGTTCACTCCACTGGGTTAAATTAATTTTCTGGTGTCCCACATCCTTCTGTGTAGACTCCAGTCTCCTTGGGCACACTCCTGCCTCTGTGATTTTGTACTTACTCTTTCCTTCACCTGGAGTGAGGGAGCTCCCTTCTTTCCATTTTCTGGGATTCAGTTCAATCACCACATGATTTGTGAAGCCTCCTCAGACCACTCCAGCACCCTTTGGTTTCCCACTTCTCTGAACTCTCATTGCTCTTATCATTTTCAGAAACAAGGTAAACACATGGAGGATTCAAGTGAGAATTGAACTGGAACCCAGAAGGTAAACAGGACACCCTTTTTTATTGCAAAGGGCAGAGACCCACTCAGTTGTCTCAAACTAAGGAGAAGGTATTGTAAACCTACAAAGTCCAAGAAACGGGCCTTTCATGATGTAAACTGGAAACCTCTTAGAAGCCTACGCAGCTCTCTTAGAAGCCTAGGCAGCTCTCTCAGACTCTCAGGATCACACAGTACCCCTCTGACTCTTTCCTAGGCATGTCTACTTTCATTTTCTTCCCTTTTCTCTCTTCCAAATTTTTAATTTCTTCCAATTTCTTTATCATTTCTGCTTTTATGCTTCAGCTCAACATCCCCCAAATATCTGAATTAGACTTAGGGTCTTTATACCAAATTTAAAGGAATTGGATCATCTTGTCTTGTGCTGCGTATGCAGCCTTCTGTTCAATCAGTGTTGTTGGCAGGGCAGGGCAGTGTGGTACAAACAGCTGCCCAAACCACTCCTACTGCAGCCTGTAGATGGAGGAGTGGATAGCTACTCTAGAAGATACCCACTGCCTACAGAGTTGTATTATTCACTTTTGGCAAATTCCTTTTTTTTTGAGACGAAGTCTCGCTCCCTCTATCACCCAGGCTGGAGTGCAGTGGCGCGATCTTGGCTCACTGCAAGCTCCGCCTCCCGGATTCACGCCATTCTCCTCCCTCAGCCTCCGTAGTAGCTGGGACTACAGGCTCCCGCCACCACGCCCGTCTAATTTTTTGTATTTTTAGTAGAGACGGGGTTTCACCGTGTTAGCCAGGGTGATCTCGATCTCCTGACCTCGTGATCCAACCGCCTCGACCTCCCAAAGAACTGGGATTACAGGCGTGAGCCACCGAGCCTGGCCAGCAAATTTCTTAAGGGCAAGGAATAGATTTCCCTTTGCTTGCTTCTCTCTCACTGTGTTTGGCATGGGCCTGTTAGACTGTCCCAGTGATTCTCAACCCTGGTTGCACATTAGAATCACCTGGAAAATTTTAGGTGCATTTCGGTGTCTAGCCTTCTCCTTGTCCCACCACAAAGACTGCTGATTTCATTGTTTTGGGGGTATAGCCCGGACATCAAACATCAAGAGCTGGTCTTTCCAGACAGCAGTCTTGTTCCTACTGAGGTCAGGGTCACAGAACGTGTTACTGCTATGGGTGGAGAAGTGACTACCTTTGTAGTGGAAAACATGGTGAAAATTGAGGAGCTGTCAAAGAGGTTAGAATTCTTGCTTGGCTTTTATAGTAGGGTAACTATATATTACATTCATGCTGTTTTAGATAGATTGGATACCAATAATATTGGTAACTTTAGAAAGAGATATAAAGTTTTTAACTTTTGCACTTTTTGCTTTTCTCCATACCCATAACTGGTTTAAATGTGATAGTCAATGAATATTTCCCAAAAGCTTTTCCTTTATCACATAGTCAATGAATACATCTTCAAAATGAAGAACTGTTCCTATATTCTTTGAAAATGTTGTTTCATATGACTAGGAACATTTAAGATTTAACAGTAAAGATGTAAAGATGACAATACAGAGTGCCAATTGGATGATAGTTGTTTTAGTTTTTCCAGTGGTAACTCTAAAATCAGCATTTGATAAATTTGAACTGTGTTATTTGCCCCCAGAATTGCAAGGAGTCAATTTACTGCAGGCACTACATAGAGATGCTCCTGCAGTGTATCCTTGACAGTGTCCTGATGGTTGCCAAGGTTTGCCTCAGGTGTTAAAACCAACAGATGTGATTCACTGGTTGGAGAATTTCTTATAATAATTTCTGGAGTTTTTCAGTATGGTCAGTGAAACCAAGGAGTTTCTATTGAATTGGCTCAATTTTTGATTCTTGAAAGAAAAACACTGTCTTTTCTGACAAGTGCCTCTGTGAGCACCTTGGGACATTTGTTAACAACCTCTGTAAGTCAAGCCACCCCAGTCTTATGATCACTTTGGTCATGATTGTGGTATAGAATGTGAATCATGGACTTTGACATTCCCTACCCGAGTTTCTCTCTCTGAGGAGGACCTAGTTTGCCAAATTACCTGCAATTACTCCTATGGAAGGCCTGGTAGCAGTGACCTCTTTGACAAAGGGCCTTGAGAGGGAATACTGTGGAAGACATCATCATAGATTTTTGATACAGCATACCCAGACTCAGTTTCCTTCTGGTGTTACAGCACAGACCAGTTGCAATACTAGCACCTTGTTATCCCAGAGCAACTTGGCTTGGACTGTTTGGCTAGTAGGATCTCTTAAATTTACCACCATGCGTCCAACCAACACTGAATGGTCAATAATGTAAATTGCAATGCTAGTTCTTAAGGATCCTTTGGGGATGGTGTCAATGGCTTATCCTTTCTCTAGCATGATATCGGCTTTGCCTGGGCAGAAGAAGCAGAGACACCATCCTTGTAGGCTGACCAGAGGTTGGTGTGTCTCCACTGACTGGAGGGTGCTCTGGAGTATGCAATCCTGTGCAGCAGACCCTGGTGACCATCTTGGTAAGAAAGCTGTGGTTGTTGGATGGGCACAGCAGTTATAAAAGAGGATGGCTCCTTACTTGCTATGACCTCTGCAATTTTGCCCATTTGACAAAAGTGATTCTAAGAACTTTGCATATGTCCGATTTGATCCCGAATGAAATGACTGAAAGAAAATTCATTGACGATTTCATTGTGAAATCTGCTATAACATTATTCAGCTGCACATTATCAAAGATGTGCCTTGCGTAGTAAAGTACAGAGATGGCACAACTTAGCACTATGTACATTTTGCTAGTTCTGTGTTGAAAATATAAATCTGAAAAATTTGACCATTGTTTATGAGAAGTCTATTTCTATTATCCCACAAGACTGTCAGGTGTGCTCATGAAGCAGCAACAAAATAACTGAATGAAAAATCTATTGTAGGATCTCCAAACATTCAGAAGCATAGCACGCTTTTTCTTTTACAGACTTTTGATTTTGTTGCCACGAGGCAGCATGTAATCTCATCATCATGTAAATCCTGGGGAGCAAACTGCCTGGGAGAAATCTTTCACTGTGCCCCAGAACAGCACTTTAAATGTAGGGTCTACTTGGGTCTTAGGGTGGAGGTTGCCTCAATTGCTTTCTAGAATTTCTTGTTGTTATCCATCTTAATTTTGAAGAGTAGCTCCTCACCATTTCCTTTCTCCCTCACTCCATTCCTCTCTCCTCTTTTCTTCTCTCCTTCAACAAATGTTGAGTTATCTCAAAACTGTATGATGAGCTTCTGGTGAACATACAAGTATTAAATATGAGCCTTACCCTCACAAAACTTTCTTCTTGTGGGGAGAGAGTATAGAAGAAACATATCACAACCATGCTGGCTGGTAAGAATTATATTTGGAGTGTTGTGGAAAACATAATTGGACACCTAACCAATCCTGGATGGAGCGGGACAGTTGAGTGAGAAGGTGTAGTGTTAGGGATGGTATCAGGAAGACATGATCCCAGGTGTTGTTGGGAAGGTGGAAGAGAGCCTGTTTAAAGATGTGGGGGTGGAAAATGGAGGTAGACAAATGCGTAAAGTCAAAGGATTAGGTGGCATCAAGGAAGGGGCAAATAGTTCTGTGTTACTGAAAAGTAAAGTAGATGGGTTGGGGAGGTTGGAGTACAAGAAGTGACTAGTGAGGTAGGCAGACTAAGTCAGGAATAATGTTGTATTTGTTTATGTTAAAGATTTTGGAATTTTTTTGAAGAAGTATGGAGACATTAAAGAATTTTAATGATCAAATTTTCCTGTTACCCATATCATTCTAGTGATGTGTAGAGTATAGACTGGATGGCAAGTCTGGAGGTAAGAAAACCTATTAGAAGGCTATGGCAATCATCCAAGGGAGAAATGATGAGGGTCTGATCTAAGGCAATGACAGTGTGATGGAGATGAGAGGATGGGCTAGACAGAATTTGAAAGGGTATAATTGACAGGACTTGTGCTCAAATAGATTTGTTGAAAAAAAAAAGCACAAACGGGCCTTTGTTGATGAGGTCTTTATTGCTGTAAGACCATCTATTCCAACCATGTCTAAAGTCCCTGGAGATCCAACCAGAGGAATTCAAACTGAACAACTGCAAAAACTCGTAACTCCACAGAACACATATCAAACACTCTGTGCTGTGTCACATGCTTGTGAAGGTCTATATTTGAGATTATCCAAATTTTTTAACTTTTCTCAGAAAATATCCTCTCTAAATAACTACTGGAGATAAAACAATTAATTTTTCTAGCATAGAGCCCCAGGATTAGCCTCCATATACTTTTCCTTCTCATAGGTAAATTGTTCTTTTTCCAACTCTATCAGAAGCTTTATAATCCATGTCTTTTTAATAATTATTCTATAACAAAGACTCTTATCTAAAAAGTCATGGCAGCCATCATAATTTGACCTACTCGCAAAACTTTTTCTTTTCAGCTTTTTTGCTCTTCAATCAGTTAAAACTATTATTAATATGTTATTTTAGTTTCTACATTGTTGTGTTACTGCTAGTGATTGTTTTTGCATTCTGCAAGCACAGGTGCCCACATGTAGTGGAGAAGGCTGCCCCTGAGCTGTAGCTATTCTTTCATGGAGCTTTGAAGGGTTTTCATACTCAGAGTGAGCAGTTAAGGGGAACAAGCAGGGAAGCCAGGCAGGAAAATGGTGATTGGCCAAAGGACTGTCTGTGGAACAGTAAAGTCAGTTGCAAGTCTTACCTTTTGTACATTAAATGGTGACAGTGACTTTTTACTCTCATTCTAAAATCCACATTGTAGATGTCTAAAGAAATGGAATCATCAGCCTGAGGACTATGACATCTTGCTCATTTACTGAGGAGTCAGACTTTGTACAACTTCAGTGTACACCTGAACATGGGTGTAAGACAAGAAAGAGTGCCACACACCAGAATGGCTATTGAGAAGCTCAGAGGCTGGGTCTAGGCCCTTATTCTAAAATTCGCTGCCTTGAATCTAATGTATCTTACACATAACTCTTAGCCAGCTCAGTTATCTATTTTTCAACCCCAAAAAAGATTAGAAGTGAATTAGAGGCAGGCATTCTGGCAGCAGCAGACAGATTTGAGAACTGACAACTTAATAGCAAGGGAAAAGCATTAAAATGGAAAGAAGGCATGGAATCGTGCTCTGCGTTATAGCATAATGGAAGGCAAGATAGGTAAAGTTATGTGCCACTGTTATCAAGGAAGATTAAATTATAACTTGTGTGTGTGTGTTTTTAAAACACAGTTATCTGTGTTCCCCTAATCCCCACGAAGATTGCCACCAAAATTTGTCAAAATAAAGAGAGCTGAGAAATTTAAAGGTTTTCATTACTTGGAAAACTAGTAACATAAGAAATGCTTTCTTCTCTTATAGTTTCTGACACTAAGTCTTGCAGAGAAGTCACACACACACACACACACACACACCCCTGAGTGTCTCTGTTGTATAAGTACTCTTAGAACTGCTCCTCCCACCCTCTAGTTGCCACCTGACCTCCTCTATCATTTACTATCCTCATCTTTTTTTTTTTCCTTGCCTTTCTCTACACATCAGCGCTCTGCCTTTCCTTAACTATTGTGTTGTAGTTGAGAACCTAATCATTTTCCAAATAGCCAAAAATGGTAAAGAAAATAATATTGTTCTTCCCTTTTAACCCTTTTCCCGTTTGGAAAAAAAAAGGGCAGATCTCTGCCAGTGCTCATTTAATTTTACCTAAACATGGTCTTTGAGGCTGAAGGAAATCTGACTGATTTTCAGAGTGAAAATAAAATATAAAAACTCTCCATGGGGTTATTTCAAAACAGAACTAAGATCAGAATCATCTGGATCATCAAAATTATCTATTTCAAAAAAATCAGATTTATCAAATGAATCTTCAGTCAACAACTGTTCGAGAACAATGTTTACATCATGCACAAGAATGCTATGTTGTCTAGGAGTTGACATTTTCAGCGATCAAGCATTACTATATTTTGTAAATGGGGATACCGCTACAGAATACTATTAACAGAATGATGCCTTTTGTTTCCAAAGCCAATAAACTAGAGTGATGTGAACATAATAATAAAAGCGTGATATTTCGTGGCGAAGTTATCTCTAGGTAAATGCTACATTTGCAAGTGCTGCCAGCAAGTATCCTTAGGGCAAAAAAACTAGTTTTCAATGCTTTTCAGTATTTAATTGGCATACAGTGGAGACAGTCAGCCCTCTGTATCCAAAGATCTCTCACCTGTAGATTCAACCAATTGTGGATCAAAAATATTTGGAAAAAAGAATTTCCAGGAAGTTCCAAAAAGCAAAGGAAAAATTTTTCCAAATATTTACAACTTTTGCATAGAAGATTATATACTGAGAGAAAGTCAGGAGACCTGAATTTAAAATGTTACAATAATCAGTAACAACTTGGTAAACTAACTATATCAGAATGGATAAAGCTTCATTCTAATATTCATCTGTATTAAAAGACAACCCTCCCAAATTCTCATAAATCATGTCAACCCACTTCTGTGGTCATTATTTCTACTACAACTATGATGGTTAAATTTTAAGTTAAAATTAGTATATCAGTTTACTCAATTCATAATTCTATAGAAACAAATGCTTTGACTTAAAGTTTCAAATATACTCTTAAAAGTGACTTCATTGTCATGCAAGGGATTTTTGTATGTATAACTCTTGTGTTGGAGATGACTGAAGCTGAAGGGATCGTGATTAATTTTATGAGTATCACACTTTTATTGGGTAGAGTTTCCACTTAAAAGACTGGTCTGGCCAGGCGTGGTGACTCACACCTGTAATCCCAGCACTTTGGGAGGCCGAGGCGGGTGGATCATGAGGTCAGGAGATTGAGACCATCCTGGCTAACATGGTGAAACCCCGTCTCTACTAAAAAATACAAAAAAAAATTAGCCGGACGTGGTGGGGGGCACCTGTAGTCCCAGCCACTCAGGAGCTGGGCAAGAGAATGGTGTGAACCCCGGAGGCAGAGCTTGCAGTGAGCCAAGATCGTGCTACTGCACTCCAGCCTGTGTGACAGCAAGACTCCGTCTCAAAAAAAAAAAAAAAAAGACTGGTCCACTGACCAAGGCTGACCTGGCTACATGCCTGGTCACATAGGCTGAGTGCCCAACTTGCCAGCAGCAGACACTAACACTGAGCCCTCAATATGGCACTATTCCTCGGGGTGATCAGCAAGCTACCTTGTGGCAAGTTGATTATATTAGACCTCTTCCATCATGGAAAGGACAAAGTTTTGTCCTCACTGGAATAAACACTTAGTCTGGATATAGATTTGCCTATCCTTCATGCAGTGCTTCTGCCAAGACTACCATCTGTGGACTCACGGAATGCCTTATCCACCATCATGGTATTCCACACAGCATTGCCTCTGACCAAGGCACTCACTGTATAGCTAGAGAAGTGTGGCAGTGGGCTCATGCTCATGGAATTCACTGGTCTTACCATGTTTCCCATCGTGCTGAAGCAGCTGGAATGATAGAATGGCCTTTTGAAGTCACAATTACAATGCCAGCTAGGTGACAATACTTTGCAGGCTTGGGGCAAAGTTCTCCAGAAGGCTGTGTATGCTCTGAATCAGCCTCCAATATATGGTACTGTTTCTCCCATAGCCAGGATTCATGGGTCCAGGAATCAAGGGGTGGAAGTGGAAGTGGCACCACTCACCATCACCCCTAGTGATCCAGTAGCAACATTTTTGCTTCCTGTCCCCGCAACATTGCATTCTGCTGGCCTAGAGGTCTTCGCTCCAGAGGGATGAACGCTGCCACCAGGAGACACAACAACAATTCCATTAATCTAAAAGTTAAAATTGCCACCTGGACACTTTGGGCTCCTCCCACCTTTAAGTCAATAGGCTAAGAAGAAAGTTACAGTATATTTTGGAAATCAGAGAATATTTTGGAAAGCAATCAACGGTATTGGTGATTGAGGTGGGTATGGAGATAAGGAAAATAGAGAAATCAAAGATAGCTCCAAAATTCCAAGCCAGAGAGGGAACTTAGAAGAATGATGGTATTATTTAGCAAAATGGAGACATAAAACAAGGCAACCTTTATTATCTCTGTTTTATATATAATTCAAGTAAGGGAGGTAAAGGAAATCTGGTATTTCCAAGTATTCTCAATAAAAATGGATTGTACAAGAACAAACAGGAAAAAAAAAAAAGACTGGGAAAAATATCTTCACTATTCGGTTCAGGAAGCTGTCATCAGCTTCCACATTTGGAGGCTGTACCCAATGTATGAAAATATTGGAAAGAAGCCATGTAAGAGAAAACTGTGGTTAGTCACTGGTTATTCTCAGGTGACGTGCTCAATGCCTTCTGAAAGCTGTATCCAGGTGGTTTTCTAACCCTAACCTAGGGTTTCTCAACCTCAGCACTATTGATACGTTGGGCTGAAAACCTGTTTGTATTGTGGGGGGACTGCCTGGTGCATTCTATGATGTTTAGCATTATAATATCCTTGGCCTCTACTCACAGATGTCAGCAGTAACTCCGAGTGTTAACAACCACTAGTATCTCAAGACATTGCAAATGTGCCTGGTGGTGAGCAGGGGCGGTGGTAAAGAGGGAGTGGACAAATTAACCCCAGTTGAAAAATCAG
The DNA here is from genome assembly GCF_028885625.2 of Pongo pygmaeus. Taxonomy (NCBI): domain Eukaryota; kingdom Metazoa; phylum Chordata; class Mammalia; order Primates; family Hominidae; genus Pongo; species Pongo pygmaeus. Next base: position 115,055,087 of record NC_072379.2, on the reverse strand, counting down.
TGCCCTAATTATAACTCCAATCCATTGAATTAACATTCTACCATTGTTCTTGACACATAATATCCCAGAAAAGTTTCTGCTATCCACTGAGGTAACAAAAATGGGCATTGTTCTCCAACCCATTCTCTGAGTCGTTCTACCTGACTGTAACTCCATTATTTGTAAAACACCCTGGTTGCATTGTGCCCAAGGTAGTAGTTAAGCATTTTATGTCCCCTCACAGAATTCACACTTCTCTTGTCTTATTTGCTTGTCTCTTTGTTGGACTTAAAAGCCTTTTTGCCATAAGTCTGCACCTAGTTAGTGTGCACTTACGTATGTAGTGTGTCCATGCAGCCTGATTTGTTCATATCAGTCCTGGAGTATGCCTGTTAGCTAGGCTAATAATAATGGTACCCATTGTTAGCCTCAAATGTGTTCTGGTTTGGATAATAAATCATGGTCATCCTTTTATGCCACTCTGGAAATAAAAAGGATGTATTCAACTTTGATGAAAAAGATGGTGAAATTACGATTCAATTGAAAATGAAATATGTAAGAATGTATATTTACCTCTTTCCTCCCCCATTTCCCCATTCCATTAACCTGAAGAAAAAAACCCCTTAGGAGTGAAGGGTGCTTAAGAGTAGACCAGAAGTTTAAATTTGTTCCCAGAAGGCAGAAGCAGCTGAATGCTTTTTGGTAGATGATCCAGAATGGTGCTGGCAACAGCCCACATCTTGCAGTAGAGAAGGTTGCCTCAGGACTGTTGCTCTTCTTTCTGACAGATCTTTGTAGAGTTTTCATATCTTTTTGGCAGCAGGTCTGCCAGTCAGAACTGGGAAGAGAATAATTAATGAAGAACTATCTGTGTAACAGCTAATCGAATTGCTTAAATCTTGCCAAATGTGTAATTAATGTTAGCTTTTCACTCACCTCCTCCAGTCCCTATCTAAATCAGAAGATTTATCCCTACAGAAATTCAACAATCTTCTCAAGGAGTACTATAACTTCTAATATAGGCCTTGGCATTCCAGAACAAAAATGCGAGATGATTGGGAAGCCAGTTGGTATCACTTTCTTCTCTATTCCTTCCTAAAGTGAAGACTGCCACACACCACTGAGAGAGAAAACTTCAGAAAAAACACATGCCAGCTACATAATCCTTTACCAACCAATATGAATGGCTAAGCAAGGACCACTACTCATTAAAGGAAATAATGGAAATAGGATGATCAAAGTGAACAAGCAGAATAAATGGCTTGAAAGGAAACAGTATACATAAGGGAAATTTTAAAAAAAGGTTATCAGTGTCTTCAAAAAATTCTGACTAGATGATGCATCTGGAAGGTATATAAGCTTAGACTGCTGTAGAAAATGAGTACTTAGAGAACAAGCAAGAGTTCCTGGAAATAAAGAAATAGTTGCCCAAATTTAAAAAGTGAAGGGAAATAATAGAAGTTAAAGACAATTAAACATCTCAGAATATACAGCAAAAAAGATTTGAAAGTTAAATATAAATAATCCAGGACAGTGACCATCTATCTATCCACTAGAAATTGAACAAGAGAATTCTGGGAGGATGGCAGAGTAGAAAGCACCAGAAATCTGTCTTTCCACCTAGACAACAATCAAATAGGCAAATTCTGTCTAATGTAACTCTTTTGGAACTATGGAGTCTATTAAAGGCTTGCAACTTTCAGGGAAGGCATGAACAGTGAATTGTGGTTAATTTCAGTCATTTTCAGCCATTAACACAGTAGCAGCTATACATCCCCCACATCCCCCACATCCCCAACCCCATGATAGGCAGCTATGCATGTTTTCCTAGAGCAAACTGCGCACAGCATGCAGAGGCCAGGGTTAGCACAAAAGACTCTGCCCTCCGAATATTGGGGATATGTGCTCTGATTGATGCTGCTAATCACAGAGGTGCAAAGAGGCAGGCAGCTACTGTTGCCGCACCTCCCTACATTATTGCAAACCCCTCCCCTTCAAGCTGAAGTGAGTTCTAGGGGATTTCATAACCTGGAGCTCTTTTTTCTACTCCCTTCATTTTTCTCTTTCTCCCATTTTTGGAGCCAAACATTAAAGACTGGGGCATTCAAAAACAATTGCATATATAGATATATAGGGACAATTAGAAAGTGACTGTTTATGCCCAGAACAGGGACAAAGGCAGCCTACAACAAGAATATATGTGTATGTGTGTGTGTGTGTGTACAGGCTTTTATATATTGTGTGTATGTGTATATATATGTATATACACACGTATATGTATCATCATGATTGCTTTCTTACCTCTCCCTAGTTTCTGTTTTCCTACACATAAATTTCTTCCCTGCTATATAAACCCTTAATTTTAGTCAGCCAAGCATATGGATTTGAGACTGATCTCCAGTATTAATTCGTTCCCATGCTGCTAATAGAGACATACCCGAGACTGAGTAATTTATAAGGAAAAAGAGTTTTAATGGACTCAAAGTTCTATATGGCTGGGGAGGCCTCACAATCATGGTGGAAGGTGAAGTGGGAGCAAAGGCTCATCTTACATGGCAGCAGGCAAGAGAGTGTATGCAGGGGAACTGCTCTTTATAAAACCATCAGATCTCATAAGACTTATTCACTGTCATGAGAACAGCACAGGAAAAACCTGCCCCTATAATTCAATTACCTCCCACTGGGTCCTAAACCATATCATCTCCCATCTCGCATCGGTTGCAGCACCTGATTAAAGCCTTCTTCCTTGGCAATACTAATTGTTTCAGTGATTGGCTTTCTTTTGCAGTGAGCAGCAGGACCTAGACTGAACCCCTGGTGTTTTAGTAACAAAAGCAGCAAGAGAAAAGCAACCTGCCATATACGAGGGCTACTCAATAAGATTATGAGCAAATTTTTCATGAGAGAATTTGAAGGCCAACGGCAGTGGGCCAAGATATTAAGAGTGCTAAAAGTAAAACAAAGAGTAAGAGTAAGTAAGTAAAAAAGTAAAAAGTAAAACAAAAAGTAAAAAGTAAAAGTAAAAAAGGTCAACCTAGAATCTTATATCTAGCAAAATTATCCATCAAAAGTAAGGGAGAAATTAAGACATTCCCAGATAAAGAAAAGCTGAGGGAGTTCATTACAACTAGATATTCCCTGCAAGAATACTCAATGGAGTCCTGCAGGATAAAATAAAAGGACACTGAAGAGTAATGTGAAGCCATATGAAGAAATACATATCTCAATAAAGGTAAATTCATAGGCAATTATAAAAGCTAATATTATTGTCACAATAGTCTATTACTTTTGTTTTCTACATGGTTTAAAAGACTAATACATTAAAATAATTCTAAAAGCTGGTAATATTGTAATTTTGACTTATAAATCCAAATTTTTTTACATAATTTAAGAGACTAATACCATTTAAATAATTATTAATGTATTTTGGACATCATGTATAAAGACATAATTTTGTGACATCAACAATTGAAAGGGGTGAGAATGAAGTTGTTAAAGGAACAGAGGTTTTGTGTATTATTGAAGTTACTTTGGAACAAATTCAAATTAGAATGTTACAACTTTAGGAACTTAAATGTAATCCCCATGATAACCACAAAATGTAGCTATAGAAAACAAACAGAAGAAACGTGAAAGAAATTTAAATGTTTCTCTACAAAAAAATAAACACAAAAGAAGATAGTGATATAGGATGTGAAGGATGAAAATGCTATAAGGCCTATAGAAAACAAATAGCAAAATGACAGAAGTGTGTGCTTACTTAACAGTAATTGCTTTAAATGTAAGTGGCATAAGCTCTCAAATCAAAAGACAGAGATTGGCAGAATGAATAAAATACATGATTCAAATATATGCTGTCTACAAAAGGCTCACTTTAGATCCAGAGATACAAATAGATTGGAAGTGAAAGGATGGAAAAAGATATTTCATGCAGATAGTAACCAACATAGAGAAAGTCTGGCTATACTAACATCAGACAAAATAGTCTTTAAGTTTAAAAAGTTTACAAGGGACAAAAGAACATTATATATTAATGAAAGTTTTAATATAGCAAGAAGATAGATCAATTATAAACATTTACTCACCTAATAACAGACCATGAAAATATATAAAATAAAAACTGGCAAAATTGAAAGGAGAAATATAGTAGTATAATAATAGAGCCTTCAATACCTTGATTAAGAGTGTGTTGTTTAATTTCCACAATTCTGTGGAATTTTCCAGTTTTATTTCTGTTATTGATTTCTAACTTCATCCTCTAGAGATTAGAGAAGACACTTAATCAGATATCTATCTTTTTAAGTCTATTGAGACTTAATTTGTAGCCTAATATGTAGTAAATCCTGAAAAACATCCTAGATACAATTGAGAAGAATGTGTATGTTGTTGTTGGGTAGAATGTTCTGTGTATATATATATATATATATCTATCTATTAGATCTAGTTGGTTTATTGGGTTGTTTAAATCCTCTGTTTCCTTACTTATTTTCTGTCTGGTTGTTTCATCCATTATTTTTTATTTTATTTTTTGGAGACAAAGTCTGCCTCTGTTGCCCAACCTGGTGTGCAGTGGCATGATCTTGGCTCACTGCAGCCTCAGCCTCTTGGTCGCAAGCAATTCTTCCACCTCAGCCTTCCAAGTAGCTGGGACTAAAGGTGCATGCCACCATGCTCAACTAATTTTGTTTATTTTTTGTAGAGACAAGGTCTCAGTATTTTGTCCAATCTGGTCTCAAAGTCCAGGGATCAAGTAGTCCTCCCTTCTTGGCCTCCCAAATTGTTGGCACTACAGGTGTGAGCTACCATGTCCAGCCTAGTTTTATTCATTATTGAGAGGAAGAATCACAAGGGAAATTAGAAAATACTTAGAGAGCAATAAAAGTGAAAACACAACATACCAAAATTTAGGGGACACAGCAAAAGCAATCCTGAGGGAAAAATTTATAGTTATATATGCTTACACTGTAAAACAAGAAAGATCTCAAATCAACAACCTAACTTTACAACTTAAAGAACTAGAAAAAGAAGAATAAAGCCCAAACTAGCAGAAGTAAGGAATTAATAGATTAGAGCAGAGATAAACAAAATAGAGAATAGAAAACCAATGGTGAAAATCAATGAAATCAAAAGTTAATCACTTAAAAAGATCAATAAAATTGACAAACATTTGGCTAGATAAACTAAGAAAAAAGGGAGAAGACTCAAATTACCAAAATCAGAAGTAGGGACATTACTACCAACTTTATAGAAATAAAAAGGATTATAAATGTGTTATGAACAATTATACTACAAAAAATTGGATAACCTACATGAAATGAACAACTTCCTAGCAACAAGAAGAAACCTACCAAGACTAAATCATGAAGAAATAGAAAATCTGAATAGAAACTTGTAAGGATATTAAATCAATATTCAAAATCTCCCACCAAAAAAAAAAAAAAATCTGGACCTGATGGCTTCACAGGCAAATTCTACCAAACATTTAAAGAAAAAAATAATAGCAATCTTTCTCAAACTTTTTTTAGTTGAGGAAAAAGAAACACTTCTAAATTAATTTTAGGAGGCCAGCATTTACTTGATATTAAAGTCAGACAAAGAGACTACAAGGAAAGAAAACTGCAGACCAATATCCATTGTAAATATTGATTAAAAAATCCTCAACAAACTACTAGCAAACCAAAATCTGCAGCATATTAAAAGGATTATATACATAGCAACCAAGTGAAATGTATTCCTGGCATCTAAGGATGGTTCAACACATGAAAATCAATCGATGCATTATACCACATTAACAGAATGAAGAAAAAAACACATACTTAATTGATGCAGACAAAACATTTGATTAACTTCAGTGCCCTTTTATGATAAACAAAAGCCACTTAACAAATTAAGAATAGAAGAAAACTACCTCAACATAATAAAAGCCATAATTTAAACAAAGTAATCATTATACTCAGTGGTGCAAGGTTGAAAGCTTTTGCTCTGAGACCAAAACACAAACATGTCTTTTCACCACTTCTATTCAATACAATATTAGAAGTTCTAGCCAAGGCATTAGGTAGAAAGAGAAAATATTAAAGGCATCCAAGTTGGAAGGAAGAAGTAAATTTATCTCTGTTTGCAGATGAGATGATCTTATATGTAGAAAACCCTAAAGATTAACCTCACATACAAAACTGTTAGAACAAATAAATGAATTCAGTAAAGCAGCAGGATACAAAGCCAACATGCAAAAATTAGTTGCATAAAGACTTGTACAGTTACACAAGTTAAACTATAAAACTTTTTTTTTTTTTTTTTTTTTTCAAAGTAGAGATGAGGTCTTGCTATGTTGCCCAGGCTGGTCTCAAACTCCTCATCTCAAGCAATCCTCTCGCCTTGCTTTCCCAAAGTGCTGGCATCAGAGGTGTGAGCCGCCACACTCAGCCTAAACTATAAAATGTTACTGAAAGAAAGAATACATAAATACATGAAAACACATCCCATGTTCATGGATAGATTGGAAAACTTCGTATTGTTAAGATGTCAATGCTCTCCGAAGTAATGTAAAAATTCAGTGCAATGTTTTTCAAAATTCCAATGATTTTTTTTTCATAAATAGAAAAACTCATCCAAAAATTCAAATGGAATTCTGAAGGGACCTCAAATAGACAAAACAATCTTGAAGAAGAACAAAGCTGGAAAAATCACAGTTTTATATTTGAAAACTTACAACAAAGCTACAAAAATCAATACAGCATGGCACTGGCACAAAGACAGACATACAGGCTAATGGAATAGAATACAGAGCTCAGAAATAAACCCTAACACATATGATCAAGTGATTTTTGACAAGGTGCTAAGACTATTCAATGTAGAAAGAATACTCTTTTCAACAATGGTGCTCAGAAAACTGGATTTTCCCATGGAAAAGAAGGAAGTTGGGCCCTTACCCAACACTATATACAAAAATTAACTACAAATGCATCAAAGACCTAAATGTAAGATCTAAACTAATAAAACTCTCAGAAGAAAACATAGAGCAAAAGCTTTATGACATTGGACTTGACAATGACTTCTTGGACTTGACACCAAAGGCACAGAGAGCAAAGGAAATAATAGACAAATTGACTTCATTAAAATTAATTTTATACATCAAAAGACACTAGCAATGGAGTAAAAATGTGAACCACAGAATGGGAGGAAATATTCTCAAGTCATATGTCTGATACCCTTATCAGAATATAATATCTAGAATATATAGAAACTTCTGTAACTTACAACAAAAAAAGCAAACAACCTGATTCAAAAATGAGCAAATTTTACTTGAATAGACATTTCTCCAAACAAGATATACAAATGGACAATAAGTACGTGAACAGATGCTCAGCATCACTAATCATTAGGGAAGTGCAAATTAAAACTACCATGAGATAACACCTCACACTCATTAGAATGACAAATATCAACAAAATAAAATAGAAAATAACAAATGTTGGCGAGGATGTGGAGAAACTGAAACCTTTGCACCATTAATGAGAATTTATATGATACAGCCATTGTGGACAACAGTATGGCAGTTCCTGAAAAAATTAAAAATAGAATCATTATATGATTCAGCAATTCCACTTCTGAGTATATACCCAAAATAATTGATAGAACCCTAAGAGATATTTGTACACTCATGACAATAGCAGCATTATCCACAGTAGCTAAACCATGGAAGAAACTCAAGTATCCATCAGTGGATGTGTGGATAAGTAAATATGGTGTATACATACAGCAGACTATTATGCAGCCTTAAAAAGAAGGAAATTCTGATTCATGCTAAAACATTGATGAACCCTGAGGATGTGCTAAGTGAAATAAGCCTATTACAAAAACACAAATGCTGCATGATTCCTTTTATATGAAGTACTTAGAGTATTCAAAATCATAAACACAGAAAGTAGAATAGTTGTTTCCAGGAGTTTGGGGGAGGAGGAATGTGGAGTTATTGCTTAATGGGTATAGAGTTTCAGTTTTACAAGATGAAAAGAGTTATGGAGATGGATGGTGGTTATGTGGCATAACATTATGAATGTATTTAGTACCACTGAATTGCATACTTAGAAATGGTTAAGACAGTATTTATGTATGTGTATTTTATCACTAAAAAATGGAAAAAGAAGTTCTAGAAAGAGTGAATAGGGAAAACAGAGGGATGGAAATGATCAAAGATGTAATAAAAGAAAATTATTCAGAGTTTTAAAAAAGACACAAATCTGCCATTTGAAAAAGCCCACAAAGTACTGAATGGGTGAGAAAAAGATCCACCAACTTATCCTAGTGAAATTTCAGAAACTTTTGAAGACTTTGTAAAGGATATGGAGAGAAAGGTACTATTCATTTATATAATGAATAACATTACTAAAATTTGACTTTGTAAATGCCGTTTGTTTCCCAGCAATAATGAATCAACTATAGATGAGATTCTAAAGATCGATTAAACATATACAGGAACAAAATGCAAATATGATCAGGGCCCCTGCATTAATCTGTAGGGCTGTGCACTGCTAAACTCCAGGAGGCACTGTTCTCAAAGGAGGCAGTAGTGCAGCAGCCCTGAATGTAAAACAATCCCACTGATGGGCTAGTGTTGGACAACATGCAGGGCCTCAATTGGAAACCAGAAGTTGAGGCTTAGTATACTACTGAACAATTAATTCAGGAACCTATACAAGAGCTAAAAGATTGTGTGAGCGTGTGTGTTAGCATGTTTGTGTGTTCATACACACGTAAAATGAAACTCAGGAGAGAAAAGGAGGCGGGGGACCAGTGTGTGTACTGAATATCTTGTATTGGGAGTGAGAAGATACTATCGAAACTTGAGTCATCAAAAAATAGAGGTAGAAATGTATATCAGTCACAGTGGAGAGCAAAAAGGAAACCACCAGAACTAAAAACAGAAACTGGGAAATGGTGTAAGTGACAGGGAGTAGGACAGGGAATGTAACTTTTAATATTGTTTGAATTTCAAAAATATATGTATTATTTTGTAACAATAATAATAAAACTAGATCAATCTGTTTTTTTAACCACATCATTACTGTACAATTACTCGCTTGCCTGGTGACTTTCCAGAGGAGCATATGCAAATCATATGCAGAGCAAACAGGCTCCACATCCCTTCAGGACTATTTATGCCTCATGCTTTCTTTGACTGTAAAAAAGTTGAGGCATAGGATGCTATTTTGTATTCTAATTGTGTGGACAAATTGTCAGTGGACTACATTTCCCACGGGTTATGGAGCTCTCTGTCCCCCTTGGATATTGGTGAATGTATCTCAGATATAATCGACTACTAACACTTCAAGATCTTTATTACATATTGATTCCTTAAATACACAGATTTTATTTGAGCCTCACAATAATTCTGTTACAATTCAGAGCAGGTATTACTATCTTCATTTTCTAGAAAAAGTTAAGCAAGGTTAAGGTGTCTCAAGTCATTGAGAAAGGGAAAGAGCCAGCACCGTCATCCTCTCCCTGCCCCATATGGTTTCTTAAGGTGATGGAGATTAAGTAATATTAATGCATACAGGCAGCTCTTAAAAAATGTGAAAAACACATTACCAAAGAGGAAAAAGCAGTCACTACAAACAGGAAATCCTTGTAAATGCCTCAGCTATAACCTTCCTCACCCTGAACTCTTGTTAAAATTGAACAATATGGTAGTTAAAAATGTGTCTCACAGAAAGGGCTTTTGAAGGGAGCTGCAAAAGTAAAGAGAAACAAAAAGAGGAAGAAAAGTGAAAAGCTTTCCTTAAAAATGTGGAATTCCATTTAATTGCTGTGCTTGCCTGGGTCCTACGAAGCATCTTATGTTCTGAGTCCTATATTCCAAGTGCTTGCCTATATCCTGTAAAGCGTATTCTGACTCAGAATAAAACAATGTAAAAACTAGCCTATGATTAATCTTTCTACTTGATTCTGACATTTATTCACCCTTTCTTCCTATGTGCAGAAGTGGAAGTGGGCGTGTGTGTGACAATGGGGGGAAAGTGGGATGAATGGCAGGGGTTAGAATAGGAAATGTAACTTATTTTTAATGTCATTTGAATTTGCTTAATATGTACATATATGGAAGGGTTGATTAAACTATAGATAGGAAAGCATTGACCAAAGGGCTCTTTTCTAGAATGCCGTCTGACTCCTTTAAAGTTAAAATATTATTAGAGGACCATAAATTTAATCAGGAGTTTCTGAGTATATTCTGCTTTTCTTTTTCTATTAGAAATTCAAAGCTCTGCCTTCACAACACAAAACCCTTGACTTAAACTGAAAATAAAAATTTTTAGATACCTCAGAAGCAGGACATTCCCTTTTTCTTGGCCCACCTGGCATCAGTGTGAATGTTTGGTGAACCTTGTCCAAATTCTGGCTCTTCCCATATTGATTCAGTTTCTATCTGCTAGAACAAGGTGACCTGCCAAGCTGTAGTGAACAAAATACGATGACTCACATAAAGTTTTTTCTTTTATTTAAACAAGTTAAGTGCAAAGACCATTGATAAGAGCAATTTTTAGCAACCTTGTTATCAGCTTATAGTGAGGCAGTCTCTCTTCCTTCCTCCCCTTTCCACCCACCCCATAGTCGTAAAACCCTCACCAGAGAGAAACAATTTATAAAGCGTTTAAAGACAACTTTCAGGTTTGAGTGTTAGTATTTAAATGTGGAATTACTTTGAATTTGAGGCGCTTAGCCAAATTGTTACTAAAATATACTCTTTTTCTTGGCAATTACAACTGTAGACAATGTAGAGTGTTTATTTCATGTGTACCTAGCCATAAACGAATTCGAAAGTAATTTAACTTAAAGCTTTAACTAATTCTTTTAATCCCAATAACATAAAGCAGTGTGTTTGGATCAGGAATCATCTTATATAACTGGCATTTAATAGGCATGACAAAATATATAATAAAGAAGTATATAACTTTTGTTGCAGCTACATTAAATACAAATGAAAAATAATGAACCTTATTTCTTCCATAGATCTCAGTGTCTTTGGAAAAAATGGACAATCAATAACTGCTGTCATATAACAGCACGATTCTATTATTTTCAGAGCTCTGTAGTGAGATTAATAGTACTATTTTTAAAAATCAGAATGTGACTTTATTAAATCCCAGAAGAATGTACATTTAAGAAAAAGGGATAGAAAAATCACCAAATATCTTCCCTGTATTGAATATAGCAGTCTGAATGTCACAGTCTTTAAACCTTTTTCTTCTTCCCTGAATTGCTATATCTTGGTAATTTTGAAATATGAGTTAGAAACAATCAAGCTCATACCTAACGGATATCATTATTCCAGTTAATGTTTGTCCCAATGTTTTTCTCAAAGACTTAAGAAAAATGAAAATTCTATTTGACTTATGCTTATAGCAGAGATGGCTAACAACATAAAATTACTGCTATGTCTTTCTTAGTAGCTTTGTCTTGTGGCCGCCCAGCCAAAACCAACTTTTCTATACTTGCTAGCAGTTAGGAGAGGCCATGTGACTAGTTTCCACTAATAGAGTGTGAGAGGTAGTGGCATCTGTTACTTCTGGACCCAGGTAATTAAACAGCTGGTGTGGTTTTTGTATCCTTTCTCTTGCCTCTTCCGTCAGTTGGATGTTGATGTCCATGGCAACCTCTAAAGCCATGTTTTGGAGAACACATCACAGCTATCAACTTGGGTCTCTATATGACTGCATGAGACAGATGCATCCTGGCCCCAGCAGCAGACCATGAGCACCTGTGCTGGACTGTTGCATGAGCAAGAAATAAAATTCAATTGTATTAAGCCATTGGAATGTTGGGATTTATTTGTTAAAGTGCTAATGTTACTCTATTGTGCTATCCATTTTTTGTGCTATCCGTTTTTCTTATGCTTGTATAAAAAATTTATTAAGAGAAATCTTGTTAATCTCAACATTACCTGTTCATTGCAGAAAATGTTGACTATGTCTTATACTTACATAACAGCACAATTCTATTATTTTCTTATGAAGGTTTGAAATAATGAAATTATTATTTCAATAATAGAGGTTTGAAAATAAAATTAAATCAAAATGACATTAACTGCCAAAGTTTTATTACATTTATTTTTAAGCACTGAAAAAATGTCAAGTTGTCAAGTTTCTGTGTTTTATTCTTGTAATTCTAGTTAGAATATAGTTTTATCTTTGTCACGCATGAGCATGACATTCTCTTATCTTCTGTTAAGCTAATGAGTGTGAATTAACTAGCATATGTCACCATTCCCCAAAATCTTTTAGGATTACATTGTTCACATCTGACTCAGGAGAATAAACACATGAAATCACATTGAAGTCTTGTTGAAGTAGTCTACATGTTTGTTGATAAACAGAATTCCATGAAACGTATCCTTTTAAAAGAGCTAGGCCCTTTAAAAAATAGAATTTTCATTTTTCTTAAGTCTTTGAGAAATACATTGGGACAAACATTAACTGGAATAATGATATCAGTTAGGTATGAGCTTGATTGTTTCTAACTCATATTTCAAAATTACCAAGACATAGCAATTCAGGGAAGAAGAATTCAAGGAAGCTAGGCCCAGACAAGCTTCTGCTGTCTTCAGATCTATCTCAAACAATTTAATTAGTATCGCTAAAAATATGGCCAATATTCTAGGCAATGCAGTTTACTTGTCAGTTTAACAACAGAGATTCCAAGTGATTAATAGTCAATAATATAGACCTTTTCATTCATTTCTTAATATCTAAGAGGGTTAGTGAAATATATTATTATTAATATTTTCTTCCTTTAGTATTTTTCTCAGCAATATATACTAATCAGATGATGCAGGAACCTCCCCTTGGGCAAAATTTTGAGCTATACAGAGCATGAACTTTCACAGTGATATCCATGTGTCTTTCACCTAGAAAGAGCTGGTTATAAGAAAGTACAAAGGATCTGAGACTTTACCCTGCTTGCTAATTAACTTAATAGCCTACCACAGTTCCACAGAGGCTGGCAAGAAGACACGAGGCTCCTGATTGGGAGACAAGGGACGTTATCACGACACAGTAAGCAGCATGAACTTCATGTTTACCTTGATTCTCACTTGCCTGGGTTCCCACAGGGTTGACATGGAAGAGACCCAGAGGGATGCCGCACATGTGGTGGTGTTCTAACACAAAGAAAAGGTAAATGCTGGAGGTGAGGAATACCCCAATTACCCTGATTTAATCATTACACGTTGTATGCTGGTATCAGCATGTCACATGCATCCCCAAAATATGAACAACTATTATATATCCATAGTACTTAAAAATTAAAAATTAAAAAACAGAGTATACTAGACAATGAGCTTTACAAGTGTTTTGATACTTCCCTCAGGTTTTTCTTCTCCTTGAGCATATGGCTTGAGATAGTTGAGAACATGAGACATACTAGCACCCATATTTCTTTTGTTCTCTTTTTAAACATGAACTCTAGACCCATTTCATTTTCCTCTACTTATATATCAGAATAAGTTACAGACAAAATAAGATCTGAGAGCAGATGGGGAAGACAAAATTTAGGGTGCAGGGACGGAAGTGGGAACCTTGGAAAGAGGAAAGGATACAACTACATCTGTAATCTCTTTTTTGATATTGGCTTTTTAATATCTGCCTGTAAGCCACACACACAAATGTACACATGCACACACACACCATCTTGTCTATTATCTTACTTAATAGACTCAATTATGTTTATATCAAGAATTAAGTGTATTCTGGCCGAGCACGGTGGCTCATGCCTGTAATCCCAGCACTTTGGGAGGCCAAGGCGAGTGGATCACCTGAGGACAGGAGTTTGAGACCAGCCTGGCCAACATGATGAAACACCATCTCTACCAAAAATACAAAAATTGACTGGGCGTGGTGGTGGGTGCCTGTAATCCCAGCTGCTCAGGAGACTGAGGCAGGAGAATCGCTTAAACTCGGGAGATGGAGGTTGCAGTGAGCTGAGATTGTGCCACTGTACTCCAGCCTGGGTGACAAGAGTAAAACTCTGTCTCAAAAAAAAAAAAAAAAAAAAAATTAAGTGTATTTGTTACAGTCTGTATGTGCAACATATTTTATAATTTATTTTATTTAGCAGACAATTTCAATTCCAGGTGAAGGCAGGGTAAACAACTTTTCCAAGTTAAGATAGTCTCTTGTGAGTAAATAACTTTCAGCAATTTAGAGCCCTATTTTGGATGTGCCTCCTGCCACCATAGGCTGGTCCCTCCCTGATCCTTCTTTCCAATGTGTAGGAGGAGGTTGCATCCATCCTCATGTGGCAGGAGTTGAGGGCACTTTCCACATTCTTGATGTTCTTTGCTTCGGAGGGGTTGGTTTGGTCCTCAAAGGCCCTATACTGGTGTCCTCTGAGATATGGCTTGTTATACCTAACCTTGTTGAATATTTCACTGGCATTAACTTCTAATGTATCACTTCTTGCCAGTTGCCTCAAGGAGTAAAGTCCCTACGCTGTGTAGCTTCCTTTTCCCAATCAGAGTCCCCTCTAGGTTTTTGTGGCCTCTCCACATTTCCCCACTGAGCCACACAGACATTTCTGGGTCTCTGGTATGCCTTGCATAGTCTATGGGAGGGCTGGGGCACCCTCTTTGGTACATCATCAAATGCTTCCTTTGTAATCCCTACTGTACAGCTCTTTGGCCTGTTGACAGAGAAACAGAGCATCAACCTCTCATTTAATCCATTTTAGCTTTCTATGGGCATTTTTAATTATTTGTTCTGTCTCTTTGGCCACGGCGCAGGGATGGCAGTGTGGCTGCTCTAGATCAGCGAAGGGAACCAGGTATCTCATCAGTTTAACTGCTTCCTCTCTGAGACCTGTGCCTCCCTTCCATGACAGAATAATTTCTTCTTCCTTCTTATTATTGGGCATATCCCTTCTGTCAAATCATTTGTTGTCTCTACGCAGTATTTTCTAGTAAAACTCTAGGACAAAAGCCCATCAGGCCTAGATCTGTATATAAAAATTGGAGTTTAAGGGATTCAGAAAAAACTTACCTCTTTAAACAAAGCCTCATTTTTGAGAATCTTACTGGAGATTAAAACAAGTCTAATTTTGGAAATCAAAAGCTGAACATGGACATCTTTTTATCTTATATTGCTGTTTTAATGCTTAGCCTCCTTACAATAATGGCCAAGCCTCCACTAGCTGAAGTAAGAGGGCATTATATACAAGGAAAGGTGAGAAAGAAAAGTACACATCAGTATATTTAAAAATATATTTAAAATAAAAATATATTTAAAACACAGAAATGGACTCCAGCTAACTTAATCATATGTGACATATTAGAAGGCTATTCGTGTTGGAAAATCAATGGAAGGCTGAGGGATAAGTGTGGGATGCACAGGAGCCTAGGGTGATCCCAAGTATACAGATGTGGAAAGTGCAGCAGTGTGGATAGGATAGCATGCTGCTATTTATGACTCAAAGGCCAGTCAGAGAGCATCAGTGGCTGAGCTTAGGTGTGGACCTATCCTCTGCCTTCAGCAGGGATGAGGAGTCATGGTCTCTGTTAGCTTCAGCTTCCACATGGGCTGGAGGCATCTGGATTCCCCCATCACCAACACAAAAAATGGTGGTGGGTTTTGGAGGTTGATTAACCTCCAAAAAAGAAATTGGAGTGCTATTAGAAAGTCATTCTAGGAAAGTCCTAAATGACGAATATATGCAACATCTAAATGAAAACAAAAAAATGTGGGAAGGAAGGGCTCAGAAATAAAAGGTGGAATGTCCAAAAATGAGCCCCTTCTTTGCACTTCTGTCAAAGATAGGCACAACCCTGTGGTTTGGGGCATGACCTTGGCCTTAGCACCCGTACCATAATGCCTCTTTTCCCTAATTTTCTGGCTCCTTTGCTTTATTTTTCCCTAGAGGCTGTTTTCTCCCCTTCTCTGTGTAAATGGCCACTACAGCACCTGAGTTCACTGCTCTGCCATTCGATTAATGTACTGAATTAACCAGAGCCTCTTTATTCCAGTTCTAAACTTCCAAGGGAGCATATCTGATTAGGCCGGTTTAGTATATCCACACCTAATGAGCTATGAACACAGGGGAACGGATAGGTGCAAAGGGTTATATGGTATCAACACTATTTGGGAGATGCGAAGCTGGCAATGGTTCTCAGAAAGGAGAGAATGAGGCGTAGAGTGGGTAAACAGGCTAAAAGTCATGATGGCAGGCTATGATTATACCATAACATGTTTTACAAATCCCCTAATATTGAATATTCTTTCATCCTAACTTTTTCCTATTATAAGAAAATTGCGATTTTAAAAATCCTTTGAAGCTAAATCACATTTTTCCCTTTAGGATTAATTCCTGGAAGTGGAATTGCTGGTGCAAAGAATCATTACATTTTAGAACTTTTGATATATACTGGTTGTCTTCCAGAAGCCAATGTATGCCATCTCCAGTACTTAAAAGTACTCATTTTCCTCCTTTCATCTGGGTATATTAATTTGCTTATTAGACATATTAAAAATAGTTCATTGCTTTAATTTACTTGTATTTAATTCCAAATAAGATCAAGCCTTCCTCATAAACATATTAGCCACTGCGTTTCTTTATGTCTTTCATGTATTCTACTTTCATTGTGTTAATCTTACTGATTTTAAAAGTTCTCTAGTTATAAAAGATAATCTTTTGTTGTATAGTATGTCTCAAATATCTCCCCAAGCTATAGTTTGCCTTTTGAGAGTTTATATCTAGATTTTAAAACATAGCTATGAAGTAGCTTTTTTAAAAACCTATGATTATATAATGTAACTAAGTCAAAATTTGGTTAGAGGGATATTCTTCCTTACAGAGTTATTGGATTTATTTGTTCTATGTGGAATATGGTGATCTTTTGTTCAATCTTCTGCCTTTAGAAAATGGAGTGGCTGTTGACTAAAACCACCAGAAGTGAAATACAGAGTAAGGCTCACTTTATGCATAATGATGTTATTGATTTGTTGATAGACTTGGTCAGATAAATCCAAGATACATTTGATCTAGGCCTTTTATTTTGCCAGTTAGGGATAAGATAAGAAGAAAACAAACCTAGTAATGCAGCACCAGTTGTTAGAATATTGTCTGTAGGGCTCTGCTTTTACATCTCTTTTCAGTTTTTCAAATAGATATTCGTAGGTCAAGACTTTCTTGAGAGCTGACTAGAATTAACTTCTGTGTATTAGATTGAAATTGGCTCAGAAGTTAATGTGTAGCAGGAGGTATTATTTCTTCTTCCAAGAGATATTTGGCTGAGAGGCTGCCAATTTCTGTGCTATGAAGTTTTTTGGAGAAGAAAATTAAATTATTTTATCTTTGGCTTTAAGGAATAAATATCCATCTCCAAACTTTCTAGCCCTATCTAAGAGATGCTGTTGTACATATCTTTCTAAGCTTTATTTTTATCACCACCTGACAAATATTATTTCATTTTTGTTTTCATATATAAGGTTTACTTCTCTTTATTTTATAAACGTAATCAGCACAAACTGGATAAAGAAATATTATAAGGAAATAGCAATTTAATTGCTATCAAAAGTTCACAAAGGAAAAAAAATTCTAGATGTACATTGTCCAGTTTATAACCGCAGATGATTTGTTCACCAAAGGCTCTTCTAACACCTCAAACACAACACATCCAAACTTAGAGCAGACATACACTAAGGTGACCCCCAATGCATTCTCATTCTTGTTTAATTTTCTCTTCTTGAATGTAGGCAGAGCCCATGACTTGCTTCTGACCAATACAATATGCAAAGGCAGGATTTCACTCTTTTGATGAGTTTATATTGTATGCCAAAGATGGTGGAATGTCACTGCCTTAAGTATACAAGACTCTCTTAGCACACTGCAACTAGAGATTCTCCCATTGGCCTTAAAAAAGCAAATGGCCATGTTATGAACTGCCTATAGGGAGGCCCAGGCAGCAAGGACCTCCCTTTAGGGCTTGAAGTTTGCCTTAGCCACAACCAGTAAAAGGCTAAGACCCTCAGTCATACAACCACAAATACACAAATTCTCAAAAAACCCGAAAAACTTGGAAAAGTTGGAAAAGTGGATCTTCTCCAGTCAAGTCTCCATATGAGAATGCAGCTTCCAGATGAGAATGTAGAATGCAACCTTGATTACAGCTTGTGAGCTTCTGAGCAGAGAGCTTAGCTAAGCCATACCCAAACTGCTGACTCACAGAAACTGTGAGAGAGTAAAGGCATATTGTTTTATATTGCTAGGTTTGTGGTAATTTGCTATAGAGCACATAAAACAAACATGCAAACCTAAACTCGATTGTGTTTCCCAAGCTTCTTGTATTTTCTTTGTATCAGCACAACTATCTTTCTAGTGAAATTCATCTTTGATTCCCAAAGTCAAGCAGCTACCAAATCCTGCTGATTTTATATCTAAACCATCTCTTGTGTGATTCCACTTATCATCAGTTCTTACTGAGACAGCTGCAAATCTTTTCCTTCCTTGGGCCCTCATGGTGCCTTTATTCTGTGCAATGGTTGGCAAATTACTCTCTCCAAAGCTGTGCTTCCCAAAACACCTTCTGTAGATACCAGTCCCATGAAATATTCACTATACTGTAAGCTCCATACGGGGAAGAAAGGCAGCTGTTTTGTCCACCATTGTATGCCTGATGTGAAGTAAATATGTACTGTAGAAAATAATGAGTACACAGATCAGAATGTTTCTGGAAGAAAATTGTGAGTATTATAAAAATAGAAGCCTGCTAATTTTTGCTCCAGGTTTTAAGAGGGAGTTTAATAAATTTTTTTCTATCACAAGAATTTTCAGAGCTAATCAGAGTCTCAGAACAGATGTGAACTATTAGTAGGATGACCATACATCTCACTTCTGTCTCCCCTTTCACTCAAAATCATGCAGGTTGAGAAGATAAATTTAAGGTGCTGGGTGGTGGATGAGGTGCTGATGCAGAACACTAGATCAGATAACCAGGCAGTTTTCCAAACTCTAGCCTCTAGCATATGCTTCCCTTTTAAATATAAATGAATTGGGAGGAAATGTAGAGACTTGTGAGGCTGAAAATTCTTGATTTTTTTTGTTGTTAAACCATTACAGTTTGCCAAGTCCTTTCACCCTGATTGTAAATCTCAAAGGGAATCCAATCCCATGTGTTTCTGATTAGTTTACACTTGAATTATCCAAAAGTTTTGTAAGACCCATTTGAATTCCAAAAACCTTTGTGAAGCTTTTTTTTTTTTTTTTTTTTTTTTTTGGTGGTGGTGGTGGTGGTTTGTTGGGAAGAGATTGTTGGAAGGATAGGTAAAGAGTGAAAACAGGTTATTTTGAGTTAGAATTAGGATCACAAGGAAACCTCTCTAAAATGGTAAAATACACAACATAATCAAAGTGAGTCTTAAACATGAAATGTATGTGGTTCAAATCAATCTATAATGCGGTACAGTGTAATTGCCTCATTTTTGAAACTGATCTCTGCCTATAGTACCCACATAGCTCATAAATATAGCATTTATATAATGCTAGATAGAAAATACTTTCTATTTCCAGATTAGCATAGAAATTATTTTCATTGCTTGTTCATGTATCATTGAATATTAATGGAATCTATTCTCCATTTAACGAGTCACAGAGAATTTCCAAAAGGAGGGAGAGCAAAGAAACATTAAGCAATATGGAGATTATCAATGTTATCACTCTCTGTCAAAAGGACTGAAAGGTTATATATACCAAATCCTAATATGTACAGTCATATCATCTGCTGAATATATTTGAAAGTTAATGACTGTATGTAAAAATAAAACTTTGTGGCATCATTACATTTTAAGAAGCATTGTAAACGTATTGCTTCATATAGAAATGCACACAGACTAATATTAAGTCATGCTCCATGCTTCTTGTCCTATTTCTTGCTAAGTTTGAGTGTCTGGAGTCCTTAGCTGAGTGCCAATGTGTCTGGAACTCAGACAGAGGCTGCCCAACCTCACTGGCTCTGCCTATTACGGCTGTATTTGGTCCTGATTTACTCTACTGGATTTGGTATCTGAGTATAATGACGGATTTCATGTAGAATGAATATAGTAACTTAAAATTATGAGATGAAATTGCCTTACAAAACATTATTTCTTAACTTTCTGAAATTTGATGCCAGGACACATCCAGGATTTGAGCATACAACTGTCAGTTCTCAGCTCCCTCCCCTTAGTTCCAACCATCACCAACTGCACTCAACACTTCTTAGTCTGGAACAAAGAACCTCACTACCATCACGGTAGAATTAACTTATAATGAAATTCATGCTTACCACATCCTATGAACAGGCCAGGATTTTATAGAACATACTTGATTCCTTTGGAAAACATGTTTATTTTTGAGTTTCTAGGCAGATGCATTTCTGCATTTGAATAGCAGCTTGCCAAGAAGTTCTGAAATCTAGCCATCTTAATAAGAAAAACCAAAATAGTGGTACAAATTCTTGACCATCTGTTACTGCTCTTACAGAGAAGATTACTGCATTGGGTGGGAGGGAAGAGTACAACGAATCGTTAGGTACCAACCAGTTCTAACACTCTATTATTCAAGCACCTCAGATTCATTGATTATTTCATGCAATTTATTGTGCTTTACTTTGGGACTAGCTATGCATAGCTATGCACAGATTTGTGTTATCTGAGATGCATAACTAAGCTTCTCAAGGCTATTCTTCTATCTTCACTAATATCTTTTCTACTTAATCCCTGATATTCAAAATATATTTAAAGGAGGTGGGAGAGGAAATGCTTCCCATGTCACATTATAAACAGGGCCTAAAATAAAATTCCTTTAGGGAGAGAATACACAGCAGTTTTAACTTTCACTAAGGTAGAAATGACTGATATCAGAGCCTATTCAATTAGCAAATTGTGATAGCAGACACTAGACATTCCTATAGGTATAAGAAGGACACTCCAGAGGGAAGGACAGCCAGAGAAAACAGAAAGTGGAGAATGTTACCCTTTGCTTTAGAGTCGGCCTGTCTAGCTTTATAGCTGGTTTATACACCCCACAACTTTAAACTTAATAGTTAAGTACCCAGAGTATAGGAGAGCCTCAGAAATGGTTTGAATGAGGCTAGGTGTGGTGGCTTATGCCTGTAATCCCAGCACTTTGGGAGGCCGAGGCGGGCGAATCACCTAAGTTCAGGAGTTCGAGACCAGCCTGGCCAACATGGTGAAACCCCGTCTCTACTAAAAACACAAAAATTAGCCAGGTGTGATGGTGTGCTCCTGAAGTCCCAGCTACTTAGGAGGCTGAGGCAGGAGAATCGCTTGAACCTGGGTGGCAGTGGTTGCAGTGAGCCAAGGTTGCACCACTACACTCCAGCCTGGGCGACAGAGTGAGACTCCGTTTCAAAAACAAAACAAACAAAATAACAGAAGTGGTTTGAATGGTTTCTTATTTCGCTCTACAAACCTTGGAATTATTTTCATTAGGTGAAAAAGGGCAACAAATATGTAAGTTTATCTGTTAATTACATGCTGCAGAAAATGTAAAGAAGTACTTATGGTAACAGCCAGTTTTCAATACAGGTAACACAAAAGGAAAGGGAAAGCTAATCTTAAAATGAAATCGACATCCTAATGAATTACCAAAAAGTGTGAAAAGTACTTTTACATCAAATGAAAAAATGTAATCTTTATCAAATTTATTTTTTATAACATTTATATTTATTGATCTGAGGTAGGCTATTGTTAGAACAAAATTAATAGTAAATACTGAACAATATGTCAGGCATGGGGCAAATTGGTTTCTCTTCTTTACAGCAGGCCACTGTGACCCTATTAGGAAATGTTTTAAAGGCGTTTCTTGGCATTTTCAACAAAATATTTGTACTCCCTGCTGAAAATAGCTTAATATGAAGTCCCAAAGGAATTCTGTCTGCCTCATAAAATTGCTTTGAGTTTTCAGTTTCTGGCCGCCGCCTTCCAAATGCACAGTGAATACATGGTGGAGTTTTGTCTAGTGCTTTCAGTAGAGGAATTTTGCTACATTAAAATAATTTGTTAATTCATCATTTTCATGGTAAAATAGAAATTACTCACCCTGATTCCTAATACGATCAACATAACTTTGCTTTTCATACATAAAGACATTGGTATGAAAAGGAAGCATTCTCTTTCTTCCATCCGTTTGCTAGCCTGCTTGAGCGGTCGTGTACTATGACTATGGAAAGCATGACCTCAAATTCCAGCCACACCACTTCCCAGCTGTGTACCATTCAGCAAGTCACTTGCCCTCTGTAATGACTCAACTTCCCGGTCCGTAAAATAGAATCATAGTGGCCACCACCAGAGAGAATTGCTGAGGGGAGTAAATGAGAGCATGAACGTAGATTGCAGCACAGCACCCATCATGCGGGATGCTTTCAATAACTGTGAATTATTTTTTTCTCTATTATTAATTAATGCTTTTCTTGGATTTTGTTAACTACATCATATATTTCTAAAACCAATACTCTCTGTTTTTACTTATAAAACATAAATCTTCCGTAAGTAATTATAGACTGAATGTTAATTCGTGACCAAGTGCAGGATATACTGAGGCCATTATCTGGTGAATGCAGGGTTTATAGATAGCCTATCTCAATTATTTAGAACCTAAAGTGAACATTAAGATAAATTTTAAACATTTCAAAAATAGAACTGGTTGTCACGCAGTTTAATAAGCAAATTTGACCCCTAAAGTCTTTGAATAAATGCACAGATATGGCTCATTGTACATTTAAGCTTTCGTTTCTACATGTTAACAATTTACTGAGATAAGCAAATATAAACAAAATGAACACTGGGAAAGTGTGTTTGATATTTTAAAACTCTTGTCAAACTAATTAATTCAAATGTGTCATTCAGGCCATTATTAAAAAGTCAAAAAATAACAGATGCTGGCGAGGCTGCGGAGGAAAGGGACGCTTATATACTGCTGGTTGGAATATAAGTTAGTTCAGCCATAGTTCAGACTGGAAAGCAGTCTGGAGATTTCTTAAAGAACTCAAAGAAGAATTACCACTTGACCCAGCAGTTTCATTACTGGGTATACACCCAAAGGCATATAAATCATCCTACCATAAAGTGACATGCGCACGTATGTTCGTTGCAGCACTATTCACAACAGCAAAGACATGAAATCAACCTAAATGCCCATCAACAGTAGACTGGATAAAGAAAATGTGGTACATATACACCATGAAATACTATGCAGTTATAAAAAAATAATGAGAACATGTCCTTTGCAGCAACATGGATGGAGCTAGAGGCCATTATCATAAATGAATTAACGCAGAAACAGAAAACCAAACACTGCATGTTCTTACTTATAGTTGGGAGCTAAAGATTGAGTACACATGGATACAAAGAAGAGAACAATAGACACTGGGGCCTGCTTTGAGGGTGGAGGGTGGGTGAAGGGTGAAGATTGAAAAACTACATATCGGGTACTATGCTTTTACCTGGGCGACAAAATAATATGTACACCAAACCCCCGCAACATGCAATTTATCTATAGAACCAACCTGCACATCTATCCCTGAAACTAAAATAAAAGTTAAAAAAAGTCATTCCTTAGGTATTAAATTCTGAAAGACCAAACCAAACAAGATGGAAAAAATAGGAACCATCAATGTTTCTGTCTCTACTGGACCATTTCCATCATCATACAACATAGGACAATTATCTCCTGTCTTAAAAATGAATAAATGAACCTTCTTTGTCTCTATGGTCTCCTCCAACAACCACATCATTTCTCTGTTCCCTTTTAAGACTAAACTCTAGGCCTGTCTTGTCTTAACAACTGTACTAAAAGCTCTCTTATCAAGGTCCCTTAAATCCCCCACATTGCAAAATCCACTGGCATTCTTCATTCTTCATCTTTGACCCAGTTTATTACTTGGCCACTAGTCCACTACTCTATCTTATTTCTTGACCTCTAAACACTGGAATGCTGCAGGTCAGGATTTATGTGCTCTCTCTACCTGTGTTCCCTAGGTATCTTTATTCAGGCCTCAGCTTTTTAAATATATCTATAGATGGATGAACCCAAATTAAATCTCCAACACTGAGCAGCCCCATGAATTACAGATTTGTATATTCAACTGCTGCTTTCGTATCTTCACCTAAATGAAATACAGGCATACCTTGGAGATGTTGCGAGTTCTGTTCCAGACTACCACAATAAAGTGAGCCACACACATGTTTTTGATTTCCCAGTGCATATAAAAGTTATATGTTTACACTATACTGTAGTCTGTTCAGTGTAAAATAGCATTATGTCTTAAAAAACGTGGACATATCTTAGTGTAAAAATTGTTTATTACTGAAAAATGCTAATGATCATCTGAATCTTCAGTGAGTCATATTCTTTTTGCTGGTAGAGGGACTTGCCTCAGTGTTGATGGCAGCTAACCAGGGTGGGGGCTGCTGAAGATTGGGTGGCTGTGACAATTACTTAAAATAAGACAACACTGAAGTTTACTGTATCAATTGATTCTTCCTTTCACAAATAATTTCTCTGTAGCACGTGATGCTGTTTGATGGCATTATACTCACAGTAGAACTTCTTTTAAAATTGGAGGAAATTGTCTGAAATCCTGCTGCTACTTTAACAACTAAGTTTATGCAATATTCTGAATCTTTTGTTGTCATTTCAACACTGTTCATAGCATCTTCACCAGGAATAGATTTGATCTCAAGAAAACACTTGCTTTGCTCGTCCATAAGAAGAAATTCCCAATCTATTCAAGTTTTATCATGAGATTGCAGCAATTCAATCACATGTTCAGGCTTCACTTTTAATTGTAGTTTCTTGCTGTTTCCACCACAGCTGCAGTTACTCCCTCCACTGAAGTCTTGAACCCTTCTAAGTTAATTTTCCATGGGGATTCGAATCAACTTATTCTAAACTCTCATTCATGTTAATATTTTTACCTCTTCCCATGAATCACAAATGTTCCTAGTGGCATCTAGAATGATCAATCCTTTCCAGAAGATTTTCTGTCTTCTTTATCCGGATCTATCAGAGGAATCACTATATATAACAACTATAGCCTTAC
The DNA here is from genome assembly GCF_028885625.2 of Pongo pygmaeus. Taxonomy (NCBI): domain Eukaryota; kingdom Metazoa; phylum Chordata; class Mammalia; order Primates; family Hominidae; genus Pongo; species Pongo pygmaeus. Next base: position 115,030,018 of record NC_072379.2, on the reverse strand, counting down.
AAAATGCATTTGTTGAATTAGACAACTTAAAAATAGAAATTACTCCTTGATTTTTGGGCTGCAGAATGGATATTGTGTTAGCAGGCATGAAAACAACATTCATCTCCTTGTACATCTCTATCAGAGCCCTTGGGTGGCCAGGTGCATTGTCAATGAGCATGACATGGTTTGGCTCTGTGTCCCCACCCAAATCTCATCTCTAATTGTAATCTGCATGTCTCTGGGGAATGGCCTGGTGGGAAGTGATTGAATCATGGGGGCCAATTTCCCCCTTGCTGTTCTTGTAATAGTGAGTGTGTTCTCAAAAGATCTGGTTGTTTAAAAGTGTGTGGCACTTCCCTTTTAGTGCTCTCTGTCTCTCTCTCTCCTGCTCTGCCATGGTAAGACGTGTTTGCTTCCCTTTCACCTTCTGCCATGATTGTAAGTTTCCTGAAGCCTCTGAGCCATGCTTCCTGTTAATCCCGAAGAACTATGAGTCAATTAAACCCCTTTTCTTCATAAATTACCCAGGGTCAGGTAGTTCCTTATAGCAGTGTGAAAAAGGACTAATACAGAGCAGTTATCTCTGAAAGGATTCTTTTTTTCTGAGCAGTAAGTCTTAACAGTGAACTTAAAATATTCAGTAAACAGTTGTGCTGTTATTCAAGCATTTTTCCATTTATAGAGCATAGGCAGCATAGATTTAGCATAGTTATTAAGGGCCCCAGGATTTTGGAATAGGCTGTAGTATTGGTTTCAACTTAAAGTCACCGGCTGTGTTAGTCCCTAACAAGAGAATCAGTCTGTCTTTTGAAGCTTACAGGCATTGGCTTCTCCTCTGTAGCTACAATAGTCCTATATAACATCTTCTTCCAATAGAAGGCTGTTTTGTCTACATTCAAAATCTGGGTGGGTGTAGTTTTCTATATATGTCCACTTATTCATTTAGTTAATCATGTTTTTAAAATCATCAATATCATGTTAATTTTATTTTATCAGCAGTTTCTTTAGCTGTGAAGGGAATATACTAAAGGTGTAGGCACCTTCATCAATGACCTTAGCTAGATCTTCTGGATAACTTGCTGCAGCCTTCTACATCAGCACTTGCTGCTTCACCTTTCACTTCTGTATTGTGGTGATGGCTTCTTTCCTTAAACCTCATGAATCAACCTCTGCTAGCTTCCAACATTTCTTCTGCAGCTTCCTCACCTCTCTCAGCATTCATAGAATTGAAGAGTCAGGGTCTTCCTCTGGATTAGGATTTGGCTTAAGGATATGTTGTGGCTAATTTGATTTTCTATCCAAATCACAAAAACTTTCTCCATATCAGCAGTAGGCTGTTTCACTTTCTTATCATTTGTGTGTTCACTGGAGTAGCACTTTTAATTTCCTTCAAGAACTTTTCCTTTGCATTCAAAACTTGGCTGTTTGGCATAAGAGGATTTCCTATTGTGGCTTTCAACATGCCTTCTTCACTAAGCTTCATCATTTCTATCTTCTGATTTAAAGTGAGAGATGTGTGACTCTTCCTATCACTTAAATACTTAGAGGCCATCGTAGGGTTATTAATTGGCCTAATTTCAATAGTGTTGTGTCTCAGGGAATAGAGAGGCCCCAGGGGAGGGAAAAAGACAAGGGAACAGCTTTCCAGTGGAGCTGCCAGAACACACTTAACATTTATCATTTAAGTTTGTCATCTTATATGGGCATGATTAGTGGGGCTGCCAAACATTTACAATTACAAAAATCAAAGATCACTGATCACAGATCTCCATAACAGATATCATAATAATGAAAAAGTTCGAAATATTGCCAGAATTACCAAAACATGACACAGAGACACGAAGCAAGCACACGCTATTAGAAAAATGGCACCGATAGACTTGCTGAATGCAGGGTTGCCACAGACCTTGAATTTGTAAAAATTTCAATATCTGTGAAGCACAGTAAAGCAAAGTGCACTATAAAGAAGTCCACCTGTATAGGAACTTCAAATCTACTTTGTCCATAACGGAACTCTTGGTTTCCTTAAAACTTTCTCTTCCTAAGGATTTTTTCATCTCAGGAAATGGAATATGTTCTTCTGATCACTTTGACAAAGAAACAAACAAAACAACTTTGGAGAAATCACTTTTTTGAACTCATTGTATTTACTTTCTCTCATGTTCCACGTTCAATTCACCAGTAAATCCTCTGGCTCTACCTTCTAAAATATCTAGAACTAATTACTTCTCTCTACCTTCACCCCTACCACTTGAGTCCATGCCACCATCTCTTACCTGATTTATGGAAATAGCCTTCTATTTGTCCTTCCTGAGTCTGCCTTGCCCTTCCCTGGTTTATGTTTAGACAGTTGCCAGAAAGACCTATACAAAATGAAAGTGAGATTATGTTACCCCTCTACAAAAACTTCCCAAAGCGTCTTATCTCACCCTGAAAAGCCACATTGCTTATGATGTTGTTGGTCATGTCTGACAGCATCACCAAATGTTAGGAATCCTACAGAGAACAGGATAGATACATTTTCCAGGTTGAGTTAATAGAAACATAATATGTTAATCTGTAGTGATTTTACAGGAATAAAGTTGTTTATTGTATTTTCTTAAAGTCTTTCAACTGTCTACATCAACTGTAGCTATGCCTCCATTTTCATTCCTAATTTTGACTGCTTCTACCTTTTCTCTTCTTTATTAATCTCATCACAATTTAATCAATTTTATTTATCTTCACAAAGAACCATCATTTGGTTCTTTTGATTCTATTATATATATATTTTTCTATTAAAAAAATTTACCCTGTTTTTCTGGTTTATTTCTTACTTTTTAGATGGTTGCTTAGCTTGAATTCTGAGCTTTTGTTTTTTTCTAATATCACTGAAATGGAGACATATGCTATTTTAACCACGTCCTGTGAATTTTTATGTATAATATATTCATTATTATTCAGCTTTGAATATTTTGTAATATTATGATTTTATCTTTGGCTCATGGGTTATTTAGTTGTGGTTTTCTTCCAAACGTACTGTGTTTTTTCTAGTTATCTTTTTGTTTTGATTTTTAACTAAATTTCGTCATAGAGAATGTGACATGCATGGCTTAGTTCTTTAAACTTTGTTGAGAGCTGCTTTTGGATCAGAATGTGGCCAATTTTATAATATGTTTTCTGTATGTTTCAAAAGTTTTTGTCATTTACATGGGTGGATATAGTGTTCTATATATGTCCGCTTATTCACTGAATCATGTTTTAAAAATCACCAATTTCATGTTAATTTTATTTTGTCAGCTGTTTCTTTAGCTATGAGAGGAATATACTAACATCCCTCACTATTATTTGCATTTATTTTTTCCTGTCTTTCTCTCAATTTTTGGTTTACATATTTTAAGGCTGTGTTGATAGATACATACAGGTTTAGAACTGTTATATCTTCTTGAGTTATTAAATGTTTTAGCATTGTGTAGTGATCATTTTAATCTCCTAATGCTTTAGTTAGTAAATCTATTTAGAGTGATGCTAATAGTTTACTACCTGCCAATTACTTAGATTTTGATTCATGTATATGATTTATTGAATCATTTTACTTCCAAATGTTCTGAATATTTAGATTTCAAACTTGTCTCTTATAAACTGCTTTGGACTTTTTGTCTTTTGTTCTTTGTACCACATGAAGCTAAAACATTGTGGATCAAATTCATCCTAATTAGCAAATGCCATAAAAATGAAAGTTGGCTGCAGAATTCCACTTACCTTTTGGATTTCTGCTAAAAATGCTTTATGACCCTGTCAGTTCAATAATTATTTTTAAGAATATATATTTACTCAGGATTATTAGCTGGTTTCAGCAAGAGGGTTGATCTAGATAACTTTCCATATTACAACAAATTAAAATGCAAAAATACTAAAATTTTAATACATTAAATTTTATGATTTAGTTTTAAGATGTGGTAATTCATGTATGTTAAATAATTTTCTTATTATGGATGACATTTTAATTTTTCTTCATGCTTTATTAAGATACACTTTACATAAATAAATTTACCTGTTCTAATGTATAGTTCTGTTTTGTGTCCCTATAGTTTTACTTTTTTTCAGAATGTCATACAACTGGAATCAAGTGAAAGTATGCAATCTTTTATTTTATTTTATTTATTTTTGAGGCGGAGTCTTACTCTGTCACCCAGGCTGGAGTGCAGTGGCACGATCTCGGCTCACAGTACCCTCTACCTCCCAGGTTTAAGCGATTCTCCTGCCTCAGTCTCCCGAGTAACTGGGATTACTGGTGCCCGCCAGCAGGCCCAGCTAAGTTTCTATTTTTAGTAGAGATGGGGTTTCATCATGTTGGCCAGGCCAATCTTGAACTCTTGACCTCAAGTGATCCACCTGCCTCGGCCTCCCAAAGTGCTAGGATTACAGGCTTGAGCCACCATGCCCAGCCAGTATGTAGTCTTTTAAATCTGGCTTTTTTTTGCTTGGCATAATGCACTTAGCCATGTTGTATGTATCAGTAGTTCATTCCTTTTTAATCCTGAATAGTATTCCATTGTATGGATGTACCGTAATTTGGTTATCCATTCACCTGTTGAAGAACATTTGTGTTGTCCCAGTTTTGGAAGATATATAGAAAAGCTGTATAAACTTTTCTATATCTACTTTTATGTAAACAAAACTTTCATCTTTGAAGTGACAATGCTAGATTGTATTGTAAGTAAACACTTAACTTTTTAAGAAGCTGCTAAACTGTTTTTCTAAAGTGACAATACTATTTTGCATTTCCATTAGGAATGTATGAAAGTTTCGCTTTTTCTATATGATCACCAATATTTTCAGTTCTTTTGATTTTAGTAATTGTAATAGGTATGTAGTAGTATATCATTAGGGTTTTTCATTTGCTTCATAACTAATGAACTCAAGGGTCTTTTCATGTAATTATTTGTTATATGAGTATCTTCTTTGGTGAAGTGTAAACTCATGTATACCTATGCAACAAACCTGCACATTCTGCAACTATATCCCAGAACTTAAAGTAAAATTTTTAAAAAGTGACCAAACAAAAATAAATTTTGTCCTTTTTGTATTACGTTGTTGTTTTCTTAGTATTGAGTTTTGAGACATCCTTATATGTCTTTGTTATAAGTTTTTTATCAGATAAATGATTTGCAAGTATTTTCTCCCATTCTGTGGCTTATTTTTTCAAAAGGTACAATAATTTAATTTAGATTTCATTTTTAGGTATTGATCCCTTTTGAGTAAATATTTGTATGTAAGGTATGCCTTAAAGATCTCTCTTTCTTTTGTTCCTCCTTCCTCCCCTCCCTCCTTCCTTCCTGTCTCTCTTTTTCTCTCTCTGCAGGTTGTCTTAGTTTACTAGTGTTGCTATGATAGAACACCCAAGACTGGATAATGTGTAAAGAACAGAAATCTATTTCTTACAGTTCTGGAGGCTGGGAAGTCCAAGATCAAGGTGTCTGCAGATTTAGTTGTCTGGTGAGGGCTGCCCTCTGATTCCAAGATTGTGCCTTGTTGCTGCTTACTCAGGAGAGGCAGAACACTGTGTCCTTATATGGTGGAAGGCAGAGGGCAAGAGGGTCAAATGCTGAGTGAAGCTCCTTTTATGAGGGCCTTAATCCCACTCATAAGGGGAGGAGCCCTCATTACCTAATAACCTCTGAGAAGACCCACCTTTTAATGTCACTACATTGGCCATTAAGTTTTAACACCTGAATTTTGAAGGGGACATATTCATACTATAGCACATGTGGATATCAAATTGTTTGAACACCAATTGTTTCTGCAATGAATTGCCATTTCCCATTCAGTTTGATGCTAGCTATAGTATTTTGGTTATTTGTTTTTTAAATGGATGCCTTTATCAGGTTAAGGGAATTCCCATCTATTCCTAGATTACTGAGTGCTGTTCATTCTATTTCATTCTATCATGAATCTATATAGAATTTTGTCAATTATATTTTCTGCACCTATTGAGATGTTCATCTGTTTTTTATATGGTGAATTACATCAATTTATTTCCAAATGTTTGCCCTGCACTCTCATAATAAACCTCATTTATTCATGATGTATTATTCTTTCTATATATTGTTAAATTTCATTTGCTAGAATTTTCTCAAGGTTTTTTGTACCTATGTTTATGTGGGATATTTAATGTTGTGTAGTTATCTTTTCTTGTAACATCTAGATTTTGGGTTAAGGTAAGGCAGGCCTCCTAGATAAAGTGGGAAGTATTTCCTTGTCTTAAATTTTCTGGAAGAGTTTGTGTATAATTGGTTTTATTTATTTATTAAAGGTTTGGTACAATTTAACCATGAAAACTTTGGTGCCTGGAGTTTTATGTGTGAAGGTTTTTAACTATAATTTCAATTTCTTAAATAAATGTGGGGCTGTTCTGGTACTCTCTTTTTCCTCTACCTGGGATTTCCCCCATTCATTGCCTACCCCTCCCTCCCCCTCAACAAGAGTCACTACCACAAGTCCTTTCAGATCAGCTCATCTCTCACTTTCCCAAAGCTTTCCCTAACATGTACCCCTTTTTCAAGGTTTCCTCCCTTATGCCCACAATACCCTGTGCATGACTACTATTGATTTTATAGCAGCATATAGAGGATATTAAAAATTCTCTATATGAAAATTTTTTCTGTTTATGTGTTTTCTTTCCCAACAGACTATACAATTGAGGACAAGAACTATGTCATTTTTATTATCATGTCCTTGGTATCTATACAAATAAAACATGGATTTACACATATTACACATTGCATCTATTACATAAACATGCAATGAAGATATAGGTTCATATGTGCATATATATATGTCTATTTACATTAGATATGTATACACATACTTTAACATATATGTAACTATGTACTTTATGTACATATATGTATATAAGTAATTCACCTATATACGTATACGTAAAAGTCATATATGATAGTCATATATATGTAAAAGTCTGTTTTTGCCAGTTCTTTAAAACAAAAATCATCAGCATCATAATTTATTGAAGTCGACTGCCCTTTCTTAACCTTATGAGATTTAAAAAATGTTTGGAATATTTTTTTAAGCCCATGAAGTTTACTCTTGTGAGGAAAGCCAGGTTGAGGGCAATGGCATTTCCACATTTTCTGGGGCTTAATTGAAAGAACATAGAGAGAGGGCCTGGGTGCAGTGGCTTATACCTCTAATCCCAGCACCTTGGGAGGCCGAGGCCGGCGGATCACCTGAGGTCGGGAGTTCAAGACCAGCCTGACCAACATGAAGAAACCCCATCTCTACTAAAAATACAAAATTAGTCAGGCATGGTGGCGCATGCCTGTAATCTCAGCTACTCAGGAGGCTGAGGCAGGAGAATCGCTTGAACCCAGGAGGCGCGGAGGTTTTGGTGAGCTGAGATTGCACCATTGCACTCTAGCCTGGGCAATAAGAGTGAAACTCTGTCAAAAAAAAAAAAAGAGAAAGAATATATAGAGAGGTATGTATCAAGCCTGTTACGACCACAGGCCATCTGTGTAGTCACACAAAAGTGTCTAGTTTTCTTCCACATTTCTATGTGTCTTCTTTAGCATTTTCCTTTCTAAAAAAACAGGCTCTATAACTGAGCACACTTCAACCCCGCAATTAGTCATGGATGTGGTGATTCATCAGGCTGGCTTCTAAGTGCAAGCAGCCCTGGCCTTTCTAAGCCTTGACTGTTGGCAACTCTTTTTTCCCCGCTCTGAATCAGACATGTATTTGTTTGAGTAATCAAGAAAGAACTGTCTGTCTTGTGACCTTAGAGGCTGGTGAAAGGGAGCAACTGAGTGTTTTTGGCACAGGAAGGTTAGTGAACAATGCAAATCTGTAGATCAGAGAGCATGCTGCTTGGCTGCTGACTCTGGGCAGACTTGAATGTCACAGAATGCTCTGATTGCCGGCAGGGTTTTTCACCCTCTGCCGAAAGCCATTTTAATATAAGCAGAATAGATTTCAGGTTTTCCAGAAACCATTCTTAAACTCTCACTGTGTTCATGTTGTTAAATTCTATACCTTCTATTAAGACTTGCAGTCTTTCTGAAATGAGCATTTTGAATCTGACTGTGATAAGAGCCAGTGAGAGACAGCTTTACTCATGGATGCCACTGGGAAGAAAGCATACCAAGTAACCCTGCTGAGGAATGAATGAATCAGCCTAATGCAAATTAGGTGAGGAAACTGGACTGCACAGAGGGGATGTTGAAACCATTTCAAAGATGAATGAGAGGGATGATAGCCAGTGAGTGAGCCCAAGAACTTTGATGACAATGAAGGCAGAAGAATCTGGTGGAAGCAAAGGATTCACTTCTTATAATGAATTCACTCATCCCATTTGCCTGTTAATCAATGGGTGTTTTAAAGATGCCAGTTGGAGGAAGTCCAAGTGTTCAATTTTAAAAATGCCTATTAGATTAATTACAAGAAGGTCTCTCTCTCTTCCATCACTTATTTTTTCTCTTGTTAGGGGTATGCAGGAGGTCTTCTAATAGACCAGAGAGAGATACAAGCCACAATTTGGGAAAACATTCCAGCAGACTCCTCTCTGCCTTATGTTTGACATTCTTGAAATCTATGCTCTCTGTCTTGAAATCTTTGAACAATGTACAATAATCTTATGCTTGCCCAGGGAACCCTGTTCCATTAGATGAGGTGAGCTGGTTACATACCTTCTTTGACATGTGTTCCCAAGTGATCTTATTCCAAATATGACTTGGGGACACCGGTATGTGCCATTCTGATATTGTCCTAAAAGGAAATTATTTTGGAAGTAAAGTCACTGATAAAATCAACTCAGGAAAATGCACTTTGCAAATATGAGAATATAGGCATTATTAAAAGCCATGCTGTAAAAATACCAATGGTTATTTTTACTGAGAGTAGTGTTAAACAAAATTTATGGGAGGCTATTGTTTTGGACTAAGCTCTTGCACTAGGCCCAACAGAACAGACCAAACCAGAATGGAATCACTAGTGCTAGGTCCCCAAACTGAACTTTAAAATCAGCCAGCTAGAAAACAAACAAACAAAAAAAAACCCAAAAAACAAAACAACAACAAAAAACAGATTCACAGCGATCAATTAAAAGGGGCCCAGTCAACCTGAGCCGACATAATAAGAAAGTCCCCTGGCTCTGCTTTATCCCTTTAAAGAAAGTAACTCTGAAACAACCAATCGGCTTTCTGTTCCTGTTTCTGCTTTTTTCAGGCTTTTCTGCCTATAAAGCCCACTGCCTCTGCTCAGCTTACTAGCATGCTTTTCTGTTTCATAGATGGGATACTGTCTGACTAATGAATCACTAATAGTTTAGATCATTAAACTAAATTTGTTGAAATTTTTATTTTTTGACAGTAGTTACACAAGAACAATAAAATATCCATAAGAGGAAAGTGAGAATATCTCATCCAAGAAATGTGAGACAGACAGAAAAAGTTTAAATAATTGTATTCGAAAGCATTATGTAAACGACAAATAACACATGAAAGTCTAATCTGAAAGGAACGGGAATTAATGTTATAAAGAGAGACAAACAAAAATCAGGTTTCTTTCCACATCTCAACATGGAGGATTTTCCCTTACCCTGGCCTCCTATTTCTGTGTGCAGGAACTTGCTTCAACCTGTGGGTCCCAGCTCTAGCTATCCTGATTCACTCCTCCCTAGAGGGAATGAGCTCACCGGGCAGACTCTGCCCCGGTGGGGACTGTCTGGGGAAGGCCTGTCATTCCCTGGGTCTGCCTTGGCGTCACTGCTCTGACAGTCTCTTTCAGGAGTTACGTGTTGGAGGCCAGTGATGACCGCAGATCTAAAGCCACATTTTAAAATCCACTCTCTCTGAGGCAGTGGTCTGACTCCTTTTCTCTTTTTCAATTGGTTCTGAATTTAGTTAGGAAATGGTCGTTTGTAGACCCTGCTAAAGTTCCAATAGCTGATTATAAAACAAGATTCTATGACATGCAAGAGTATATCGGAGTCAGAAAAATTAAATAGAATTTATTTTCCTGAGAAGAAACAAACTGAAAAAAGAAAAACCAAACCTCTTTATGTTTATTTGTTTGTACCAATGTATGACATCAGAAAGGCAGCTGTATAAAAGAGAATCAGGCTGGAGGGAGCTTAAGGCTCCACTGAATGGGGATTAATTGACCAGAGAAGAACTGGTCAATTCTATTAAAAACTATTAAAAAGCCTGAAAGAAGAAAAGAATTATGAATTTTGCTCCTCTCTCCTTCCGCAAAAAACTAAATGCACATGTTTGAGAGGGAAGCATGGCCATAGATATTGTGATGCCATGGGGAAATTGATTTCAGGCTTTAAATAAGGATCCATCACTATGAGAGGCCATGAAGCTGTGCCCAAAAAAACTTCCTAGTGAACCAGAGGAGGGAGTGTTCTCTATGGGTAGGAGAGAGCTTCACTTCAGAGAAAAGAAGGAAGGACTAAGAGAGTTAGAGGCCGGAGGGAAAGAAGGGACAAGTAAACAGAGTAGAAAATGGGTTGACCAAAGACAGGCAGAGCCATTCATATGCAGATCTCAGATGAAGTACGATTTTCATTTGGACTAAGAAAAAAAAAAAGATGACTTCTTAACTCTTTTTTTTTTTATCCCTTTTTTTCTTTTATTATTATTATTATTATTATTATTATTATACTTTAGGTTTTATGGTACATGTGCGCAATGTGCAGGTAAGTTACATATGTATATATGTGCCATGCTGGTGCGCTGCACCCACCAACTCGTCATCTAGCATTAGGTATATTTCCCAATGCTATCCCTCCCCCCTCCCCACACCCCACAACAGTCCTCGAAGTGTGATGTTCCCCTTCCTGTGTCCATATGTTCTCATTGTTCAATTCCCACCTATGAGTGAGAATATGCGGTGTTTGGTTTTTTGTTCTTGCGATAGTTTACTGAGAATGATGATTTCCAATTTCATCCATGTCCCTACAAAGGACATGAACTCATCATTTTTTATGGCTGCATAGTATTCCATGGTGTATATGTGCCACATTTTCTTAATCCTGTCTATCATAGTTGGACATTTGGGTTGGTTCCAAGTCTTTGCTATTGTGAATAATGCGGCAATAAACATACGTGTGCATGTGTCTTTATAGCAGCATGATTTATAGTCCTTTGGGTATATACCCAGTAATGGGATGGCTGGGTCGAATGGAATTTCTAGTTCTAGATCCCTGAGGAATCGCCACACTGACTTCCACAAGGGTTGAACTGGTTTACAGTCCCACCAACAGTGTAAAAGTGTTCCTATTTCTCCACATCCTCTCCAGCACCTGTTGTTTCCTGACTTTTTAATGATTGCCGTTCTAACTGGTGTGAGATGGTATCTCATTGTGGTTTTGATTTGCATTTCTCTGATGGCCAGTGATGGTGAGCATTTTTTCATGTGTTTGTTGGCTGCATAAATGTCTTCTTTTGAGAAGTGTCTGTTCATGTCCTTCGCCCACTTTTTGATGGGGTTGTTTGTTTTTTTCTTGTAAATTTGTTGGAGTTCATTGTAGATTCTGGATATTAGCCCTTTGTCAGATGAGTAGGTGGCAAAAATTTTCTTCCATTTTGTAGGTTGCCTGTTCACTCTGATGGTAGTTTCCTTTGCTGTGCAGAAGCTCTTGAGTTTAATTAGATCCCATTTGTCAATTTTGGCTTTTGTTGCCATTGCTTTTGGTGTTTTAGACATGAAGTCCTTGCCCATGCCTATGTCCTGAATGGTAATGCCTAGGTTTTCTTCTAGGGTTTTTATGGTTTTAGGTCTAACATTTAAGTCTTTAATCCATCTTGAATTGATTTTTGTATAAGGTGTAAGGAAGGGATCCAGTTTCAGCTTTCTACATATGGCTAGCCAGTTTTCCCAGCACCATTTATTAAATAGGGAATCCTTTCCCCATTTCTTGTTTTTGTCAGGTTTGTCAAAGATCAGATACTTGTAGATATGTGGCATTATTTCTGACGTCTCTGTTCTGTTCCATTGATCTATATCTCTGTTTTGGTACCAGTACCATGCTGTTTTGGTTACTGTAGCCTTGTAGTATAGTTTGAAGTCAGGTAGTGTGATGCCTCCAGCTTTGTTCTTTTGGCTTAGGATTGACTTGGCGATGCGGGCTCTTTTTTGGTTCCATATGAACTTTAAAGTAGTTTTTTCCAATTCTGTGAAGAAAGTCATTGGTAGCTTGATGGGGATGGCATTGAATCTGTAAATTACCTTGGGAAGGATGGCCATTTTCATGATATTGATTCTTCCTACCCATGAGCATGGAATGTTCTTCCATTTGTTTGTATCCTCTTTTATTTCCTTGAGCAGTGGTTTGTAGTTCTCCTTGAAGAGGTCTTTCACATCCCTTGTAAGTTGGATTCCTAGGTATTTTATTCTCTTTGAAGCAATTGTGAATGGGAGTTCACTCATGATTTGGCTCTCTGTTTGTCTGTTATTGGTGTATAAGAATGCTTGTGATTTTTGCACATTGATTTTGTATCCTGAGACTTTGCTGAAGTTGCTTATCAGCTTAAGGAGATTTTGGGCTGAGACAGTGGGGTTTTCTAGATATACTATCATGTCATCTGCAAACAGGGACAATTTGACTTCCTCTTTTCCTAATTGAATACCCTTGATTTCCTTCTCCTGCCTAATTGCCCTGGCCAGAACTTCCAACACTATGTTGAATAGGAGTGGTGAGAGAGGGCATCCCTGTCTTGTGCCAGTTTTCAAAGGGAATGCTTCCAGTTTTTGCCCATTCAATATGATATTGGCTGTGGGTTTGTCATAAATAGCTCTTATTATTTTGAGATATGTCCCATCAATTCCTAATTTATTGAGAGTTTTTAGCATGAAGGGTTGTTGAATTTTGTTAAAGGAGAACTTCCCCAATCTAGCAAGGCAGGCCAACATTCAGATTCAGGAAATACAGAGAATGCCACAAAGATACTCCTCGAGAAGAGCAACTCCAAGACACATAATTGTCAGATTCACCAAAGTTGAAATGAAGGAAAAAATGTTAAGGGCAGCCAGAGAGAAAGGTCGGGTTACCATCAAAGGGAAGCCCATCAGACTAACAACGGATCTCTCGGCAGAAACCCTACAAGCCAGAAGAGAGTGGGGGCCAATATTCAACATTCTTAAAGAAAAGAATTTTCAACCCAGAATTTCATATCCTGCCAAACTAAGCTTCATAAGTGAAGGAGAAATAAAATACTTTACAGACAAGCAAATGCTGAGAGATTTTGTCACCACCAGGCCTGCCCTAAAAGAGCTCCTGAAGGAAGCGCTAAACATGGAAAGGCACAACCGGTACCAGCCACTGCAAAATCATTCTGAAATGTAAAGACCATCGAGACTAGGAAGAGACTGCATCAACTAACGAGCAAAATATCCAGCTAACATCATAATGACAGGATCAGATTCACACATAACAATATTAACTTTAAATGTAAATGGACTAAATGCTCCAATTAAAAGACACAGACTGGCAAATTGGATAAAGACTCAAGACCCATCAGTGTGCTGTATTCAGGAAACCCATCTCACGTGCAGAGACACACATAGGCTCAAAATAAAAGGATGGAGGAAGATCTACCAAGCAAATGGAAAAAAAAAAAGGGCACGGGTTGCAATCCTAGTCTCTGATAAAACAGACTTTAAACCAACAAAGATCAAAAGAGACAAAGAAGGCCATTACATAATGGTAAAGGGATTAATTCAACAAGAAGAGCTAACTATCCTAAATATATATGCACCCAATACAGGAGCACCCAGATTCATAAAGCAAGTCCTGAGTGACCTACAAAGAGACTTAGACTCCCACACATTAATAATGGGAGACTTTAACACCCCACTGTCAACATTAGACAGATCAACGAGACAGAAAGTCAACAAGGATACCCAGGAATTGAACTCAGTTCTGCACCAAGCAGACCTAATAGACATCTACAGAACTCTCCACCCCAAATCAACAGAATATACATTTTTTTCAGCACCACACCACACCTATTCCAAAATTGACCATATACTTGGAAGTAAAGCTCTCCTCAATAAATGTAAAAGAACAAAAATTGTAACAAACTGTCTCTCAGATCACAGTGCAATCAAGCTAGAACTCAGGATTAAGAATCTCACTCAAAACCGCTCAACTACGTGGAAACTGAACAACCTGCTCCTGAATGACTACTGGGTACATAACGAAATGAAGGCAGAAATAAAGATGTTCTTTGAAACCAACGAGAACCAAGACACAACATACCAGAATCTCTGGGATGCATTCAAAGCAGTGTGTAGAGGGAAATTTATAGCACTAAATGCCCACAAGAGAAAGCAGGAAAGATCCAAAATTGACACCCTAACATCACAATTAAAAGAACTAGAAAAGCAAGAGCAAACACATTCAAAAGCTAGCAGAAGGCAAGAAATAACTAAAATCAGAGCAGAACTGAAGGAAATAGAGACACAAAAAACCCTTCAAAAAATCAATGAATCCAGGAGCTGGTTTTTTGAAAGGATCAACAAAATTGATAGACCGCTAGCAAGATTAATAAAGAAAAAAAGAGAGAAGAATCAAATAGATGCAATAAAAAATGATAAAGGGGATATCACCACCGATCCCACAGAAATACAAACCACCATCAGAGAATATTACAAACACCTCTATGCAAATAAACTAGAAAATCTAGAAGAAATGGATAAATTCCTCAACACATACACCCTCCCAAGACTAAACCAGGAAGAAGTTGAATCTCTGAATAGACCAATAACAGGAGCTGAAATTGTGGCAATAATCAATAGCTTACCAACCAAAAAAAGTCCAGGACCAGATGGGTTCACAGCCGAATTCTACCAGAGGTACAAGGAGGAGCTGGTACCATTCCTTCTGAAACTATTCCAATCAATAGAAAAAGAGGGAATCCTCCCTAACTCATTTTATGAGGCCAGCATCATCCTGATACCAAAGCCTGGCAGAGACACAACAAAAAAAGAGAATTTTAGACCAATATCCTTGATGAACATTGATGCAAAAATCCTCAATAAAATACTGGCAAACAGAATCCAGCAGCACATCAAAAAGCTTGTCCACCATGATCAAGTGGGCTTCATCCCTGGGATGCAAGGCTGGTTCAATATACGCAAATCAATAAATGTAATCCAGCATATAAACAGAACCAAAGACAAAAACCACATGATTATCTCAATAGATGCAGACTTCTTAACTCTTATAAACTGAGCACTACACATTGAAAACCCTGGTATCAGTGTGCAAGAACTCAGTAGGGACTTTAGAATGACAATGTCTTTAGCTAAATAACAAGTGACTGAAATTCAGTCCCTTCCACAGCTGCTTTATCTGGCAAGCATGTCTTCTCCTCCACTACCAGCCCCCTGGATAAAATAGACCTGGCCAGCTCCTACTCATTCAAAAGTCTATTGAAATGGCTTCTCCTCCAGAAGGCTTTCCTCATCCCTTTCAATTCCCATTCCCCTCACCAACCTTACTTGTCTCCTCTCAGATTCTGACTGGCTGGCCCAGTGTTTAAGAACTTCAGCTCTACAGTCAAAACAATCTCTGCAGTTTCCTGTCTGCATGATCTTGGGCAAGTTATTTAATCTCTCCTTAACTTTAGTTTCTTCATGGATAATAGCTGGCAAATGATAGTATATATTCCATAGGGTTGTTGTGAGCACTTAATAAAATAATGTACATGGAGTGCTTGACACTGTGCCTGGACACTGCCTGACAGACACAGTGCCTGGACTCACTTAAAGGTGGTCATAATTACTAGGCCAGTCCTTCCCCTTCTCTACATGGCACTTACCACATTCCCTTTCCACTGTCTATCTGCCTATCTATCTGAAGATCTGTTTGCATGGGGACATTGAATTGGAAGTTTAATTCCTAGTGCATCATGAGGCTCCATAAATGTTGGTTGAATGAATTCGGAGAGTAAGCCTCCCCATTCTCTACCATAAATAATACTGATGTCTGTGGTTGTATTTTAGAAAGGACACATTAGGCAAGAATCTGCCCAAGTCAAGCAATATCATTTTCTATTCTTTAAAGATATCTGAAAAAGGAGATTATACAAACTCCTTTAGTAACATTCTACAGTCAACATTTTCTCTAAGTCAAACATATGCTTCCACTTTAAAATGAAAGACTAACTCCTAATTTTTTATATCAGTTGAAAACAAAAACATCTGCTTTAATTCCCTGTATTCTCTCATACATGTAAACATTCATATTGGCTGTTTCGCATTCTCTCCTTATTAAAATAAACCTATTTCTTTAACTTTTTCAAATAGTCTTTTCTCTTCATGCCTTTTAATAATTGTGCTTCTGAAAAATACTGTGTCATAATGCATAAAAACAGTGAGACAATTTTTGCAGTCTCAGAAGTGGTTCATTTAGGCTGGAGGCGGTGGCTCACTCCTGTAATCCCAGCACTTTGGGAAGCCAAGGGCAGATCACCTGAGGTCAGGAGTTGGAGACCAGCCTGGCCAACATGGTGAAACCCCGTCTCTACAAAAATACAAACATAAGCCGGGCATGGTGGTGGGCGCCTGTAATCCCAGCTATGTGGGAGGCTGAGGCAGGAGAATCACTTGAACCTGGGAGGTGGAGGTTGCAGTGAGCCAAGATGGTACCACTGCACTCCAGCTTGGGCGACAGAGTGAGACTCCATCTCAATAAATAAATAAACAAATAATTAATTGAAAAAATACAGTTAAATGGGAGGAGTCAGATTATGAAAGTATATAAAAATCCCAAATTCCACATAATTTTCTCTGTAAGCAGAAGCAGCCCCTTCTTCCCTTTGTCATGAGCCTCTCCACTGATTCCTTGGAAACTAATAACAACCTTGCCTAAGATGGTTACCTCGTAAAGGGAAGCCACTTTTCCTCATGTCTGCCTGTACCACATCTTATTGTGGTCAGTATAACCAACATCAGATATCATCCGTGTGTCACAGGGCACCAATTTCAAGTAAAACAGAGAATAGAATGCTTACAAACCAGATAATTTGAAACACTATTAATTTGTGATGGCAAAGATCTACAGAATATATGTGTGAATGAATGCTGAAGGGGCTAGACTAAGAAGGGAGACGTAATTTTAAATCAGGCTGAATTTGCTAATTTAAAGCATGTGTCAGAATTTCTTTATTCAATATTCAAACTCAAGCAGATGGAGGTGGCATTAGTTCTTTAGTTTTTTGGCTAAAACTTGGAGTTACCAATGGCCTATATTAAATTCAAATATGAGGCCATGAATGAACTTCTTGTGATAATGTAGATGAAGGAAATCATGTATACCAAGTATAGTGTCATTTCCAGTAGTAGAAGACTATAATATTTACCCATATTTTCTCCCTTCATTGTCATGTATTCATTAATACATTTCTCTTCCACTGCCACTTCCATTTTTCTATTTCATATGGGGAAGTGTTGGTAGTGGGTAACACTAGAATTTTAGTCCATAGCTTATAAAATATCAAGACATGATAGAACTAGAAAGGGAATTAATATTATTGAGGGATCCTAACTTGAAATTAGATGTAGTAACTAATGAGATTTTGATCATTTCACTCAATGCAGAGTGAGTGTGTTTTATCTGTATGATCAATAGTTGCATAATATTGGATGAAAAAATATTGTTTAGAAATTTAAATTGAAAGAAGGGTAAGTGTTGATGTTGGGCAGCAGAGAATAGTTAATAGCTGAACTATAGTTTTTAATCCGCCCCCACCCGCTTTTGTGGCTGACGTATATTTTTTGAATATCTTTTCTATACTTTGGGAAGCCATAACTATATTTCCCAGTCCCCTTTATAGCCAGAATTTAATTCTGGCATGTAATTCAATCATATGTATCCATAAAAATAGTTAGGTGAATTAAAAGCATCACTTTTAAGAAAAAAAATTGAGATGTGATTCTTTTATTTACTCATGAAATAGACTAGTTCTGATTTGAAAGCATCATGATACATCATAATGTATCAGATGTCAAGATTGTGATCATGAATGAGGGGGTGTTTATGAGGGGAAGAGGAAATGAGAGGTCCCTGGGATACGATCAATGCTCTGTTTCTTATTTTGGGTGCTAAAGATCTCGGCCTGAGATCTTTATAATCCAAAAGAAAAATATGGAGCTAGGAGTAAGATAGATTTGATCCATTTCTAAACTTGGACCAGACTTTGAAAAATAGCATAGTTCTAATAGGGTGAGAAATCTATATTAGAGACACACCTGTATCTATGCAGGTTTAATGTTTTTTCAGGATTTCTGTTTGTACTTCTTTATTCATATTTACTAGAATTTATTTAGAAAATATCAGCCTGTCTTAGCTTTTCTATATGGAAGCAACTGAAAGAATTTTGTCTGTGCTGTAGCCAAGTGGTAAAAAGTTGGGAGTTAGTTGTGTCAGGAGCAATCAAGTACCAGCCTTCTAAGAGGAGGGCAAAGCCAGGGTGAGAGTCAGAGGCTGCTTATATAACTGGAGAGCTTTTGGAACTCTCTTCTGTTCAAACCTTGGAAGGAATGGCTTTGTTTTAATTAAGGTAGCCAACACCTATGAGAGGAGATAAATTCAATTAACGTTTGTTGGCAAGGATTTGGGTATGTATAAAAGGTAAACCCAAACGTTTTTGGGGAACAATTTGCAGAATGAAAAGCAAAACAGAAGCTTTAGTTGGGTCAGCATAATGTTCAGATTTAATTGAATATACTGCTTTATTGATTTTTGAAATCTTTATTTAAATAAAATATGCATAAAGCAAAGAGAATGTGTAGTAAATGAACAGCTCAATGAGTTTTTGCAAATTGAAGACATCTGAAACTAGCACCCAAAATGAGAAACAGAGCATTGACTGTATCCCAGGGACCTCTCATTTCCTCTTCCCCTCATAAACACCCCCTCATTCATGATCACAATCTTGACATTTGATACATTATGATATGTTACATCATATATTACAATCACATTTTATACTATGTATAATCTTATATTAATTTTGACTTTAAAAATTATATATAAAAGGAACAATGCAGTATGTATGATTTTGTATCTGGTTTCTTTAACTTAGCTTATTTTGTGAAATTAATTCATAGTGTTGCATGAGACTGTAGTCATTTATTTTCATTTCTATAAAGTATTGAATTGTATACTATTGTGTGTTCTACTGTTGATCATTTGAGTCACCTGTGGTATGGGATATTATAAATTGTGCTTCCATGAGCATTTATATATGTGTTTTGGTGAACATACAACACATTTCTGTTGGGTATATACATAGGAGTAGAATTGTTGGGTCATAGGGTATAAAAAAGCTTTAATAGTGTTTTTCAATTTTTAAATATTATATTTCAGAGAAGGTATATGAAAATCTATAATCTTCTAACTTGCAAAGGAAAACAATTTGGTTACTTTTGCAAACTAATAGTGTGTTATGTCTAAAATACCTTTAATAAAATTGGATTTATTCATCTTTTCTGTTATGATCAACTTAAAATATTTTCCTTTGTTTTTCAATGTGCATCATCTTTGCTAGCTTCAATTACCCTAAAGTAACATCTGGGTCATTACATTATTAATGGACACAAGAATAGGATCTTTTCTTACACATTCTTCCACAATCATTTAATAATTTGAAGATGCCATGCATTTACTTAATAAAAATTATTGAGTGCCTACAGTGTGCCAAATGCTATACTTCATATGGAGATACAGCATCAGACAAAATAGAGTTCCTACTTTCATGGAGTTTCCATGCTACTCAGACAAGACAGACAATAAGTAATGTGTCAAATTGCAATATGAAGACACATGAGGTTGGGAATAGGTAACCTGGAGTGATGTAAATGACTGTTAATTTAAATAGGGTGGCCTGAGACATCTTTCTTGAGAAGGTGACATGAGACCAGAGACCTGAAGAAGATGAGAAAGCTAATATCTGGGAGTAAATCAATGAGGGAAGAGTGGACAGCATGTTTTAGAAACAACAAGGTGGCCAATGTGGTTGGAGCTGAGGAAACTCAGGGAGAGACGTAGAATAGAGGTCAGAGTGGTAGCCTGGGGTAAGGCCGAGTGAGACTGTATAGGCTGAAGACTGCCATGAATTTCGTTAGGATGGGAAATGACTGGAAGAGATCATGCTGAAGAGTAACATGATCTGATTTACATTTTCGAAAAATTCTTTGCATTCTATAGAAAGAAGCAAATGTAAGGAGTAGGGGTGGAAGTAGGGGGATCAGTTAGGAGGCTTTTGCAGTAATTCAAATACGAGATGGTTTGCAAGAATTTGGGGTTCGTAATATATTCTAGAAATATTTGGAAGGTAAGTTTAACAAGACTTGCCGACAAATCGGATGTAGAGTATAAGAGAAACACAGAAGAAAAGGAAGACTTTAGGAAATTTGGCCTGAGCAAGAGGAAGAATGGAATTGTGATTTACCAGGAAAGAGAGAAGAATAAGGAGGAAGAGGGTTGGGTGGTTGGGCAGAACCAAGACATGAAGTTTGAAATACTAATTAAGTATTCACACACCCAAGTTAGGAAGTTAGGTGTTTGGTTGCATGACTCATTTTTATATTGAATAATAAACTTATGTATTTGAACACCACTAAAGTGAAAGGTTTGAGTTTTTGGTTTGTTTTGCCAAGAAGCAAGCATTTTACCTATTCACTCTACTTTGGAAACCCTTTCCTATGGCACACACAGTCTGTGGATAAGCCAAGAGACAATCAATGTACTTTAAACCATAGTTTCATTCAAGGTTAAGCCTGAATGTGATCTTGACAATCACATAATTTTAATCTATCTTTTGTTGATGAGGAAACAGAACCCTATAGAGAACCATTGATTTTGGAATAGTTCTATGGCAGTGACATCTTAGTGCTGATTTAGTGATTAATGCCCATTTTCTCTTCTTTTGGGCGTATAACCAAACTATCCTGAGAAGGATAGTTTGGGAAGCCATAAAAATAATCCTCACAATCCCATGTGCCTCTCTTCTCACATATGCCAAAGGAATGAAAAAGATGTTTTGCCTCCATGGATAGATCAACAAGATGGAAGGTACCTGGGTTTCTGAATAACCACAATAGAAATAAACTTCTATTATGTTAAACTTCTGAAATTTTTTTCATATGTGTTATAGCAGCCTGACTGACTTATTCTAAATAATTCAAATTGCTCTACAATATGAATAAGGGGTATCAATATAAAATATAAAATAAATATGTAATTATTTAAAAGTATAAAATAAATAGATCATATAAAAGAAATATGTCATAACCTCTGTTTGCTCTCAGCAAGTTTATTAGTTAAAGGAGACTAAACAAATCTAAATGAAAAAAACATACATAGTGGAAATACAGTGCAATTGCTGTTTGGTTATAATCTTTTAACAGATTATATTTAAGAGCTTATTCTTTTCCATGCTTATGGCATATGAAATATAATATTTTCCTGAACAGGCCACATACTGTCTCACAGATTTTCCTTCAGCTTAAGCAACCATACCTACTGTCATGTAGCACCCTTAACTTTTCCACGGTTGGCTGAACTAAGAATTGGTGTCCTGGCTAGAGGAAACCTATAACAGTGGTTCTTAATATTTAATGGGCTGTGACCTACTTGAGGATCTGATGAAAGTCATTCGTTCTCTTTTTTAAAGAAAGCACATTTTCACATACACACCCACAATTTAAGAGAAATCATGGTCTCCTAAATAACACTTAAACCCTCGGGTAAAACTTCTCTAAATCAAGATGCTCTGATGAAAATTATAGTTTTTGATTCTGCATGCTAACAAAAGGCACTAGATCACCTTGAGAACTATAAGGAGTTGCCCTTTTGGGTAAGTTATCTTTGTGTCATGGAAGAGAGTAGCCATTCTCTAAAGGGCGTGCGCAAGATCCATGGGGACTGAGAGGGTAGCGTCCATTAGCGTGTGAGTGCGTAGATGTACATCAGGAAAACATGGTCTAATCAGAACTTTCATGTTTTGAGGATTTAAAAGAAGAAGCTTCCTGATGATCAACATAAAGATTGTGAAATAATGAAAATCCAGAAAGTACTCAAAACCTAGCTTGTGACTTGGAAGAGGCTGTGTCCCAATGAGAAGAGAGAATGACCATGGCAATGGACATTGTTCCAGTGCCTATGGCCATAGCCAGAGGAAAGAACACAGCTTACCATCCAGCCTGAGTCTCTGCATCAGGCTGACAGATTCCTATGCCTCTGAGCCTTAGAACTTGAAAGGGCCTCATAGAAATACATCTAAATATAGCCAAATGCCAAATAGAAGGCCTGAAAGTGACATTGAGTCATTGTATCTAGAACTCAAGAGAACTTCAGAGATTATGTAGCTCAAAACTGTTTATGGAGGCAGAAACTGAGTCAGGCTCAGAAAAGTGAAATGAATTACCCAAAGTCACACAGCAAGTTCATGGCAGAGAAGTAGAGAACCCCAAGGTTCCAGTGCTCAGCCCATCATGATACTCTACTTACTGGAGTTCTTGTCTGGAACATATTTTCATAATAAAACACCCACTTTTAGGATATGTAATTAACTCGAAGAGCAGCTCCAAGTTTCACACTTAACTTTAATGTTATTCACATTTATTTCACCATTCTCCTTAGAAATCTAATTTTAACATTTTACCAGTATATGTAGAAGTTAACTTTACTTCCCTTAAATTTAGGTGTTCTACCTTATTGCTATTGCACCCCTGTGATTTCTCTTTCTCCTTTTTAATGACTAATTTTTATTTCAAAATACAGATATACACCAGGGTTTGACAGTCAAGAATCTAATCTTGCCTCTTTCTATTGGTAATTGTAATCACTATTACAATTGCTGAATGTGAATATGCTGAATATTCTAAATTTTCCCTCTTTAGGAATAATCCCTCTTTTCTTAAAATGTTCTCAATTTTCTTTCCTTACATACGTACCTGATGAAACTTTGCATAAACCTGATTGTTCACCTTTGCTCACCACCATTCAAGTACTCCAGTCTCTTCTTTTCACTTCCACATCTCTGGTAGTTCATTTTTGAACTCTTTTGCTAGTTCCAAATCTTCTACTATATGTCTAAAACTTGGAATTTTCAAATAACAATCGTGGTTTATTTTCTCACTAAATAATTGCCCTCAGCAATCTCACCCATCCCAGGCTTTGAATACTAACAATACACAGGTGAATAACAAACACTGACCTCTTCTGAACTGTTTATTAAACTGTCTATTTGACATCTCTCCTTAGTATTTTTTTGTTTTGTTTTGAGACAGAGTCTCGCTTTGTCACCCGTGCTGGAGTGCCATTCTCCTGCCTCAGCCTTCCGAGCAGCTGGGACTACAGGTATGCGCCACCATGCTGGACTGATTTTTTTATTTTTCATAGAGAAAGGGTTTCACCATATTGGCCAGGCTGGCCTGACCTCAAGTGATCCGCCTGCCTTGGCCTCCCAAAGTGCTGGGATTACAGGCGTGAGCCACCACACCCAGCTGCTTTTTACTATTTCACAGGCAGCTCAATATAATGTATCTAAACTGAACTCTTGATCCTTCCCCTAAACTTTGCTTCTTCTCCAATCTTATCCTACACAATTATTAAAGCCAGATACATAGCCATTGTAGCGGAGTGAATAGGGATATGTCCCCTAAAAGATATGTCCATATCCCCGAACCATGAATGTGACTTTATTTGGAAAAAGGGTCTTTTCAGATGTAATTAAGTATCTCAAGATTATATCATCCCGGTTATTTAGGTAGATCCTAAATCCAATGACAAGTGTTTTTATGGGAGAAAAGCTGAGAAAGATTTAAGTGAGAGAAGAGGAGAAGACTATGTGTAGACAGAGGAGAAAATTGGTGTTTTCCAGCCACAAGCCAAGGAACACCTGGAGCCACTAGAAGCTGAAAGAAGCAAGGAAGAATTTCCTCCTAGAGCCTTCAGTGGAAGTGTGGCCCTGTTGACACCTGGAGTTCAGATTTCTGCCCTTTGGAACTGTGAGAAGATAAATTTCAGTTGTTGTAAGCCACCTAGTTTGTGGTCATTTGTTACAGCAGCCTCAGGAGACTAATAGAGCCATCAACCTGAATATTCCCCTTTCTGTTATTCTTCTTATCCAATCCATCACCTCCCCAAGAATTCTGCTGCAAGAATGTCACTTGAATAATGTGACTTTTCTCAAATTTCTCTTCCAACAATTTATCACTTTAGTCCAAGCTGCCATTATCTCTTGCCTTGTCAACTGCAGTAGCCAACTCTTTATCTCCCTATACTCTTAGATCCTCCAATTTATTCTCCATATATGAATAATAACCAATTTTAAAATTGTAAAAAGTGTAAAATACATTGTTTTAAAAATGTAAAATGAATTTTCTCACTTCCCTGCTTAAAATTTTCAATCATTTCCTACTACAACTGGATTATATTCAGAAGTTTTAGCATGAACTCCGGGCTCATCCCCTGCCTATTTCTTCAACCTCTTGTACTTCCCACCCCTTTCTCTCTGCAGCTCAGTCACTTCCTTCTGTCCCTTAAACCCACCTATTTTTGTCTGCCTCATAGCCTTCACCCATGCCATTTCAACCACTTTCAATATTTTTTCCCTGTTCTTTGCCTGGTGGCAAAGTCATACTCATTGTTCAGTGTAAATGTCATTTGCTAAGAGAGGCATTTCCCAATCCACAGATATGTCCTGATGATGCCTGTTATGCTTTCACATAGAAACTATACATTTCTTTTACAGAACTTACAATTTCCAATTATATTGACATACTAGAGACTATCCATTTAATGCCCACCTCCTCCACTAAACTCCCCATGAAGGTAAGACTCATATCAGCTTTGTCAGCCACCATATCTGGAACATTAGTCCTAACTTTTCCCCTAACTTCTAGTCCAGCATCCCCAGCATCCAATAGACAATTCTATTTGTAGATTTTACCTTTTTCATAAATTCTGCAAATCTAAACCCAAACTCACCAACACACAGACATGAACAATTTGGCCTGTTTTCTGGGCTCCAGTTTTGCTCGTAGTGTCACAATTCCAGAGTGACCCGGAAAAGAATTCCCATGTAATGTTTGGCCTTTGTTCTCCTTTGCTTCTCTGTATGAAAGCAGTCACCAAGTTCTTACATCTAACCTTTGTCTTATCCCTATTTTTTCCCTTTTGACTGCCTTCCTTCTAGATCTGGTCCACTCAACCTTGGCACTATGCACACTTGGGGATGGATAATTCTTTGTCATGAGGGGCTATTTTGTGCTTTGTAGAACAGTTAACATCATCCTTGCCTTTTACCTTCCAGATACCAGTAACACCCCCTGAGTTGTGAAAAAAAAATGTCTACAAATGTTGCTAAATGTCTCTTGGGAGGCTAAATCACCTCCATTTGGGAGCCATTGTTCTGGAACATAAGCTTATTTCCTCTGGTCCAAGAAAAATACAAGACTTATTGATTCACTTCGTCCAGGCATTTTCTTCTTTATTTCAGTTACTCAACATATATTTTACTAGACATGCACCATGTGTCATAGAATATCATGAGAAGCATGACTGACAGTCCCTTCATTCATACAGCATATATACTAGTTGAAGGGTTCACACAGGTGCCATAATACTCTTCCTAGAGCTTAACGTATTCACTATATCACATAACTGCTCAAAAATTTTCAGTAGTATTATATCACCATGAAACTTATTTTGCAATCCTCAGTTTGCCTTCCACAGACTGGCCCCAGTATCAAATTTCCAGACTAATGTCCCAAACTTTTCTCCAGCACATGCTCCACCAACCAATGTGTTGATTCATTGTACCTGTAAACTTATGCATGCCCTTACCAGCTCCAGTCCAACTACCCTGCCCATCTTTCTTTACTCAAACCAGAACCTATCTCCAAAACTCTCTACCTGTAGGGATTTGTAGCTTTTGTTCACCTATTAGAATTTGCTGATCATGACATTGATTTGGCACATATCTTGCCTTGCCTTACGCTATATGCTAGAAGTTCTTATACATATATCATCCCATTACACTATAAATGCAGCTAGGCCCTAAATATCTCTGTATCCCCTATAACACATATTGCTTTACAGGTAGGAGAAATTCAGTGAAAATTACTATATTATTTGTTTAAACATCACCCAACTATGTCAGCAGATACTCCATGTCAATGTCTCATATTTTAAGAGATTTAGCAGCATTTGTAGTTTTAGTTCCATAATACTGGACTAGGGAGAGGGAATGTGGGGGGGAAAAGAAAACATCTCACTTGGAGCTTGGAAATATTTTGAGTCTGACATCACAATTAATATGAGGGAAAATGAAATTTTCCTGAAGTGTGAATTTGAAGTTCCACAGGCTCTTGCCAGGCAAGGGCAGGTCCTGGTCCACCTGTGATAGTTGCATTAGAGCCAAGCCCTGCATTAAAAGAGATAAGAGTAACACAGAAGCTAAATATGTAATTTAGAAAAAGCAGAGGCTTTTTAAAGGAAAAGTATGAGGTGCCCAAGAAGTCACTTTCCTTGTCAGAGTGAAATTTGGCTCTCTGATAAATTGAAGTCTCACCTGACCCCATGTAATGCAAGATCACAAGGTATTTCAAAGGCTGTGCCCTCCATAGTAAGACATTAATCAAAATCTCCAAAGGGACATTCAGAAAGTGAGTCACCTTTTTTGTAAATTAAATTTTATGATTAAATTAAATACTTGTGAACATCAGACTTCTTAAAACGTACACTCATTTCCCATATTTTTATGGAGGACAATTTTTTGTCAGTATACTGATGGAGAGAAATGGTAGTTCTTGAAATAAGGAGACTATTAGATTAATTTATGTTAAAGTAAAATATGCAGAGACTGAAACAGAATGATTTAGTCATGGTTCCCCTTGCTTCCCTAGCCCACTTCCTTTTCATGCATTTTCAGTGAGATTAGTTACCAAGGAAAAGATTGTGAAAAGAAAATCTATCTTTACCATTCATTTTGACTCTTCCACAAATCAAAGGAGATTGCTATGGATTGGAGGCAAAGCTTTTTATAAAATATTTATTTGTACAAATGTATTGGGTACTTGTGTAATTTTTTATATGCATAGATCATGTAGTGGTCAAGTCAGGGGTTTTAGGGTATCCATCACCCAAATAATGTACATTACACCCAGTAACTAATTTCTCATCATCCACCCTCCTCCCACCCCGTCACCCTTCCAAGTCTCCATTGTCTATAATTCCACTCTCTACATCCACGTTACACATTTCTTAGCATCCACCTATGAGTGAGAGGATGCAATATCTGACTTTTTGTGCTGGGCTTGCTTCACTTAAGACAGTGACTTCCAGTATCATCCATGTTGCTGCAAAATATATGATTTCATTCTTTTCATGGCTGAATATAATGTATTCAGCCATGAAAAGAATGAAATCATATATTTTATATGAATAAAATGGAATATTATATATATAATAACATTATATATTTAACAATATTCCATTGTATATTATATATAATATTTCATTATTATATAATGGAATATTATGTATTATTATGTACATATTATGATGTGATACATACACACACCTCATTTTTAATGGGTTCAGGAAACTTGGTGAAAAACATCATCTATCTCTGTTTGGCCCATGCTATCTCTTTAGTATACTATTGTTTTGTAACTTGGCAAGAGTGTCAGGGCAAAAGCCTATAGCTACCCACTTACAAAGAGGCTTCTTAGATGCTCAGTGGTGGGAATAAGATAGGATGAAGGTGTGAGCCAATTGCTTGAATGAAAACGGTATACTGTGTTACTATCAGTCATAGTTGCAGAGTTTTAAAGAAAGGTTTAAAGTACCACAAAGCCCTTTGAGTTTTGAGCTATTGCTGGTAGTACTGGAATGAACAATTTTGTTCTATTAAGTGCTTACACTTCACCCCAAGCACAGTAGTCTATCTATTCCCAGTTTCATCTGGCTATTATGTGCTCAGAAATACTAACATCATATTTACAGTTGATTTGTAAGCTTCTGAAATTCTCTTTCACTGCCTGCCCTGATTGCCCAATCACCTCTGCCCTTGATCATGGTCTGCTTCTACTAAAACAACATCTGCCTACCTGGGGTGGTCTGCTCCAGGTCTGAGTCATTCGGTAAATATTTATTAAACAACTGCAAGAACCCAGGCCTTGTGCTGGTTGCTAAGGATGCAGAGTTAAATAACAAGAGTCCCTCCCTTTTAGTTACCCATAGTCTAGTGATGTTAAACAAATATCTACTTTCTCTTGACAAATTCCTTAATAATGAGAAGGTTAAAAATAAAAGTTTTAGTAATTAAATGAAGCAAAGAAAAAGCAGAAGACATAAAAAGATGAGACAGCATAAGATGAGAAGAGTCTTTGCTATTCTGGCTGTTCTCACAGGTTGTTTCCTAACTGAAAGGCTCCTCTCCTTTCAGAAGTTTGGCTTCTCCACCTACTGCTTCAATGCTATTGTTCTAAAAATACAAATTATTTCTTCCCCGTTCATGCTCTTTTCTTAGCAAAAACATCCCAATTACAAGCTCTCAAAGGAGGCAGCTCCATTATCATAGGGGCCATGACAACAATCAATTGCACCAGAAGTGGAAAAGTGATGCAATTCAGGCTCATCGGGGCAGGATCTTGGGAATTTCACATTGACACACCTATGTCAGGTAACAGTGATGAGCTCACAATGAGGTCATATAGACTCCAAGCTGAAATCAAAGCCATAGTGAGCCCAAACCACATGAAAACTAAAATAGTGAGGGAAGCAGAGGGACTGAGATGGAGAATCTTAATCTTCAAAGCAAGGAAAAATAAGAGGAAGGGATGTAGGGAGAAGAGAGAGAGAAAGGGAGAGAGAGAGAGAGACAGAGAGGAGAGAGAGAGAGACAGAGAGTAGAGAGAGACACACAGAGAGATGTTCATATGAAATGCAAAGTGATGGAAAGGCATTGGAGTAGGAATGACGGTTTCAATTGTCAGCTTTTCCTTGACCTTCACAGATCATTTGTTCCTTTGTGCTCTAAGTCTTCTTGAAGGGCACTTGGAAGAAAATAAAATTTCAGCCATGGAATGGAAATCTACCTATATTTCTGAAAACAAAATGAATCCACATTTCATGGAATTAACTTGGAGAATTTCCACATTGTATATGAGATCTGATCCTCCTAGAAATATTAAAAATTATTCTGGATGGATCAGTTTACTTACTAATGTGTAAACTGGTCAAGTTGCTCAACATCTCTAAGCCACCATTTCATCTATAGAATGGGCACAAAAATATATTGTAAGGTTTCTGTAAGGATTAAGTGAAATAACATATTTAAAGTGCTTATCAGTACCTGGCACTTGGTAAAGCACACTATAAATGCCAATCATTATTGGTAGTGACATTTCTAATAATGGTGTTATCAATATTATTTTTATAATCAAGTTCACTTTCACTGCCATTTATTTACATCTTTCCTGTTTCCTGATACTTCCTGACCCCTAGCCTCCTATGGCTGATGACACACATCTGTATCAGCTCTTTCACAGTGTCTATGCTCTAAAATTACCTGTTTTTCAATCATTTTACCTTTTCTTATTCCTCTAACCAACAACCCTATGCCCCAACCACAATGCTGTTGTCTGCGACCTCAAATATAACCTAAAATAGAAGCAATCCAACTAAAGGGCATAATTAATGTTAAAGCTCAAATACCTGAACTACTCAGGAGTATTGGCCTCTTTCAAATAATACTTGTTAAACCTTAAGCTGGAAAAATTTCAGAAAGTATAAATAATGCATTTTTTTCTGCAAGACTTTTTAAAAAACAGGAAAAGGCCAGAAGAGACTAAATCTGAATTGTTTTTAAAAATGAATTAAAATACATGTACTAGGCCATTTTATAGTAATTGATTTCTAATATTTATGAGCAATGCAGTGTTCTGGGCTAGCAAATTTAACAGTTCTTGAAACTTAACTATTTCAGCTCTAAAACTTAAAAAAATAAAGTGGAGAGGAGCACTCCATCTTATTTTCTTGCAATCCTTTCTAAATTGCCACATGGGTAGGGAGGAGGTATTTTGAAAAAGTGGAAAGATATAAAATATGTAGCCCCATTAGAAACAGAATTACATTCTGCTTCTGACATTTATTTGCCTAGTGGCCGTAAGCAAAGTCTTTTACTGTCAGCTCCTCATGTTTTGAAATAGTGACAATATTATCTATTCAATGTAATATTTTTATTAGAATTTGTATTTTATTATGGATATACAGACTGGCAAATACAACAGAATTTAACTGTCATTTATTCGAGCAGTCAACTACGATAATATTGAAAGTAAACATATCTGGTAATTTGTTAGAATCTCTTTGATTAGACCGGATACAATGTAACTACATTCTACCTTCTTGAGTTCCAAGATGCTTTGTGATATTTGTGTGTAATATAGTACCAGAAATGTATCCTATATTTAATAAATGCTTACTGATTTATGGATGTCGACCCAATGATTTCTTTATTTATTAGTAGCATCTATAATCTAGCACCTTTGTCAATGGGTAAGAACTTTTTTACTATAAAATTTTTAGTGGCAATGAAAGTTAATTTTTTTTAGTATTATATGATAAAATGGAAATGCAAAATTCTAAAGCTTTATAATCCATACTGAATTCAGCTTCATTTGCTTGCTCTGTGGGTTACAAAAATCCAAACTTCCAAGTTGTAAAGGGATGATTTCCATATTCCTATTATAATCTTTTATGTAATTAATACATGAACATATTCTCATTGTAAAGTTTCATCAGTTGAGAAGTTTATCTTCAGCATCGCTTCAGCACACTCTCCCTAGCCCCATTTGCCTCCCAAAAGTATACCATGGAGAGTTTGTTTTATATCCCTCCAAAACCTTTCCTAGGCATTTGTTCAAAACCATATACAAACATATTTTCACAAATGTGATCAGACTTTATACATTTTTGCAACTTCATTTAAACATTTTTATAGGGTCTTATGCATCTCACATGTCAGTATATAAATTTTACTTACAGTATTTCATGGTATGGGTGTAGCATAATTTAGTTAGCTTTCTGTTGGTGAGCATTTGGATGATTGCCTTTTTTTTGCTCTTAAAACAATGCTCCATGAAAATTCTTGTTCATGGTTTTTTATGTAGATGTACAATGTTTTTTTTAAAGATAGACCTTAATAAGTGGAATTGCTGGCCTGAAGGATAATAAGCATTTTTAGCTTGCATAAATTTGGCCAGCTTGGGAGTGCCATTCTGTTTTCTCCCCACTCTGGTTCTCCGGTATATCCGAAATAATTTTTGACCTCTCCCCAAAATATTTGCCTTGTTGATCACATTCCTAGTATAATATGGGCTTAGCAAAGTTCTATGATGTTGCAAGGGCTCTGGGGAGAGCATATAGAGTCATCACATTGAGGAACTCTGTCATCTCCATCCTTTTTTGGATACATAAATAGGCTTAAAGACCTGGAGAAAATCAGGTCCACTGCGCAGCATAATGAATTTTATACTCTGTCCTTTTCTCCGCTTGGAACTTGCTATGGGTTTCAAATATAAGGAAGGTACTTTCTTTTTTCTGATTGATTTTTTTTTGAGAAAAAAGAATTTTACTTTATATCTGTCTATAGATGTGCATAATATAGATGTAGATATAGAAAAACTTGCCTTCTTTAAACAGTGAATATATTTCTTTCAAATGCCATGAATCACTTTTGTCTGAAATCATTTTTTAAGACAACAAAAAATTTAAAAAATTCCAAACCATAGAAATTACTCAGACTACATCTTCTTCTCTCAAAGCTGAATTTAGTTAGGTCAATGCTAAAGAAAAAGAAAGAAGTAGACAATATTTATGTCTATATGTTGTTGAAGTTAAAACATAATAAGCCTTTATGTACTATGTAATGTAGCCTTAAAATAATTTTTAAAAATATTCGTTAAAATAGAAAAGAAGCTCTGAAGAAAAACAATAGGGAGGCTTTAACATAAATATCTAAGTCATTGGTAAATTACGAAGGTGAAAGGTAAATGGAGTGTAACTGTTCTTGAATAATTAGGGCTCATTAGGGTACACACTATAACGCAACTTTATTCTTTTCTCTTACTCCCTTCAAACTCAGATCTTTCCTCAGCGTTGAATGATATCTCAGGCAGGTCACTGAGCCACAAGAGCAATCACAATTCAATAATTAAAACATCCAGTCCAATGCAATAATCAGAACTCCAAATTTCATTTAAATGAAAACTTTCTCTCCTTCCTCAGAAACCAGGCAGGAGGTGGGTTCACCCAATACAGCTTCTCTCTTTTGGGGTCTTTTTGCCTCTCCAGGTAGTTCCCTTGAGTGTGGGGACTTTTAAAATTTCCCAAGTATGTCCCCTTTCTGGGAACAACTTGACTCTTGAGAAACTAAGACATCCTTGCCCTATTCCTTGGAGGAGCAGTTTGTGCCCAAGCACTCTGATTTCCCTTTACTTCTAAAAAGAGACAACTCCAGTCTTTAGAAATCTTGAAGGAAGTGTCAGGCACCAATTTCTCCGGGGGACATGCTGATGTCTTGCTATGATTCTCTCACAGCCCTTCTCACCTGGCTGAGGTGATGGAGAAACCCTTCCTCATAGTTGGCAGTAGATAAAGGGAGGTGGGGACACACAGTGATTTAACAGTTTCCCCAGATTCTGTGTCCATCAAACTTGTAGTCATTTGGCTTGAGGTGAGGGGATACAAATGCATCTTCTCTTTCAACTCTTTCACACATCATCTTTTGCCATTGAAAGTACATGAGCACTAGGGAATTGCCTATCTTTTGAGGGGCATGAGGCTGATACAGTTTTGAAGAAGTCTTAAAAAAAATCCAAAGTAACAAATAAAAATTAAGAATGAATGTGAATTCTTATTTAGAAGATAAAAAGAGGCTGGGCGTGGTGGTTCACACCTGTAATCCCAGCACTTTGGGAGGCCGAGGTGGGTGGATCATGAGGTCAGGAGTTCAAGACCATCCTGGCCAAGATGGTGAAACCCCATCTCTACTAAAAATACCAAAAAATTAGCCGGGTGTGGTGGTGGGCACCTGTAATCCCAGCCACTTGGGAGGCTGAGGCAGATAATTGCTTGAAATCAGGAGATGGAGGTTGCCGTGAGCTGAGATTAAGCCACTGCACTCCAGCCTGGGTGACAGAGTGAGACTCATCTCAAAAAAATAAAATAAAAGATAAAAAGAAATCAGAACTAGTTACAAATTTTGAAAATCTCACAAATACTATAAATCTCACAAAATAAAAAAATATATTTTTATTAATTAACTGCCTGACATACCTCTAAAGCCATATAACTTTTGGCTGTCTATTCTTTGATCTCTTCATATTCCAGTGATTTAGAAATATGATTTTGTTTTTCTTCAACTTTTGTTTTAGGTTCAGAGGTACATGTGCAAGAAATGTGATTTTTCAATACACATAATAGGAAGGTATTTCAATTTTTGCTCTGGCATGGTTTATTACATTTTTTATTAGTTTAGAAGTTCTTTCTACCTTTGTACATCTCTATTGGAACTGCCATATAAATTTTTGGGATTCTTATAAAATTCTTACAAATTATTGTAACATGCAAAAATTACTATTAAGTTTTTTTCATATTTGAGTTATAAAAATCTTAGGATGTTTCAAGTTTTCTGGTTCAGTAATATTAAATACTCTTTTAATTGACATTATTTATTGTCTAGAAAGGGCACGGTGCAAGAGAAGAGGCCCTGAAGATTAATGTTCATTAATTTGCAGCAAATCCAGAGTGACCTGCTGATGTTGGAGGAACTGGCTTTATAATCTCCTGGTATTTATCATCTAGGCCATCCAGCCCCTCGAATTGCCATTTAAGGGTGATGCTTAGCACCTAACCCATTGCTCTTAGCCTTAAGAAAGGTATTTAGGACTCAACTGAAATTGAGACTTTAAGTGATATTATGTAATAATATATGGGATATGAATAAGATGATTATGTTAGTTTAAAAAACTAAATCAGACTCTGTGCCCTATGGACAGAGAACAAATATTGCATCTGTGAAACTTATAAGACATTGTAAGGGCTGCAATCTCTGATAACAATGCAGAAAACATACAAAGTCGTTATAAAGAGATATTAGAAAAGATGAATCACTCAAACACTGAAAACTATTATTCTCAATAACAGTGGGGACAAAGAGGAAATAAAAATTAGCAATTACCCAGAAAATAATATTAATAAAATGACTACCTATAAAGGTCTATGGAATGGTGTTAATATGTAACTTACCTGCACATTGTGCACATGTACCATAGAGCCTAAAGTATAATAATAATAATAATAAAAAGAAAAAAAGATATACTGAATACATTAAAATTTTATTATTAAACAAAAACAATAAAAACAATATAAGCATTATCCTAAAATATAAAAAGAATTATATATATAAGAAATACAGAAGCTGAGAGTACATTTGTATTCAATAACTGGAAATCAGATAAAAGTAGGAATCATGAATAAATACTGAATCAGTAGGCATTGCCTCTCTTGAGGATTTGCTTTGTTTTCTAACTAGGAATCAGATTTGAGACTTAGGCACTTTAGAGAATAGTGTAATGAAGCATCCATTAGCCTATTTATATGTGAATACTGTTTCAGACAAGACTGAGCTGAAAGTTAGAAGAAACTAGCAGGAGATATGTCACTATTTTGAATAATTTTATTAGACATTTCCCGTTCATGACTTGGTGAACCTAATGCATATTTCTGTATCTATAGCTAGTATAATAGATTTATAACTTCACAATGCTTGGCTTACTTTATACTTAAGTGTATATGAAATGGTGGAATTTTTAAATAGAAAGGGAAATTTATGAGCCATGAGAAACATGACAAAATTTCTCATGGAAATGTTTGCAATACTTCTTGGTAGAGACTTCAGCTAATAATAAGTTATGCGAAGATTGATTGATTTCCTGTGGTTATATCTTTTTTCTTGTGGTTTTATTTAAAATTTTATTTAAAATAGAGACAAGATACAGGTAGAACTATTGGCTGTCCTTCATTTTTGTTTTACATTTTTGCTTTGCATAGTATTTTTTTTTAGAATAGGGTACATTAGAAAAATATTGTACGTATATAGTCGGTGCATATATTTATGGGTACATGAGATATTTTGATACAGGCATACATTGTGTAATAATCACATCAGGGTAAATGCAGTAATCATCACTTCAAACATTTATCATTCTTTGTATTATAAACAATTCAATTGTACTCTTTGGTTATTTTGAAATGTACAACAAATTATTGTTGATGGTAGTCACCCCATTGTGCCATCAGATACTAGATCTTGTTCATTTTATCTACTATATTTTTATACTCATTAACCATCCCCACTTCCCTCCAGCCCTATCACTACCCTTCCCAGACTCAAGTAACCATCATTCTACTCTCCATCTCCATGAGTTCAATGGTTTGAATTTTTAGCTACCGCAAATAAGGGAGAACATGTGAAGGCTGTCTTTCTGTGCCTGGCTTATTTCACTTAACATAATGTCTTCCAGATCCACCCATGTTGTTGCAAATGACAGGAGCTCATTCTTTTTGTTGGCTGAATAGTACTCCACTGTGTATAAATACAACCTTTTCTTTATTCATTCATCTGTTGATGGACACTTAGGTTGCTTCCAAATCTTGGCCATTGTGAATAGTGCTGCAATTAACGTGAGAGTGTAGATATCTCTTCGATATACTAACTTGTTTCTTTTGGGTATATACCTAGAAATGGGATTACTTGTCTATTAGTCCATTTTCACACTGCTAATATAGACATACTTGAGACTGGGCAATTTGCAAAAGAAAGAGATTTAATGAATTCACGGTTTTACGCAGCTGGGGAGGCCTCACAATCATGGCAGAAGGCAAAAAGCAGTCTCACATGGCAGCATACAAGAGAATGAGAGCCAAGCAAAAGGGGTTTCTCCTTATAAAACCATCAGATCTTGTGAGACTTATTTACTG
Source organism: Pongo pygmaeus (assembly GCF_028885625.2). NCBI lineage: Eukaryota > Metazoa > Chordata > Mammalia > Primates > Hominidae > Pongo > Pongo pygmaeus. The sequence continues at coordinate 114,993,966 of NC_072379.2, read as the reverse complement.
TCACAAGGACAGTGTAGGGGAAACTACCCCCATGATTCAATTATCTCCCACTGGTCCCTTCCACAACACAAGGGAATTATGGGAGCTACAATTCAAGATGAGATAACCATATCAGCTGGGTCATATGGAAGTTCTATTTTTAGTTTCTGAGGCACCTCAAAATTGTCCTCCATAGTGCTTTTACTAATTTACATTCCCACCAACAGGGTGCAAGCATTCCCCTTTCTGCATATCCTCACCAGCATCCATTATTGCCTGTCTTTGAATGAAAACCATTATAATCGAGGTGAGATGGTATCTCACTGTAGTTTTGATTTTCATCTCTCTGATAATCAGTGGTGTTGAGCACCTTTTCATATACCTGTTTGCCATTTGTATGTCTTCTTTTGAGAAATGTCTACCAAGATATTTTGACTACTTTTTAACCAAATTATCATATTTTTCCCAGAGTTGTTTGAGCTCCTTATCTATTCTGTTTATTAATCCCTTGTCAGAGGGGTAATTTGCAAATACTTTCTCCCATTCTGTGGATTGTCTCTTCACTTTGTTGATTGTTTCCTTTGCTGTGCGGAAGCTTTTTACCTTGATGTGATACCATTTGTCCATTTTTGCTTTGACTGCATGTGCTTGTGGAATATTACTTAAGAAATCATTACCCAGACCAATGTTCTGGAGAGTCTTCTTAATGTTTTCTTCTAGTAATTTCACATTTTGAAGTCTTAGATTTAGGGTTCAGTATCATTCTTCTGCATATGGATACCCAGGTTTCCCAGCACATACATTGAACAGACTGTCTTTTCTCCAATTCATGTTCTTGGCACCTTTGTTGAAAATGAGTTTACTGAACATATATGTATTTATCTCTAAGTTCTCTATTCTTTTCCATTGATCTATGTGTCTGTTTTTATGCCAGTATCATTGCTGTTTTGGTTACTATAGCTCTGTAGTATAATTTGAAATCAGATAATATGATTCTTCCAATTTTGTTCTTTTTGCTTAGGATAGCTATAGCTATTCTGGGTCTTTTGTGGTTTTATATAAATTTTGGGATTGTTTATTCTATTTCTGTGAAGAATGCCATTGGTATTTAGATAGAGATTGCACTGAATCTGTAGATTGCTTTGGGTAGTGTGGACATTTTGGCAATACTGATTCTTCCAATCCATGAACATGAAACATCTTCACATTTTTTGTGTCCTCTTCAATTTCTCGCATCAATGTTTTACAGTTTTCAATGTAGAAATCTTTCACTTCTTTCATTAATTCCTAGGTATTTAATTTTATTTGTGGTTACTGTAAGTGGGATTGCTTTCTTGATTTCTTTTTCAGATTGGTCAATGTTAGCATCTAGAAATGTTACTGATTTTTGTATGTTGTTTTTGTATCTTGCAACTTCAATGAATTTGTTTATCAGTTCCAATAGTTTTCCTGTGGAGTCTTTCATTTTTTTTCCCAAATACAAGATCATATCATCTGCAAATAAGGATAATTTGACTTCTTCCTTTTCAATGTAAACACTCTTTATTTCTTTGTCTTGTCTAGTTGTTCTAGCTAGGACTTCCAGTACTATGCTGAATAACAGTGGTGAAAGTGGGTATCTTTGTGTTGCAGATCTTAAAGGAAAGGCTTTCAGTATTTCCCTATTCAGTATAAGACTAGCTGCGGATATTTTGCATACGGCTTTTGTTGTGTTGACATATGTTCCCTCTATAACCACTTTTTTAAGAGTTTTTTTTCAAATCATGAAGGGATGTTGAATTTTATCAAATGCTTTTTGTGCATCAGTTAAAATGATCATATGATTTTTTGTCCTTCATTCTGTTGAGATGATGTATCACATTGATGGATTTGTGTATGTTGAACCATGCTTGCATCCCAGGGATAAATCCCACTTGGTCATTAAAAATGATTTTTTAATGTGTTATTGAATTAGGTATGCTAGTATTTTACTGAGGATTTTCACATCAGTGTTCATCAAGGATATTGGCATGTAGTTTTTTTTTGTTGTTTGTTTGTTTTTGATATGTCTTTACCTAGTTTTGGTATTAGTGTAATTGATATAGTTTGGCTGTGTCCCCATCCAAATCTCATCTTAAATTGTAGCTCCCATTATCCCCACTTGTTGTGGGAAGTACCAAGTGGGAGGTAATTGAATCATGGGGGCAGGTTTTTACTGTGCTGTTCTCATTATAGTGAATAAGTCTCATGAGATCTGATGGTTTTATAAAGGGCAGTTTCCCTGCACACACTCTCTTGCTTGCTGCCATGTAAGATGTGCCTTTGCTCCTCCTTTGCCTTCTGCCATGACTGTGAGGCCTCCCCAGTCGTGTGGAACTGTGAGTTCATTAAACCTCTTTTTCTTTATAAATTACTCAATCTTCGGTATTTCTTATAGTAGTATGAAAATAGACTAATACTGGCCTTGTAGAAAGAGTTTGGAAGTATCTCCTCCTCCTCTATTTATTGGAATAGTTTCAATAGGGTTGGTATTATTTCTTCTTTAAATGTTTGGTAAAATTCAGCAGTGAAGCCATCAGGTCCCAGGCTTTTCTTTGCTGGGAGACATATTATTATGGCTTCAATCTTGTTACTTGTATTGGTCAATTCAGGTTTTGAATTTCTTCATAGTTCAATCTTGGTAAGATGTATGTGTCTAGGAATTTATCATTTTCTTCTAGGTTTTCAATTTATTGGCATATAGTTGCTCATAGTAATCTCTAATGATCCTTTGAATTTCTGTGATATCGGTTGTAATGTCTTCTTTTTCCATCTCATTTTATTTATTTGGGTCTTCTCTCTATTTTTCTTAGTCTGGCTAAAGATTTGTCAATTTTATCTTTTCTAAAAACCAACTTTTCATTTCATTGGTGTTTTGTACTTTCTTTTATTTCAATTTCATTTATCTCTGCTCTGATCTTTATTATTTCTTTTCTTCTACTAATCTTGGGTTTTATTTGGTCTTCCTTTTCTAGTTCTTTAAGATGCATTGTTAGGTTGTTTATTTGAAGTTTTTTCTACTTTTTTGATGTAGACATGTATAGCTATAAAGTTTCCTCTTAGTACAACTTTTGCTGTATCCCAAGGTTTTGGTATATTGTGGTTCCATTACCATTTGTTTCAAGAAATTTTAAATTTCATTTTTAATTTATTAATTAATCCACTGGTCATTAAGGAGCATATTGTTTAATTTCCATATATCTGTATCATTTCCAAAATCCTCTTGTTATTGATTTCTAGTTTTATTCCATTGTGCTCAGAGAAGATGCTTGATATTATTGTAATTTTTTAATGTTTTAAGACTTGTTTTGTGACCTAACATGTTATCTATCCCTGATAATGATCTATGTGCTGAGGAGAATGTGTATTCTGCAGCCATTGGATGAAGTGTTCTGTAGATATCTACTAGGTCCATTTGTTCTATAGTGCAAATTAAGTCCATAGCTGCTCTGTTAATTTTCTGTCTGGGTGATCTGTCAATGCTGAAAGTGGGTTGTTAAATCACCAACTATTATTATATTGGATTTTCTCTCTCTCTCTTTATCTCTAATGGTATTTGCTTTTTATATCTGGATGCATATATTTTTAGGTGCATATATATTTATAAGTGCTCTATAATATATATTTATAATTGCTCTATCTTCTTGATGAATTGACCCCTTTCTCATTATACAATGACTTTCTTTTACCTTTTTATAGTTTTTGTCAGTGATATTATTTGCCTGTGTCCTCACCCAAATCTCATCTTGAATTGTAGCTTCCATAATTCCCTTGTGTCATGGGAGGGTCCTGGTGGGAGGCAATTGAATCATAGGGGTGGGTCTTTCTTGTCCTATTCTTGTGATAGTGAATAAGTTTCATGAGATCTGATGGTTTTACAAAGGGGAGTTCTCCTGCACATGCCCTCTTGCCTGCTGCCATGTAAGACATGACTTTGTTCCTCACTCACCTTCAGCCATGATTGTGAGGCCAGCCATGTGAAACTTTGAGTCAATTAAACCTCTTTTCTTTATAAATTACCCAGTTTCAGGTATGTCTTTATTAGCAGCATGAGAGCAGACTAATACAGTCAGGAAAACCTATTTTGTCTGATACAAATGTAGCAAATCCTGTTCTTTTTTCGTTTCTATTGGCATGGAATATCTTTTCCATCCCTTTATTTTCAGTCTATAGTTGCCTTTGTAGGTGAAGTGTGTTTCTTGTAGTATCATTGAGTCTTTTTAAAAACTCTATTCAGCCATTCTGTATCTTCTGATTGGAGAGTTTAGTCCATTCACATTCAATGTGATTATTGGTAAGTAAGGACTTACTCCTTTGATTTTGTTGTTTTCTGTTTGTTTCATGGTCTTCTCTTCCTTCTTTTATTCCTTCCTGTCTTCCTTTTAGTGATGGAGATTTTCTCTGGTGGTACATTTTAATTTCTCGCTTTTTATTTTTTGTGTTTCTTTTGCATGGTTTTTATTTGAGATTACCATAAGGCTTGCAAATACCATCTTATAACTCATTATTTTAGACTAATGACAACTTAACACTGATTGCACAATCAAACAACAAGCAAAGAGAAAACTAATAAAAACTCCATATTTTAACTTCATCTGCCTGCTTTTAAACTTTTTGTTTTTTCTATTTATATCTTATAATACGGTCTATATCTTTAAACATGATTATAGTTATTTTTTATAGGTTTATGTTTTAGTCCTTCTACTCGGTATGAGTAGTTCACATACCATGATTACAGGATTATAATATTCTGTGTTTTTCTGTGTGCTTACTATTACCAGTGAGTTTGGTACTTTCAGAGTATTTATTACTCATTTGTGTCCTTTTCTTTCAGATTAAAGAATTCCCTTTACTATTTCTCATAGGATAGTTCTGGTGTTGATGAAATTCCTAAGCTTTTGTTTGTCTGGGTGTCTTTATTTCTCCTCCATGTCTGAAGGATATTTTCACCAGGTATATTATTCAAAGGTTATCGTCTTTATCCTTCAACACTTTAAATATGTCCTGCAACTCTCCTGCTTGCCTGTATGGTTTCCACTGAAAAGTATGCTGCTAGATGTGTTGGAACTCCATTGTTTGTTATTTATTTCTTTTGTCTTGCTGCTTTTAGGATCCTTTCTTTATCCTTGACCTTTGGGAGTTTGGCTATTAAATGTCTTGAGGTAATCTTATTTGGGTTAAACTTGTACTTGAATATTGATATGTTTCTTTAGGTTTGAGAAGTTCTTTTGCTATTATCCCTTTGAATAAACATTTTACCCCTATCTTTCTTTCTCCACCTCCTCTTTAAGGCCAATAACTCTTAGGTTTGCCCTTTGAGGCTATTTTCTAGGTGTTGTGCATACTTCTTTTTTAAAATTCTTGTTTCTTTTGTCTCCTTTGACTGTGTATTTTTAAATAGCTTGTCTTCAGGCTCACTAATTTTTTCTTCTGCTTAATCAATTTTGTTAAGAGACTTCAATGCATTCTTCAGTATGTCACTTGCATTTTTCAACTCCAGATCTTCTGCTGGATTCTTTTAAATTATTTCAATCTGTTTATTAGATTTATCTGATAGGATTCTGAATTCTTTCTCTGTTTTAACTTGAATTTTGTTGCATTTCTTCAAAACAGCTATTTTGAATTCTCTGTCTGAAAGGTCATGTATCTCTGTCTCCCCAGGATTGACCCCTGTGCCTTATTTAGTTCATTTGGTGAGGTCATTTCCCTGGAAGTTTGTCAGTGTCTGGGCACTGAAGAGTTAGGATAAGGTATTTATTGCAGTCTTTGCAGTCTTGGCTTGTTTGTACCTGTCCTTCTTGGAAAGGCTTTTCAGGTATTTGAAGAAACTTCACAGTGTTGTAATCTAAGTTTTTGGTTACTGTAGCCATATCTGCATTAGGAGCCACCCCAAGCCCAGTAATGCTGTGGCCCTTGCAGACTCAGAGGTATTGCCTTGATAGTCTAGAATAAGATCCAAAAGAATTCTCTGGATTACCTGACAGAGACTCTTGTTCTCCTCCCTTACTTTCTCCCAAATAAGTGGAGTCTCTCTCTCTCTCCCTCTCTCTCTCTCTCTCTCTCTCTGTGCTGAGTTTCTTGGAACTAGAGGAGGGGTGACACAAACAACCCTGTACCCACCACCACTAGGACAGTGCTTCAGACCTGAAGCCATCATAGCATTGGGTTTCACTCAGAGTCAGCTGTGAAACTGCCTGGCTACCACCTATGTTTGCTCAAGGCTCTAGGGCTCTAAAATCAGTAAGTGGCAAAGCCAGACAGACTGTGTCCTTCTTTTCAGGGTGGTGAGTTCCCCCTGGCCCTGTGCAAGTCCAGAGATTCTGTCTAGGAGCCAGGGCCTGGAGTTGGAAACCTTAGAAATATACCTGGTGCTCTATTCTACTGTGGCTGAGCTGGCACCCAAGCCACAAGACAAAATTCTTCGCACTCTTCTCTTCTCTTTCCACAAGCAGAGGAGTCTCTCCTCATGGCTACCACTGCCCTAGGTCCACAGTGAGAACTGCCTTGCTACTGCTCACGTTCACTCAAGATCCAAGCACTCTTCAGTCAGTTATGCTAAATGCTGCCAGGCCTGGGACTCTTGCTTCAGGGCAGTCAGCTCCCCTCTGGCCAATGGCAGGTCCAGATATGTCACCTAAGAGCCAAGGCCTGGAATCAGGGACCACAAGGATATGCTTGCTGCTCTACGCCACTGTGGCTGAGCTGGTACCCAAACTACAAGACAAAGTCTTGTTTATTCTGCCCTCTCTTTTCTTCAAGTAGAAGGAATTTCTCCTCATAGTCAGAAAAGCTGGGAATGTACTGGGTCATGGCCCTGAATCTCACCCCAAAGCCATGGTAAGTACTGCCTGGGTACCACTGCTGATTGTTCAGGGACCAAGGGTTCCTTAGTCAACAGGTGATAAATCTTGCCAGAACTAGGTCCTTCCCTTCAAGGTGATGGGTTCTCTTCTGGCCCAGGGTATGTATAGAAATGTCATCTGGGAGCTAGAGCCTGGAATGGGAGCCTGGGACTCTGCCCTATGCTCTGTCCTACTGTGGCTGAGCTGGTATCCAAGTTGCAAGACAAAGTACTCTTTACTCTCCCTTCTCCTCTCAAGTGGAAGGAAGGGTTCTCTCCTGAAGTTGCTAGCTTCACTGCCTGGAGTTGGGGAAGGGTGACACAAGAACTCCTTTGGCCACCCCAGCTGGTGTCTCACTAAGTTGTGTGCACCCCAAGCCCATTGATTCCAAGCCCAGCACAGCACCAGGAGTTGCCCAGAAATTGCGGTCCTTGTGGCCTAGACTGCCATTCATTTCAAGTTTATTTAGAACCCCAGAGCACTTTAACCTGTGTTGGCAAGACTTGCCAAAACTCAAGTTCTGCCACTGGGATGGGCTATTTCCCTCTAGCTAGGGTTGGTTTCAATGCTCCCTCTATGGGTACTGGCTGAGTTCTGGCCTATGTTGCTTTCTACTGTGACACAGCAGCACTGAATTCCAATGCAAAATTCCACAGTCACTGCACTGTCCCTCCCTCAAGCACACAGATTCTCTCTCTGCATCATGCGGGGCTGCTGCCCGGGGATGGGGGAAGAGTGGTGTAGGCAATTCAAGTCTGCCTTTCCTATCCTCTTCAGTGCCTCTTTCCTTAATATGATGTAGAGAAATAGGAACATTTTTACACTGTTGGTGAGACTATAAACTAGTTCAACCACTGTGGAAGACAGTGTGGCGATTCCTCAGGGATCTAGAACTAGAAATAACATTTGACCCAGACATCCCATTACTGGGTATATACCCAAAGGATTACAAATCATGCTACTATAAAGACACATGCACACGTATGTTTATTGTGGCATTATTCACAATAGCAAAAACTTGGAACCAACCCAAATGTCCATCAATGATAGACTGGATTAAGAAAATGTGGCACATATACACCATGGAATACTATGCAGCCATAAAAAAGGATGAGTTCGTGTCCTTTGTAGGGACATGGATAAAGCTGGAAAACATCATTCTCAGCAAACTATCACAAGGACAAAAAACCAAACACTGCATGTTCTCACTCATAGGTGGGAATTGAACAATGAGAACACTTGGATGCAGGGTGGGGAACATCACATACCGGGGCCTGTTGTGGGGTAGGCGGAGAGGGGAGGGATAGCATTAGGAGATATACCTAATGTAAAAGTCGAGTTAATGGGTGCGGCACACCAACATGGTGCATGTATACATACGTAACAAACCTGCACGTTGTGCACATGTACCCTAGAACTTAAAGTATTAAAAAAAATGATGTTAAAAGCAGGTACTGTGATCACTCACCTGATTTTTGTTTTTTATGAAGGTACTTTTTTTGTTTAGAGAGTTGTTCAATTTTGTTTCGATAGTTGTTCAATTCCTTTGGGGGAGATGATTGCCAGAGGCTTCTATTTGGCCATCTTATTCCATCTCCTCCTGTATAGTACTTTTTAATGCTGTCTTATGAGTTTCTGATCTTACACAAAGGTCTTAAGTGCGTTTGCCTGCTCAGAGAAAAACATGTATCAAATATAGGTCTTCCATAGTATGATTCATTTTAATTTTGAGGACTTTATTGGCTTATTACAAAAAATGTTTTCACTAATAATAACAACTTTCTTTTAAATCAAAACACATTATGAAGACACACATAATTTTTTTTTAGAAAAAGTGTTCAGTAAATATTATTTAACAATGCTCCTCTAACTTCAGCCAAACCAGAGAAGAGTAATTTATGGATTTTGAAAAGTTCATATGCATAGTTTGCAGAAGTGATAATTGGTACATTCTTTGTGTAGTTGCCAAAATTTCTCCACCAAAAATTAGAACTCATTTGATAAAAATTGTTGACAAAAATAACCACAATAACAATACACAATGTATGATGTGAGAAGCTTATTAATATGATAAATAATATATGTTGAGTGTAATGAAAGAGTTTTTTTAGTGTTTATCCTCCAAAAATTCAGTTTGTATTTAGTACAGCTAGAAGTTCTATTACAAAAATGCATAAATTCAAGGTTCACTTCTTAATACCTAATTGGTTTTGCCCACTATTCTATAAATAATCCATAAAGTTACACGTTCGTTACATCTTCCGTGATAATTAAAACAATATTTAACCAGATTTTAACAAATCTAGCTAATTGTTTCTTCTGTACTCAATTATTTCTATTTACTTCAAAAAAAGTAAACATCAGAACCAAGATCAGGTTTCATGTGTGAGAATTTGGAGTTTTTTTTTTTAATGTAACATCTAAATTTGAAGTACTCCAATTTTAAAAATCAGGATATGATGAATATTTATCAGAAGATCATCTTTTTCAGATAGTTGAAAACTTTTGTGTATACATTCAGCATCAGAAATAACATATTGATTATTTTGACTGGGCGCAGTGGCTCACGCCTGTAATCCCAGCACTTTGGGAGGCCGAGGCGGGTGGATCTCGAGGTCAGGAGATCAAGAAATAACATATTGATTATTTTAATGGATTGATAGTACTTCTTTAATGTCAATTCAACATAATGCCTGTAAATTTGGCATTATTGCTTTTCGTAAGAAACGGAAAGAAATATAGTGGTATATTATGCTTTTAAAATTTCTTGATTTGGCCAGGCGCGGTGACTCACGCCTGTAATCCCAGCACTTTGGGAGGCCAAGGCGGGCGGATCACGAGGTCAGGAGGCTGAGACCATCCTGGCTAACACGGTGAAACCCCGTCTCTACTAAAAATACAAAAAAAAAAAAAAAATTAGCCTGGCATAGTGGTGGGAGCCTGTAGTCCCAGCTACCTGGGAGGCTGAGGCAGGAGAATGGCATGAACCCAGGAGGCGGAGCTTGCAGTGAGCGGAGATGGCGCCACTGCCCTCCAGCCTGGGTGACAGAGCAAGACTCCGTCTCAAAAAAAAATAAAATAAAATAAAAAATTCTTGATTTAAGGTAGCAAGGCTTTAAAAATAAATCTACAACTATTTCTTACAAACACTTCGAACTCTGAGAAAGATGAAGGCTGAACAAAGGACAATACTGTTATGAGTCATATATTTATTAAAAAGGAAATATAAAGCACTACCGTGCAGGCACACACTGCTGGATTGTAAATGAGGCTCATTTGAGGCTGGGGCTACGTGAATGTGCTTGTTGTGCTGGGCCCAAGGAGCCTCTGGGCACAGCTCTTCATGGAAGTGGCCTGTAGGGTGAGTGGGGGTGAACCCCTTCCTGCAAGCCATGGACGGCAGAATACGGTGGAAATAAAACTTACTCGGTCTCGATGGCAGAGTTAGAGATAGCATAGTGGCATGGGTTGACAGCCTCTCCTTCTCCCAATACCTATCCGAAACAAACAAAACCCCAAAGTTAAAAATTCAGCAATAGCTTAACAAGAAAAGATAAAACTTCTTTCCATAAAATGTGGAAAGTGATGACTTGATAGAGAGGAAAAAGAATCTTCTGGTTAAATATCATTCATGTACCCAAAACTGGCCAATGGTTTCTCATTTTCCTCAAAGTCCAAGTCCTTAAAATACCTTCCAGGGCTCTCTATGACCTGGGTCCCAATTCTGTGACTTCATCCCCTATTATTCTCCTGATTCACTCCTCACCAGTTGTGTTGGCCTCCTCACTGTGCCTCTAACATGTCAATCACTTTTCCAGTGCAGGTCCTTTCCATCTGGATTTCCTCTGCCTAAACAGTTCTTCCCTGACAATGTACAGGGCTCATTCCTCCATTTTCTTCAGGTCTGTGCTCAAAAGTCACCTTACCAGAGGTCCTTTCAGACCACCCTGTCCCAAACAGCAGACCCTAGTAGTCTCTGATATGCTTACTGTGATGGTTAATATTGAGTGTCAGCTTAATTAGATTGAAGGAAGCAAAGTATTGTTCCTGCATGTGTCTGTGAGGGTGTTGCCAGAGATTAACATTTGAGTCAGTGGATTGGGAGAGGCAGACCCACCTTTAATCTGGGTGGGCACCATCTAATCAGCTGCCAGCATGGTTAGAATAAAGCAGGCAGAAGAACTTGGAAGGAGCAGACTTGCTGAGTCTTCTAGCCTTCATCCTCCTCCTGTGCTGGATGCTTCCTGCCCTCAAACATCAGACTCCAAGTTCTCCAGCTTTTGGCCTCTTGAACCTACACCAGTGGTTTGCCACAGTCTCTCGGGCCTTCAGCCACAGACTGAAGGCTGAACTGTCCACTCCCTTACTTTTGAGGTTTTGGGACTCGGACTGGCTTCCTTGTTCCTCAGCCTGCAGATGGCCTATTGTGGGACCTTGTGATTGTGTGAGTCAATAATCTTTAATAAACTCCCCCTCATATATATATATCTATCCTATTAGTTCTGTCCCTCTAGAGAAACCTGGCTAAACACTTATTTCATTTTTCTCCATAACACTTATACAACCTGGCTTATATAAATCTGTTTTGTTATTCATTCATTGTTGTCATGTCAACAATAGTAATATTCATAGGTCAGGCACATTGTGTATTTTGTTCACTGCTGTAAAACTAAAACGATACTTGGCACAGAGTTGACACTCAGAAAAATGTGTTGAATAAGTAAATTCTGGTGTGGCATAGAGTTCTGGCTGTGGTCCCATCCTGCAGAAGCAAAATTCTGTTAGTATTGTGAGGTCACAGAGTCATGGCATTCTCACTCACATCTTCTATGGGGAGACAGGTGGAATGGTGAGGTACCCTTGGAAGGTCAAGAGAAAAATTTAGTAAACACTTTTGAGTGTATAGACTCTTGCTGCATGATCCCACTGTATAAGAATTTGCTTATTTCCAGGGCTTCATACCAAGATGGGTATAGCAGAAGCCTACCTGTATGGTAAAGGAGTGAATACACTCCCAGCTCGGTGCAGGGGGGCCTGCCAGAGTATCTTTAACAGTGTTTCAGAAGGGAAGTATGTGGCTTCATTGGAGTATTCCCTTTCTTCTCCTTCCTAGCCTCAGTTTACAGAAAGTGGAAAGAAAGTAATATCCAGCTTTCAAAATTAGACCCAAAATGTCCTACAAGAGATGGCAAGGATGGCAATCAAACATTTTACTATATAACATCCAAGTTACAAATGAACAAGATGTAGAAATATGACCCTTCAATCAATAGATATATAGATCTATTGAGGAATATGTGAAGAATGAATGTAGACATTGATTTTTCTCCTTACTTTTCTTCCAGTTAAGCAATCTCTATCTGTGAACCTGTAGTCAATTCAGAGTTCCCCAGACTGGCGTTCTGTTACAGAGGGAGTTTAGATTCAACTTCAAGTGAGTGATGGAGACCCTCTAGGCTGAGCTCCAAGGTGCGGCTTGGTAGTGACAGGCTTGAGGCTGAGCAGAGGGGCAGGTTGGCCTCCTGCCTCTTAAGGCTCATATCTAGCCGATGATATCCCCTTTAATGTCATGTTGTTGCTTTATTTCCTATTTATATTTGAATTCGCGATTGTACACATTTTTAAAATGAATATAACATGCCATATTCCTCATCTATACCTAGATCAATTAATAGCTATATATAAATAGACATACATATAATGAACTTAATAACATGAGTTATTAAAGTATATAAAAGAAACTTAACAAAATCCCATATTCCTCATCTATATGTGTGTGTGTAAGAAGAAAAATCAGTGTCTACATTTATTCTTCACATGTATTTTATAGGCACCTTCTTTACTATGGTCACCATATTAACACTGAGATCATCACTGTCCATCACCACCTAACATTAAGCTAACAAAAGTTATAGAAAATGAATTCAACATTCAATGAATACCTTATGAGCATCTATTGTGTATCAAATACTTCGAAATATAACTTATTTAACTTTCTCAACAATTTGGTGGAGCAGATACTGTCTCTTTCTTTATAGCTGGGGAAATTGAGGCTAAGAGAAGTTGGGTGAGTCATACTTTGCACTCAGACCTCTTTGTTTCAATTTTACTCTATGGAAGTGCCATATAATGCCCCAGAAAAATAATAGACTGCAATGTTTCTCAGCCCTGTCTGTTGAAAAATTATTGGTACCTAGGGAACTCAGCACAAATATTAACACCTTGGCCACATCACAGACAGCCCAATTTAATTGGTTGGGTAGGGAAGGGAACAGAGGAAGCTAATTTTTAAAAACTCTCTTGATGGGTCTAACATGCAGTCATGGTGAAGATCTACTGATCTATTGTTTCTTATATTTACTGTTATATATTATATTATATTATAACTAAGTTTCTTATATTTACTAACTGCTTTCAAATTAATATGGCTTGAATTGTTGGGGGGCTGTATAGAGTTAGTTCAGCAGTATCATAAACACTTCTATTTCCTAGACTGGCATGATTTACTCAAAGCTGGTAATCATTAGAACTTTGATATTTATTTTACTGCTTACTCAGTAATATCTGTTTCTGAATTGCTATTTTGGAGCTCCTACATGACTCATTAATTGCTATAATAACACCCCAGAAAGAAATTTTAACACATCATATTAACAATTTTATCTTAAATCAGAAATATTTGCTCTAAATGTTTAAGGATCAGGTAAAGAAAGTGAGCATTCAAACCCCATCTAGCACTAGGGTTTAGTCCTCTACAGCAAATGTGGAGGTCAGGGAAATCTCCAGAGGTTAGCATCACCTGAGAGTTGGGCAAAGTTAGAGCCAAATCCCTGGTAATAAAAATAGGGATTGGGTCATGTGTACTGTGTTGTGGCAAATTTCATCACTGAAGGAATGAAGGGTCATAGAGAAAATATTTCAAGCTTCCTGAATGCTCCAGGATCAAGGACAAACCAGAACAAAGTCACACTCTCTTAAGTTATACCAAGTGAGACTGTTTAGCCAATCAGAAGCTATTCACAGAGCATTTGTAGAATTAGATGACAGGAAACCTCATAAATCATTTAATAAAATAGTCTGTCTATACAGATGAGAAAAATGAGGATCTGACATGAAAAGTGACTTACAGTAGGTGCAAACTAGTGTCCAGGGTTCTGGCCTCCACCTCTGGTCAGCTTTCGCCACCCCATGTTCTGCCAACCCCTGGCATTCTGTTTGTGCACAACCAAGTTTTAATTTGTCCTAGTAGTCATGTTTTTTTTTTCTTCTTCTTCTTAAATTGATGTCTTCACTTGCCATTTCCTTGGGTGTTAAAACCCAAGTCCCACCCACTGAGGAACCAACAACATTGAATACAAATATGGCCATGAACTGATTGGCCAAGTCTACTCTGACCCGCGCTCCCAAGGTGAATGACCTTGTTGGGGTTGACTCACAGTCTTTTCCAGGGAGGTCAACATCACCTCAGCTATTTCAAAACAGAGCTAAAGTTCCAGTCCAGGGAATGGCTGATTCTTCAGGTGTGTTTCTGTGTGCACAACTTGTTCTTTCAACAACCTCCCCATGAGTTTCTGGAATGTGAAGACTGCTTTTGTCTGAAGAAACCACTGGCCTACATATTTTTATTATACACACATGAAAAAATTGTTACAAGAGGTACTGCTGTGACAAGCAATATAAAGTCTTGGACTGTTTCCTAGTTATTTGTCCGTACTTTATCCACATGCCTGAGGAGAGTGGTACAATTTTGAGAGGAAGCTTGTGAGCAAAGTAGAATAAATAAATTAACAAATAAGTAGACTGAAGAATAGGCATTGAACTATAAACCAAATACTTTCCATAGTGGATCCCTTTTGGCTGCATGACTTTCTTTGCAAATATCCTTTTTTTTCTAACCAGTTGTACTTTCTCATTTTTAACACTTTCAGCCTTACTTAAACCCAAATTACTTCCTTTCTGTTCTTTCTTCCCATTCCCCAATTCCTACGTATTCCTCTTTGACTTTTCTAACTAAAGAGTAATTTTGATCACTGAATATGTAATATGTATTATGGAAATTACATATATATAAAATGTTTGCGTTACTATATATATGCTATATGTAGTAACACACACAAACTCTTTTCCTCTGCTATTATATATATGTTATATATTCCTCTGTTATTATATATATTATATATAATTTTATATCAGAGGAAAAGAGAAAAAGCATTTTTCATGCTTATTTCATATAACAGTTCTTTCTAACTTTTTCACACTGGAGTAAATTAAAAGGGATTTGGAGGCATCTGCATGGGACCTGTTGAAAAAAACATATTATGTATGCTTTATCTACATCATTATGATAAAAACACAAATATTAATGAAAAGATTGAATATTTAAACAGCCAAATCTTTGCAGTTTTTAAGATGAGACTTCAGTGTGCTTTCCTGACCTTTTTTTCTTTGGCATATTTTTATGCCTGAAATGGTTAAACACTTCCTAGTCTCCTAGTCAAGTCTTATTAATGATGATTCCTGCAAGGTCTTAACAATCCTCGTTGATAAGACACTTTTTTGCATAAGTTATAAAAAATTAAAACCGTTAACATATTATAATAGTTAAAGTGTATTTGAAAAATTTAGCAGCTTCTGCCTTTTTTTCAAAAACAACTGTAAAATTAAAATTTCCCTTGCTGAAAAGAATAGATCTTGAATCCAATAATTTTTTTTAATGCCAAGTATTTTGAAATAATGACAATTTAATTTGGGGACAGGTCTGTGTGTTAGAGGAGCTACTATGCAGCCAGCTTGGATGAGAAAACAGAAATATTCAATATTTGTGATGCCAGAATTTGGGGCCACTTCTTGGAGCTACCTCTTTCCCAGCACCCACCTGAGCTTTCTGCTTCTTCCTTCCCCACCCCCATCCCTTACCCTACCAGGCTCACCTTAAGTTATTGAACATCTTGAACACCAGCTCCCTTGGCAGTCTCATGGACTCTGTAGTGAGTTGAATAGTGGCCCTCAAAAAATATGCCCATGTCCTAATTACCAGAATCTGTGACTATTATCTTAATTGGAAAAAGGAACTTTGCAGATATAATTAAATTAAGGATCTTGAGATGAGGAGATCATCCTGGATTATCTGTGTGGCTCTAAATCCACTGACAAGTTATTTATAAGAAATGCACAGGGAAGACTGCTTAGACACTTCAGGGCATTATAGCGGAATATCATAGTCTGGGTAGCTTGTCAACAATAGGAAATTATTTCTCACAGTTCTGGAGGTTGGAAGTCTAAGATCAGGGTGCCACCATGGTCAGATTCTGGTGTGAGCCCACTTCCAGGTTGTAGGCTGCCAACTTTTTGCTGTTTCCTCACATGACTGAAAAAAGAGCAAGGTAGGTTTCTGGCCTCTTCTTTTAAAGGCACTAATCTCATTCATAAGGGCTCCACTCATCCCAAAGTCCCTATCTCCACACACTATTACATTGGGATTAGGGTTTCAACATGTATGAATGTGGAGCACACACATTGAGTCCATAATAGCAGATTTGGCAGAAGTGGAAGAGGTGATATAGCCTTGGAGGCAGAGACTGGAGTGATGCAGCTACAAGGCCACAAGTCAAAGGATGCCAAAAGCCACCAGAAACTAGAACAGACAAAGAAAGACTCTCCTAGAGCTTCCATAAGGAACATAACCCCTGCTGACACCTTAATTTCAGACTTCTGGACTCTAGCACTGCAAGAAAATAATTCTTTTCTTCTTTTAAGTCACTGAGTTTTTGGGAGTTTGTTACAATAGCTACAGGAAACTAATATAGGACCCTTGTCTACAATGGGCAGTAGGCACTTGGGAGGTGGCTGTTGCATCCCACCTGGGCAAAGTGGCAGGAGTGGCTATCTTGGGGTTCCCTATCTGTGTGGCCCACAGCATACCTCAGGCTGCCCTCTGAGGAGCCCAGATGAAGTTCTGCCATCCCTGGCCTTGCTGCCCCAGCGCTGAGGGTCTCAGCATGTTATAGCACAGTAGCTCAGCCCCTGTGGACACACTGTCCTGGGGGTGTCACCTAGGGTTGCTGTTAGCAGTAAGCTCATCCTCTGCTTGTGATTTCTTCTCATTAGGGTTACTAACTCTGTGTTGAAAAGGCAAATTATTATGTGTAAAAAAAATCCATAGTTTTGGTAAGAAAAACATAGGTTCATCATAAATTCGTGCTAGGAAAAATCACTCATCAGAAAATATTTCTAATTTTATTGTTTTTTTATTAAAAGCATTCCTTGAACAGAATACAAAAGACACTTGAGAGGTGGTACATGGGTAGAAACCCTTACTGCTTTCTCTAGTTGGGTTTGGAATTATTCTAAATTCATGCATTAGTCTTTTTGAGCTTCATTTTAATTAAATCTCAAACATATTCTTTATTGAGCTATCACAGAATTTGTGAGAAGTTTCCTTCAACCCGCTTCAGGTCCCAGTTTGCTCTTTGCACTTCCTTCCTCTGCATCATACGTGGCCCTGCTCAGTGATAACTTCCCCTGCCTCTTTGTGTCTGCTTTCCTGAACATTACCTCGTCGTTTCTGTCTCCTATAATCATACTGAAACAATTAACGGGACATGTAAAAGACATTTGAGGAAATATTTTATTTGCTTCAGAGAGATCATACTGACCATTGAAGAGGTTGCTTTTCATGAACATGCAGTCATCTGAGTTATCTAGAGATAGATTTAAATCGTTATTGTTATTTATTTTCCTGTAATAGGTGCTTTTTTTTTTTTTTTTTTGAGACATAGTGTCGCTCTGTCACCCTGGCTGGAGTGCAGTGGTACAATCTCGACTCACTGCAACCTCCGCCTCTCAGGTTCAAGCAATTCTCCTGCCTCAGCCTCCTGAGTAGCTGGGATTATAGGCATGTGCCACCATGCCTGGCTATTTTTTGTATCTTTAGTATAGATGGGGTTTTGCCATGTTGGCCAGGCTGGTCTCGAGCTCCTGATCTCAGGTGATCCACCTGCCTTGACCTCCCAAAGTGCTGGGATTACAAGTGTGAGCCACCATGCCCGGCCAACAGCTCCTCTTAAGTGCCCTGTTCTGTCAAAACTGTTCAGTGGAGACCATCCTGCATAACCATGTTTCCTCAAAGCATTTTGCAAAGTGTGTATACCCTGAGCATTTTTATGTATTATATAAGGTAGAATGATCTCACCCATGGAGTCTAAATTGGGCTTTGCCGTGGTATTCTACAATCTGCACATGATGCCACATCCATGCACAACCGTGGCTATTCCTAGCCTCAGATGATATTCCAAGGAATTGGGACGCACATTTTACCCAGGATAACCTATGGCCATAATTTATCGAAAAAACTTACAAGGAAAATACCAAAATAGACAATTTGATAATTTAAAATTAGTGATTGACCAGCTTTTAGGGTTCTTGAACTCTAATGATAAACTCACAGTTGTTGGGGCAGAGGGAGGGAGACAAAAGGTGGGTTCCCTTCTTCTAGGCCAGAGCATGGTAATATTAAACAGTACACAGGCAGAACATGAGCAGTGACCACACTCACTTCTAGAAACTTCCTGGGGTCATGGCAGAAGTGGCAGCAGCCATAGCAGCAGCACTGGGGGCATTTGTTTCTGTAACTGCCAGCTTATGAATAGTGCTGGTGGAGTCCTTTCATCTCAAGAAATACTATCTGCATTGTAGCTGAGAAGTCCTAAGGCTGACCCTTCGGGTATAAGTAAGCACCTCTGTAGTTTCTTGACCAAGAATTAGATTCTGGAGGAAGATGAAACTCTGTTCATCTAGGCAGGTAGGATTCATTTTCCTTTGGCAAATTGATTTGGCACATAATGTGACCAAAATTCTAAGTAATGTCATTGCTCCATCTTATAGATGGGAAAACAAGGCACAAGGAGATTCCATACCTTGTACAAGATCACAGTTCATAAGTGGCAGACAGACTCAAACCAAGGCAGTCTGGCTAGATACTCTGTTTGATATTCTTAGATTAGCATTTACAGTAAAGACAGCAGAAAAACTGCTTTGCTTTTATTCAAATCATTGCTCCAAGGAATGGAATAAAATATGTATGAGATATTTACATGTCAGGATGAGCTACTGTCACAGGATGATGGGAGGGTATCTCTGGAATTTTACAACAGACCAGGGTCAGGCAAGAATGTCTAGTGTTCTGCTTTGGAAAATTTGAAATTGCCTGGGTACACAAGATTAAAATTATATTTATTTTAGCAAAACATTTTGAGTCTGTCAGTTTTATACCTTGACGTTTGGAAAACCTGACATTTTCTTAGTCTTAAATTAGTGTAATCTATTTTAGCATCAGCTTTCTTTTTCTAATTAAATTCAAGCTTTATTTAAAAGTGAAGTCTTTATTAAGACAAATGTTTTCACAGGTAGGTTGTTTAGCTTAACCAAACTAGTATCCAAGGTGATATCCTAGAACATAAGCTCTGGAGATTGTGAAGTTTAGGAAGGTTAAAAACATGTGCTTGATTTTCTTGAGGAATTTTAAAGCCTCAACTAATATCATTTTCAATCAATTTTTGGAACATATACAAAATTTTCTTCATTGCCATTAATGTCTGCAATGCCAGGTTGTGGCTATTGTTTGATCCCTACTATCAATTGACACTTATTTAATATAATACACTTGAATTTTTCTTCTAAACTTAATTATAAATTGTTTATGTCACTATTTTTTCTAGGAGAGTCTAGCTCATAAAAAAGGAAAATATCATGTATTATATTAAGACCCAAGCCAAAGTTGCAGGTTTGCTTTGGAAAAATTGTTTAAATGAAGAGAGAAATTGTCAGTTAATTAAAAACACCAGCAAGTGGAGAATATCTTTTTAAAAAACCTTTATTTTATGTTCAAGGGCACATGTTCGGGTTATATAGGTAAATTGTGTGTCATGGGGATTTGGTGTACAGATTATGTCACTACCCAGGTAATAAGCATACTCTTTGATAGGTAGTTTTTGATCCTTACCCTTCTCCCTCCCTCTACCCTCAAATAGACCCTGGTATCTCTTGTTCCCTTCTTTGTGTCCATATGCACTCAGTGTTCAGCTTTCACTTATAAGTGAGAATATGCACAATTTGATTTTCTGTTTCTGTGTTAATTTACTTAGGATAATGGTCTCCAGCTCCATCCATGTTGCTGCAAAGGATATAATCTCATTTTCTTTATGCGTGCATAGTATTCCATGGTGTGTATGTACCACATTTTTAAAATTTAGTCTACCATTGATGGGCATCTAGGTTGATTCCATGTCTTTGTTACCGTGAATAGTGTGTGCGTGTGTCTTTATGGTAGAATGATCTATATTCCTTTGGGTATATACCCAATAATGAGATTACTGGGTTGAATGGTAATTCTGCTTTGAGTTATTTGAGAAATCATCAAACGGCTTTCCATAATGGCTCAACTAATTTATATTCCCACCAGCAGTGTATAGGAATTCCCTTTTCTCTGCAATCTTGCCAGCATTTATTATTTTTTGACTTTTTAGTAATAGCCATTCTGACTGGTGTGAGATGGTATCTCATCGTGGTTTTGATTTGCATTTCTGTAATGATTAATGGTGTCGAGTATTTTTTCATATGATTGTTTGTCTCTTGTATATCTTCTTTGAAAAGTGTATGTTCATGTTGGATAAGGAAGCAAGACTCAGCAGTATGCTGTTTTCAGAAGACCCATCTTATATGCAATGATGTCCATAGGCTCAAAGTAAAAGGATGGAGAAAAATCTACCAAGCAAACAGTAAACAGAAAAAAGGAGGAGTTGCTAATCTAAGTTAAGACAAAACAGACTTTAAGCCAACAAAGATCAAAAAAGACACAGAAGGGCATTACATAATTGCCTATTTTTTTGTTTGTTTTTTGCTTGTTGATTTCTTTATCATCCTTACAGATTTTGGATATTAGACTCTTGTTGGATGCATAGTTTGCAAATATTTTCTCCCATTCTCTCTGTTTACTCTGCTGATAATTTCTTTTGTTTTGCAGAAGGTCTTTAGTTTAATTAGGTCCCATTTACCCGTTTTTGTTTTTGTTGCAGTTGCTTTTGGCATCTTTGTCGTAAAATATTTGCCACCAGACCTGCCTTACAAGAGGTCCCAGAAGGAGTGCTAAATATAACCTGCCTTACAAGAGGTCGCCAAGAGAGTGCTAAACATAGAAAGGAAAGACTGTTACCAGCCACTATAAAAACACACTTTAAGTACATGGACCACTATAAAAACACACTTTAAGTACATGGACTATAAAGCAACCACACAAACAAGTCTGCATAATAACTAGATAACAACATGATGACAGGATCAAATCTGCATATGTAAAAACTAGCCTTGAATATAAATGGGCTAAATGCCCAATTAACAGTGAGTGGGCAGTTGGATAAAGAAGCAAGACTCAACAGTATGCTGTCTTCAAAAGACCCATCTTATATGCAGTGATGTCCATAGGCTCAAAGTAAAAGGATGGAGAAAAATCTACCAAGCAAACAGAAAACAGAAAAAAGGAGGAGTTGCTAATCTAATTTCAGACAAAACAGACTTTAAGCCAACAAAGATCAAAGAAGACACAGAAGGGCATTACATAATGGCAAAAGCCTCAATTCAACAAGCTGACCTAACAATCCTAAATATATATGTACCCAACACAAGAACACCCAGATTATAAAGCAAGTTCTTAGAGACCTATGAAATGACTTAGATAATCACACAATAATAGTGGGAGAATTTCAACACCCCACTGACAATACTAGATTATTGAGGCAGAAAACTAACAAAGATATTCAGGACCTGAACTCAATGCTTGACCTGATAGATCTAATAGATATCAACAGAACTCTCTACCCAAAAACAATTGAATATACGTTCTTCTCATCTGCACATGGCACATACTCTAAAATCAACCACACAATAGGCTTAAAACAGTCCTCAGCAAATAAAAAAAAACTGAAATTATACCAACCACACCCTTGGACCACAGGGCAATAAAAGTAGAAATCAAGACTAAGAATATCACTCAAAACCACATAATTACATGGAAATTAAACAACCTGTTCTTGAATGACTTTTGGGTAAATAATGAAATAAGGGCAGAAATCAAGAAATTCTTTGAAACCAAAGCAAACAAAGCTACAATATACCAGAATCTCTGGGACATAGCTAAAGCAGTGTTAAGAGGGAAGCTTATAGCACTAAATGCCCACAACAAAAAGAAAGATCTCAAATTAAGAACTTAACATCACAAACCAACCCCAAAGCTAGCAGAAGACAAGACATAACCAAAATCAGAGCTGAACTGAAGGAAGTTGAGATGCAAAAAACCATACAAAAGACCAATGAATCCAGGAGTTGGCCTTTGAAAGAATTAATGATATACTTCTAGCTAGACTAATAAAAAAAGAAGTTCCAAATAAATACAATCAGAAATGACAAAGGGAACATTACCACCAACTCCATAGAAATACAAACTCTCAGAAACTGCTGTGAACACCTCTATGCACTCAAGCTAGAAAACCTAAAAGAAATGATACATTTCTGGAAATATACAACCTCCCAAGATTGAACCAGGAAGAAACTGAATCCCTGAACAGAGAATATCTCTTGTAAAGATGTCTTCAGAATCTCAATCTCCAGTGCTCCTTCTTTTAAGAACTCCAGGCATGTCTTAACAGTAATGTCCTCCTGGAGATGATACTGACATTTTGAAAAACACTCCTCAAACAGAAATCACCATCTTCCTCTTTCAAATCCTGTTCCTCCCTAGCCTGTACTCTCCATATGCTCATCCATTACTGAAGCTAGAAACTGCATAATTGTCATTGACTCATATTTAGTACCTGTTGGCTTTGCTTCTTAAGATAAATTCCAAATGGGGTTGCTGAATTATTTTTTTAACTTTTTGTTTTCAAATAACTTCAAACTTACAGAAAATTTGCAAAAATGTACTAATGTTTTTGTATATGTCCTTCACCCAAATTGGTTACCAAATTTTAACATTTTCTCATATTTGCTTTGCTTTAGCATTCTCTATATATACACATATATGTGTATAAATATATGTAGTGTATATATGTACATATACACACAAACACACACACATAGACACCAACCAAGACCGACCAATTATATAAATATATACATTTTATATATAATATTTATATATTTTGTTCTGTTTCATTCGAGAATAAGTTACAAAGTTCATGTTTCTTTCCCCTTAAATATTGCGTTATTTTCCAAGAATAAAAACATTATCCTATGAAATCACAGTAAAATTTTCAAAATCAGAAAAGTTGATATTTTACTATTATCTAATTCATAAGATCTATTCAATTTATTCTAATAGTCTCTTTGATGTCTTTTATAGCCTGTATTTTACAGGTCCACGATGCCATGAAGAATCACAATTGCACTTAGTTTTCAAATCTCTTTATTCTTCCTTGATCTGGGATGGTTCTTTGGCCTTTCTTTGTCTTTTATAACATTGATTTTTTTTTTTTTTTTCAGTACAGCCCATTGATTTTATAGAATGATTTTCAAGACTAGTTTCAGCTTATGCATTGTTGTCAGGAATGTAACATAAGTAACGTAGTGTTCTTCTCAGTGCATCACATCAGAAGGCTCACGATGTCTGTCTCATTATGAATTATGTTACCTTTGATCACTTGGTTAAGTAATATATTGACATTTTCCCCTCATTCACTTCTTCACTCGCCATGAACACCTGGATGTTTAGTTATGAAATTCTACCAAATTCAGATATTCTCCTTTATTCCCATGGGCTTTGCCCAGATACTAGTTTCCCAACTATGTCTCACTTACAAACTCTTCTTCCATATTCTTGCCAAAGTTGCGTTTTTAAAATACAAATTTGGCCATGAATTTTCCACATCTTTATTAATTAAGACTTTCTGTTCTATGCGATTCCTGATAGTAGCATTTCCAAACTGTCTTATATGAAACACTAACTTTTCAAAATATCCGTGCAGCTAAAGGGGTATTTGGTGAACTAAGTGTGGGGAATTTCATCTTTATTAACATATCTTGCAGAACCATATACATTAGCACATGGAAGACTGTGAGAAGTTTTACAGCAAAAAAAATTGAACATTTCTCACACTTTCTTGAAAAAGAAAACTTTTGTTTGCTAGTCCCCATAAATAATCCAATAAATAAGTGGTCTATGGAGTTAATATTTTACAAAACACCTTTGGGAAAATGTCACTGTATAGTCATAGTCTTCAGCTAGCCTTATGGTGATACTTACACCCCACCTCCCTTCTTCACCAACCCAAAGTCCATTAGTCTTCCTGCCAATAACCCTCTTATCATGGGTCAGAACTGTTGCTTCTCCCTGATGCTCATGTCTTCTTACTGCATAATGCCTTCTGTCTACAAGACTGTTGTGAAACTATGTTTGGAATGCCCTTTGCTATCCCAACTCCCACGCTTCTCCTCCTGGGTCACTTATTCTCTTATTCAGACCCAGTTCAAAGGTTGCCCTCCTCCCCCAAGTCTTCTCTGCTCTTTTCTTCTCTCCTCCCTTTTTGTGTCCCTCTATTGAGGGCTTATCACATTGCATATGATGGTCCTAGTCTGTTAGAGCTGCTATAACAAAATATCATAAACTGAGTGGCTGATAGACAACAGAAATTTATTTCTCCTAGTTCTAGAATCTGGAAAGTCCAAGATCAAGGCTCTGGCAGATTCACCACCTGGTGAAGGCCCACTTCCTCATAGTCATCTTCTCACTCTAGCCTCACAGGGTGGAAGGGGCAAGGGGTCTCTCTCAGACTTCCTTTATGAGGGCACTAATGCTATCCATGAGGGTTCCCCTATCTTCCACCATGACCTAATCACTTCCCAAAGGCCCACCTTTTAATAACTATCACCTTAGGGGTGAGGATTTTGGCATACAAATTTTGAGGGGACACAAACATTCAGTTTGTGTTTGACAGTTACTTGTTTGCATGTCTGCCTCTGTCCTCACTTGGTGAGCTTCTTATATGCCTTGTAAACATCATGGTATTTGGTAAGCTCTGAGTGTTGACTATTGAATAACTGAGTAAACACAGACTTGACATTTTCTACATACTGATTTAATCTGGTGGATTTGTTAACATTGGCTATACCTGGTGACCATATCAGATTGTTGGTACTGAAGGAATTTTTGTATCAAGCCCAAATTATAAGTAACCAGATAGAAATTTTTATTTTTCATTCCCCTTTTCTCATGCAACTCACCTGTATTTAGAAATGTGTGTTACAAATTATATGAAGGAAATAACTTGATTATTTTATTTGAATATTAGTCAAAAGCAGCAGGTAACAGACATATTTCCATTTCATTTACTTTATAAGATTCATGAATTAAGAAGATATGATTATTTTATTGCTTAGTAAACAGAGCAAACTTTCTGGCATATATGTATTTTATATTTATGAAGCATAACCAATTCTCTAGATACATTTGGCTTATAGTATAATTCTAAGTTTCTAGCCACAAATTTTCCAGTTTTTCTGTTCATTCAGTATGTCATCACCAATCTTTTTTTCATTTCAGATATTTGGGTATCTAATGATATTTAAAAAGAAAAAATATAACATTTGGTTAGTAGAGTGTATCTAGTTTCTTTGAAATTATATTTAGACTTTGATAGCTAGTCTTAATTCATTTTTCTAGATAAATGCATGTCACTGCATTTAATAGTAAGAAAACCCATTTTCCTGAACTTACTGTAAACAGGTGAATATATGGTGATAAACAGTGTTCTTGCATCATCTATGACTTTTATAAACACACCTTATCTTGTAATATTATTTACCTTCTTTCAGTTAAAGATGTGATCTGTCAGATGCCTACATTTGTTAAACAGCATTGACAAAAGCCTTAGCCTGTGACACCTGTGCATTCTCAACTTCATTTTCCCACTTTCCTTCACCATGGGACCAGCTACTTCATTGCCATAACAGGAAAGCAGGATCATCTAAAAAAGTGAAGCTGTGGACTCTTTCCTCATCAGAGACCTCAGAGCCTGAATGAGTGCAACTTAGTTCCTGTCCCTTTGGAGAAAATTGTAGGGGAGTAAACTTTTCTGTAGCAGGAGAGACACTGTGATTTTTTCCCTGTTGCCCTCCAGTTTTTCAAGAATGTGTTTGAAATCAGATTTCGAACTAAACTCTAAGTTTAGTTTTATTTCAAATACATTCCATACAGATTGTAGCACAGGATAGGGTATATTAGTCAGCCTCCCTCCACACTGTGACTCATAAGGAAACCCCTTTTACCAGCTGCCAACAAATGAAGAGCTTGGGTTACCAGAGTTTGAGCAAGCACAGATGCAGAATGAGCTGGAGCTGGGCAGGGACAGAGTGTGCATTCCAGGTTGGCAAAAGTGCACAGTTTACAATTGCAAGGCAAGGTTGGTGCTTGAGAACAGTCAAGGAGGCTGATAGATGCTTAGTAAATCAGGCTAAGAATGCATGATTTTCTCCCCCCGCATACTCCTAATGTGTTTTCAAAGTGGAGATACTAATTGTAAATTTTCCAAAGTCCTTTCTTTGTTGTCAATGGATAAGCCATTTAAATATCTCTACAGCTACATAGTTCTGATCCAACCCCCAAATCACAGC
The DNA here is from genome assembly GCF_028885625.2 of Pongo pygmaeus. Taxonomy (NCBI): domain Eukaryota; kingdom Metazoa; phylum Chordata; class Mammalia; order Primates; family Hominidae; genus Pongo; species Pongo pygmaeus. Next base: position 114,967,471 of record NC_072379.2, on the reverse strand, counting down.
TAAACTTGTAATGCTGCAGTATGTGGTGGCTCGAATCAGCATTACCATACAAGGCAGCTTTGAATTCCTCTCAGTAACCTTTTATTACTGTTTTTAAGTTTCCCAAGCACTGCCAAATGTCTTGAACTTTGTGGAATGATTATAAACTTTATAAATATAAACCTTTGGTTCCCCTTTGAAATTCTGCTAAAGAAGACCAAAATTACATTAACAGTGCATATATTTCAAAATCAAAGACCTGTAATACCATTTTGATTATTCACTCTTGGAAAAAATTTTGTTGGGATCATTGGACAATTGATAAAGGGGCATTGCAACAGCTGTGCTGACTTTCAGGAAAAAAAAATGATACAACCCAGGAACAATGTTTGGGCTGAAAAGCGGGCCTGCATGTCTGGTTGTTTGCAGATGCCTTGGATATTTAGAAAGCTGCCCCTTTAAAATCTCCAAAACATTTTGTTAGAAACACTTCATAATGGAAGTATGTTGCCCTTGGCACCTCGGCAGAGCAGTTCTTGCTTTCATTTCAAAATATGAGAGATTTCGTTAGAAACAGAAAGGGTTTTGTCTTTTGCAAGCTGACATGATGCATGGCCCAGAATCAATCCGATGTGGAGCAACTCCTTAAGGAGAGAAGAGCTTTCTCAAAGAACAGGCTACAGCTTGGAAGCTGCAAAGGCACATGGAAGAAATCTCTGTGAAAGGGCAAGCAAGCAAAAGAAAACTATTTTTATGTGGTGCTGACATCGTGACCTGACATAGTTCATATGAAAGGGAAGAAGATATACATTCAGTATTAAGTATGTCATGGTGAACACAAATTCACACTTTAGGCCTTGATTGTCAGGGTATGAATTCCAGGTCTTTCACTTCTTAGCTTGGTGGCTTTCCAAATTACATAATCATAGTAATTCCACTGCCCTCAGTTATTCTATCTGTAAAATGATATAATAAAGTACCTACCTCGAAGGGTTGTTGTGAGGATTAAGTGAGTCTGTATGTATAAAGTAAATATAACATTGACTAGAGCTACTTTTTGAAATAATGCTAAGAAAATTTTAAATAGAACAGAGTAAGAATAAACTTTATCTTTAAAAGTTTTCCAGTAAATTTACTCTCATATGATAATACTTGCCCCAACACACACACACACACACACTCGCTTGCTCTCACACATGCACACTGCTCACACACGCTCCCACACACTTGCACACACACTCGATCACACAACTCACTCGCTCACACATGCATGCAAGAGATGATAAAGAGGTCATTCTAATGTTTTTTCCTCTCCTATTTGTAAAATCTATAAGTACTTTGGAAAAGGTTCTATAATTATCCTGCAAAGTTCTTCTGGATGGGAATAAGTCATAGAAATTCCATTTCATTTTATAAGTTAAGAATCAAGAACCCATCTCAGCCTTCAGTGAGAATACTGAATCTTCCCTCTGAGGTGCCACCTCTTTAAGGCAGGGGCTTCACTTGCCATGTTTGCTGTTGTATGCCAGCCATTGGAATGGGCAGAAGGGAATGCTTAAAAAACATTGAGTGGTGATGATAATTCATAATAGTGTTTTATAGTTCATTACCTTACAGATTTTGCAAAACAGCATACGGTATTTCCCAGTAGAGGCAAATGCTGAATGCTGTGCTATTTGGCAAAAAAAGGAGCATGACATGGAAAATCAATTCAAAATGAAAGCACCTCATGTTGCTGCGGACCTGTGCTGTCCTCCAGCTCCTCTCTTCCTTGCTCCCATTTTACACCCACCCTCAGAACTTTGTTTGGAACAAGGGAAAAGAGAGAAAATGTGTGTGGGATAAAAAAGAATGTACTATGTGACTTTGTCAAGCAGAGCTGCCAATACTCTCACCTCCTTCCTTAAACAATTCTGTCTTACAAACACTTAAATTATTCAAAGGTATCTTACCTAAATTTTATCAGTTGCAATTAAATGGAAGTAATTTATTTAAAAATTTGACAAAAAAGTAATACATCAGGTAAGTCACTAATTACGAATACTATTGCATACCATCTTTCTTTGGAAAATTGTACATATTCACAAACTTCAGGACTAAGCACTAGATTTTCTCTCTACTATTGCATTTATCACAATGGATTGCCAGTTTGTTTAAATACCTCTCTCATTTATGAGATACGACACTGTAAACTTCTTGAGGCCAAGGTCTACATTGTATATAAGAGTTTGTACCCAGAGTACTCTGGAGTTCATGGGTGACTAATAAATCCCTACTTTCTGCAATTTTCCTTAAATAAATGTCCTTTATTTCATAGAATCTGGAGAACAAACAAGGTCCTGTATTCTAAGTTCTTTCCCACTGAATCTTTAGCAGCACCAAAGGTGTTTCTCCCTTTAGCACCTGGAGTGTTGAGGATTCCATTTGTTCAGCATAGAAATTCAGGAACTGTAAGGCTCTCTGTGAAAATATAGGCCTTCTGTTTGCTCCATGACTGTGATTCTAACCTGTGGAATGTACTGTCCTGAAAATAGTGCTCACCAGAATTTCTGAGTCTAGAATATTATAAATATTCCTGATGTTTATAAACTCTTAGAGTTTATAGAATTAAGTTTCTTAAGGCTGCACAGCTGCATAAACCCCTAAGCAAAGGAAGAAGAAAGGTAGATGAGAAGATGAAAGTTAATATCCAAAAAAATGCATCTGTGTAAATAACAAATTATATCAATTTGTATAAATAACATTTTATAGCATACAGGGCAAATGTATGTGTTTTATAGAAATTCTCTTTTATGTATCTGTTATATCATAACAGAATTATTATATAATAATTCTATTCAGGTGTTAGATATCTTGGCCACATAACAAATGAGCCCAAATTCAGCAGTATAAAACAACCATTTATTCTGCTTATAGAGTCTGTGGCTTAGGAATCTGAATGGGACACAGTGGGTTCAGGTTTTTATTCTGATGTCAGGGGCTTCAGCTGGAAGACTAGAAGCCCAGGATTGGAACTGTTTGAAGATTTGTTCACCCAGGTTTCTGGCATTCAGTGCTGGCATTGGGCTGGGAGCCTCAGTTGGTCTCCATATGTGTCTTTCCACATGGACTCTCTGGGTGGAAAACTTTGGGTTTCTCCACAGTATTATGATTGGGTTTCAAAAGCAAGCATTCCCAGGGTAGATGGTGGGGGAGAAAGAAAGAGACAGAAAGATAGAGAGAGGGTAAGAGTGATCCTGGAGAGCTCCTATCACCTCTGATGACCTTGCCTAGCCAGCCAGACATGCTGCAGTCTGTTAGTCCAGGCAGTAACAAAGTTCCACTCAGTTTCAAGGAGAGGGAAGATAGATTCCAGATGATTGTTGACAAGGTTCTGCAAGAACATGTGACCAGAAATATTGCTATGATCATTTGTGAAAACATAAGCTGCCATATAGGGATTGATAGTCCTGTTTTGTAGGTGAGAAATTGAGGCACAGCTTAAATGGTTATTCACATCCCCACAGCTGGTAAGTTGAGGGTTCACATTTCTATCCAGTTCTTTTGATTTAGCAATATAATTTTGCCACTACACTACAACTGTGGAGAGCCAAACCTTCACACCAACACTCTACTTGTATGAAGAGATGAATGACTTTCGATGAGATGTATTTTCGCCTTTCAATTGGTAAAATATAATTATGAGACTTCTTATGAAACATGGTATTTTAAACTAACATTAATAAGAGAAAATTATAATAAAAAATTCCAAATTTCCCCTGAACTATGAGCCGATAACTTTTAAAACTTTGTATTTTGAAATAATTTGAGGCTATAGAAAAACTGCAAACAATATTACAAAGAATTTGTTTACCCTTTACCCACATTCCTCAACTGTTAGCATTGTACCACATTTGCTTTCTCATTCTCTCTCTACGGTACTTTTCTTAAACATTTATCTTTAGTTTGCAGATATGATACTCCTTTACCCCCAAATGCTTACTTCAATGTGAATTTCTTTAAAACAAAGACATTCTCTTGCATGATCACAGCAGAAAATTAAATATTATATAATACTATTGTCTAATATATGGACCTTATTAGCTACAATTTAAATAGACACTAGAATAGAATAATTTTTTTCAGGAAAAGCAGCAAGTCAATATATTTCCTTTTATCTTCTCACAAAGGAAAAAGCTGATATTCAAAGGAGTAACTACTACCTTGGAGAAGTTCATGATATAATAGATGTAGATTTTAAGATATAATAGATGTAGGTTTTAAAAAATAAACAAAGCTAATTTATCTAGGAACTATTTTTCTCTGTGTGAGTCTGCTTTTGTTAATGGTCCTCTGTCAGTAAGATGGGACTATAAGATGTCTATCATTTATAGGATCCAAGTGAAAGCAGTGTAGCTAATGAAGAATCTCCATCAACTTGTAAGAGTAGCTAATGAAACTGTAGCTAATGAAGCTAATGAATGCAGAATGAAACTGTAGCTAATGAGTCATTGGGCTGCAGTATTTAGGCTGATTCAATGTAATATACATGAAATATATTTATTTTTTCTTTTTATCCATATCTGGATTATGGTAAACATTTAATTCCTGTTTGATAGATTTTATTAATAAAACTATAAATTAATAATATATCAAATAGTTAAAACAGAGAAAGAAGAGAATAGATCAGGAGTAAGTTTGGGAAAGAAAGTAAAATTTAGAGAAAGAAAAGTTCAGGAGAAAAATTCAGAAAGGCAAAATAAAATGAAAAAGATAAGGAAGAAGAGAGGAACGGGTGATATATTGTCATCTATTGCATGGTTTATGCATAGGTGAAGTTAATGGATACAGCAATTAGTGGCTCATAATAGTACAAGAAAATGTGTAAACTGGGACCTGAGATTTCAGAGGAAATCTGAAATTCCCTAGGGGAAAAGGGAAAATAAGGAATTGGCATTGCTGAAACATTTAATACTACAACCTTTTCTGTAGTTTATTGTCAAATAAGCAGATCCTTGATAACCTTTGCAATACAATGAGTACTCAGAATTTTTTAAGTCTCAGAACTTGCAATATCTATTGTGGAAATACAGAAACTGCTGATATAATTTCACCAAAAAAGAGAAAATACACTAAACTTGTCATTGCTACCTGGAGAAAAATAAAGTAACGTGAAAATCATTTCAAAACTGTCTTTGACATATCACATTTGATAAGGAGACTGGAGCCCCAGTAAGCTATTATCAGATGTGAATGGTAACTTTTGTCTATTGACTTCTTCATCTGTATCTCTAGCCAGAGGTTTTTCTTGAGCATCCACTTTCAGGTCCTAAACTGCCTGCTGTACTCCTCCACTTGCCTCAGGCTCCACATACTCCCAAGTGAACTGATCATTTTTCTCTCAGCGTAGCTCTTCCCTGAGTGGATTTCCCATTTCTGTTGAGGTTACCACCATTCTTCCAATTGGCAGGGTTGTCTTTGACTCCTCCCTGTCCTTCAGTCCCACTGTGACCATGCCTCATGGATTCTATTTTTGCAGTGTTCCCTTTTATCCATCCACTTACCTAGGGTAACAGTGAAAGCAACCTCTCATACTTGAGAAGATATTTTGGCATCACAAACAGCTGCTTTGGCATCACTTCCGTTGTCTCCTGTCAGTGACAGGTCTTCATTATTTTCATTTTCTGTTACCTGCTTGTCTCCTCCATGAGACTTTGAATAACTGACAGCAGAGGTTTTTGCTCTATTCACCCTCAGTTCCCCAGCATCCCAATGTGACTCATGACTTAGTAAAGGGATATTTTCAGGATGAAAGCGTGATCTTCATTATTTATTTATCTGTACTAGTTAGGGAAGGTTAACTCCTATGACCAACAAGCCCAGTATCAGTGGCTTGAACCAATAAATGCATATTTCTTGCCCACGTCATGTTTCCGTGCACAACACTGCAAAGGAGAAAGCCTCCTTTATCTCTTGGCTCCACCATCTTGGCCTGAGTTGTCATGGCAAAGCCTGAAGGAGACTACATTGCTTCTTTCCTTGGTCTCTTGGCCAAAACTCAATCAGAAAGCTCCACACAACTACAGTGGATGCTGGGAAATATAGTTGCACTGGAAATAAGCTTGGAGATCATCTAGTCAGTGTGTGCCATGCTATCCTTCTAACTCTCTACTTACAATTATAATAATAAACTAGCAGAGTGTCTTTCTGCTCACAATGACCCTCTAAGCTCCTTGATTCACTCCCACTTATTTCCACTGTGTTCCCCTCTCAAACTTCATTTGTGAGATTTTTAACTGTTTTGCTTAGGTTGCATGACTCTGCCCCCTGATCATAAACTGGTTTGTCTATGTGTAAAAGAACTGGAGACAATCAGGTTTTTTTTTTTTTTTTTTTTTTTCTGGGGAATTTGGAATCAGAACCAAGAGGCAGCCCGTCAGTCTCTCAGTGTGACAATATTTGTAATCTACGAACTCAGAAATTTTAGGGCACCCATCTTTACTAACTGATCATGCAGATAAGGAGCAGAGAGACTGTGCCTACAGAGAAAGAAAAAAGAAGCAGATATTCAGGGAGGAACTTGGAGGGAGGGGAAAAAGACTGGTGGCTGCCCAGCCCTGGCTTCTGTTCCATCTGTAGGCTACTTCCTATACTCCTGCCTGTACCCTTATAATGATCAATGTTTTTTGATACTTAGAAAAGATAAATAATCCTAACCAAGAAGACCCCCCGCCAAATTCCACAAAGAATTTGAAGCAGGCTGAAATGAGAATTCATACAACAACGTTGTCTGGAAAAAAGATTTAAATCATAATTGCTACGTTAGTGAAGGGTCAGATTTTGCTCAAAGCTTCCTGGAAGTCAAAATGAAGAAAAAAAGATAGTTATTGACATTACTCTCAATTTCAGAAAGGAGGAAATATACACCTTTCTTTGGGGAGTGAAGCTCTGTTAGTATTAAGATCTAATAGTAATTTCTTAGGCAGATTCATATGCGAAAGATCATAGCCTTCCCTCAATCCTTCCAGATTGTTGAAGAGAGATCCAATTTTCACATGTCAAGGTGAAGAGCAATGCTAAGAATCTGAGAAGAAAATTTGAATCTCCATTCTAGGTATTATTGCAGGCTCTTATAAAATATTTTTAATAGCCTTGGCCTTCTGTTATTAATATATCCTCTGTTCTAGAGTCTTCCCCTCCCCATGCCCATTTGGCCAGCATTTCATTTTCTGTTAGAATTCTTTACTTCAGGCCTATTCTCTCTCGAATGTAAAACACCACGAGAGCAGGGATCTTGTTTATCTTGTTCACGTCATTGGTCCCAGTGCCTGCAACCATTCCTGACACATAGCAGATAATAAATATTGTTTGATTAAGCAAATGAATGAATGAATGAAGCAATGGAGAGAAGAGATTGCAGAGTGTGAGAGAAAAGAAATTGGGCAGGATTTAGGTTTCGGGGACTTGTGGAGAGAGCAGCTGGAGGCACGAGAAAGGCAGGTAGCAGAGAAGAGGGAATTTTGATAAGTGTTGCTGAGGATTATATAATTGGATCCTTGTACTGTCATTTTTTAAAACACCAGTGATTTTTTAATTAAAAAAATACTTATGGTTACTGAGCTATGTTTCTTCTTTTGCTCTGTCCTTTAGAAACTTGGCCAAATGAGTTTCATCTCAATTAGTAAAACTCTTACCTGATTTATTATGGCTTATTCAGATGTCACTTAATTCATTTTGTTATTCACCATTTTGGGGGCACATATCATGTGTTAAGTGCTATATTTGGTTCTAAGGAAATAAACATGAAAAAATTATATTTCTGCACTTAAGTAGGGCAATAATATCAGTGAACTAGTAGTATAGGTCAAGATGTATGTGAGCAAAGATGGGCTTCAAGCTTGAGGGGGTGTGGAAGGGTCATGGATCAGCTTCTTAGAGGTAACTATCTTTGCAAAGTCATGGAGATATGCAGGAAGCGACTAACTTCAAAAAACTGCAAGCATTCAGTTATGGCTAGATGATCATGTGTATATATGAAAAGGGTGGGAAAAGAGGCTGAATCATTGTTAGAGTTTTCAGTAAGGGAATACTAATATGTTCTCTGTATTGCACTCTGGCAGAAGAAAAGAGAATGGATCTGATAGTATAAAATATATATTTGACCTTTCTTCCATTTCCTGGCATTAACTCCTAAAATCATAGACTGTCCGAAGTAATAGATGTCATCTATTTGTAATAATGTGTTTTTGTATGTGAATGAGTTGACTGATGGCTGGCAGCCCCTAGGTAGCTTCAGAATAGGGGTTGGTCAACAGAAAGACCAAGGCAGGATAAGAGGTGGGGTTAGGACTTCCAGCTCCCCCCACCCACCTTCCAGGGAGAGAAGAGTGGCTGAAGGCTAAGATGATCAAAAATGACCAATAATTTCATGAGTCATGCTTATCTAATGAAGCCTCCATAAAAACCCCAAATGACAGGATTCTTGGAGCTTCCAAATAGCTGAACACGTTCTGGTTCCTGGAGGGTGGTACCTCAGAGAGGGAATGGCAGCATGGCGCCCCTTCTCACATGCCTTGCCTTATGTGTCTTTCCATTTGTATCCTTTGTAAAGTTCTTTATAATAAACTGGGAAATATAAGTAAATTGTGTCCCTGAGTTCTGTTGTGAGTGGCTCTAGCAAGTTAATAGAACCTGAATAAGGGGTTGTGGGAAGCCTGATTTCTAGCCAGTTGACCAGAAGCACAGGTAAAGCAACCTGGGGCTTGAGATTGGTATTGGAAGTGGGGAACAATCTTGTGAAAGTGAGCACTCAACCTGTGGGATCTAACACAGCCTCCAGGTAGATAGCATCAGAAGTAAACTGGAGGGCACCTGGCTTGTGTCTGCTGCAGAATTTTCCGATTGCTTGGTGTGTGGGGAAACACCCCCTTATGTCTGGTGTTAGAAATGTGTTGGTGAAGGCTGGGCTGGGCGCAGTGGCTCACACCTGTAATCCCTGCACTTTGGGAGGCCGAGGCGGGTGGATCACCTGAAGTCAGGAGTTCGAGACCAGCCTGGCCAACATGGTGAAACCCGTCTCTACTAAAATTCAAAAAATTAGCTGAGCATGGTGGTGGGGACCTGTAATCCCAGCTACTCGGGAGGCTGAGGCAGGAGAATGGCTTGAACCTGGGAGGCAGAGGTTGCAGTGAGCTGAGATTGCGCCACTGCATTCCAACCTGGGCAACAAGAGTGAAACTCTGTCTCAAAAAAAACAAAAAAAAAAAAACAAAAAACAAAAAAAACAGAAAGAAAAGAAATGTGTTGGTGAGAGTGAAGTAGGAGAAAATGAGTTTAATTTTTTCCTCAATATTCTCAAGATTAGAACAATGTTTCTTAAAGTGTAAGCATCACCTGGGAATTTGTTCAGAATGCAAATTATCAGGCCCTGTATAAGATCTATTGAATCAGACACTCTGGGGAGTGGAGTCCAGTAGTCTGCATTTAACAAGCCCTGCAGGTGAATTGGATGCATGTTAAAGTCTGAGAGCCACTGAATTAGAACAAGGGAACTGATAGGAACTTACAATATACCTGGTGAGAAATGCTAAGTTTATCAGCCAAAGTATTGGCTACAGTAATGGAGAAGCAGGCATAGACAGATTCAAATAAGTGTTTCAGTGGCCAGATAAGTCAGTGTGATAGGAACATCAAGGAATAAGTAATCATCACTTCTGAGAGAGAGGTGGGGGCGGTGCTTGATAGACATATAACAGTGACCTGTGGCTTTGAGAATGGATCAGACAGAATGAGATAGTGGGAGGAGCAAGCCAAGCACAGTCCAGTAACCAGAACCACAAGGATGTCAGTGTCTCCTGCCCTGACTCCACATCATTGCTGGCCATGACAAGTGAAATTTTACCTAAGAAAGGTATTCCCCAAATGATGTTCCTGACTCATCTCACAAGTCAACAGAAACCCTAAACTTTAGATTTATACTTATTTACAAACATACCATTTAGTTATCTAAACAATGCTGAATCTAAACAATCATACATTAGCAAAATAATTTTGTTCTGGGCAGCATGTGCCCGGACCTCATGGTATGAATTGTGCTTGGATAAGTCAACCATAGCAACTCTGTTTCCCTTTGCCTTTGATGAGGATGAGCAGGTGACATATTCGTAGCCAATGAAGTGGAAAGGCAGGTGAATCAGCTGGGGGCCCCTGGGAAAGATCTTCTTCCTTGTCTAGAGGTAAAATATGCTTTTGCCACTTCTCTTCTTTATTATTTTGGATGATGTCATATGAGGGACTGTTGCTTGAATGAAGGGACAAATGAGAATAGAAGGCAACAACACATAGAGGGTGGAAGAATAGAGAGATTAAAATAAACTTTTCTGAGCCAAATTTGGGTTAGCCTCCACCTTGTCTTAAAACCACTCTTTGTTTTTTAGTTACTTACAGCCAAAAGCATCCCTGATAACCCACTTTTCCCTAGGAAACTACCAGAACTAGCCTTAGCCTGCCTCTCGACCCTATTTATTACCCCTGGCCTCTAGATTTTTCAGCCTTACTGGAAACCTGATACCCATTCTGCTTTGTACTTCGAATCTGGCCCCATCTCCTCCTATACGCTTATCTCTGTACCCACTGACATCCAACTTCTGTGAACTGCAGACTCCTTTGTACTCTCAAACTCCTCATCATCTTCTCCAATTGACACCTAGTTATCCCCAAAGTCTGTTTCTTCTGTAGTATTTCAAGTAGAGTCTGGCACAATCCCTGTGGGGTAGGTGTCTTCTTCACTGTCTACTATTTTTCCCATTAAAGGCTGTTTGTTTCCTAACAATCACAGCTCTTTGAGGTGTAGCACATGGCCTTAGACTTTACCACCCATCTCCACCCTGAGTTTCCATCTTCTATCAGATGCCACAATACTTCTCCACATACTTTGATAACTTTAGCTCTGGCTTACTCTTCTCTCCACCATTTTCCCTGTGGTTATTCTTGATGACTTCAATACATTATGTCCATTCAACACTTGGGCCTGATATTTCCTACTCTTCAAATCCAACAATGTTGTCCTCCATCCTACTGTAATGGGAGAGGAGGAGAATCAATGGGATGTGGCCAGAAAGTGTCTGTCTAGATTCCTAAATCCAGCTCTCCCTGGAACTATATACCATGATGCCTTCACAGTCCATCAATATTTATGGAGAAATCAACTCTAATATTAGTCTCTGCATTCACTAATGTCTGACTCTAGTAAAGATAACTGGGTACAAGTTGGTTTTGTTACTGGCTGAGGGGCAAGATACCCTGGTGAGGAGTATCACTGAAAAAAAATTGATAGCAGCCTTCGTAAATGTCATCATAAGATGCCATTCAAAACAAGTATAAAAAGTTAATGGCGTCTTATTTTGAGTGCTTCAAGTTGTATTATCAGATCAAATAGAAACTACAATGACATGTTCTCTGTGAAAGAACAAAATAATTAGCCAAAGCTATTTAAGCATCAACTAAATATATGAAAAAAGATCCTATTAATCTATTAATCAAGCCAGAATGTGTTTTGTGTGGTCAAAGCACATACACATATCCCAGCACAGTGGCTCCTTTGCATACATGTGGGCATTCAGTACAGTCATCAAAGTTGTCGGTGAGCATTTAAATCAGCAGAGGTCAAGGAGGGGCAGATGAGTAAGAAATTGTGGCAAAGTGCCTTTTAATAGAGACATTGACGGAATCCCAAGCTTTCCAAAGAATTAAGTGAATACCCAGAAGACAAGTTCAGATATGCCAAGGCATCTCAAGACAAAGGCTGAATACTGATCTTGGGTGTTGGTGTCTCTTTGGTAACTATGGTGAAGTTGTATAAGCTTAAACGCTATGTGTTGGAAATTCCTTGAGAATGAATCAGTGATGAATCCCTTGCCTTTGGTGAAATTGGGCTGAAATACTTCAAAGTCAAATTTGGAAATCTATGCTTGAAGACTTCAGTAATAGAAGTTTCAGTTAGTCGATGAAAAGAAAGAACAATCCCTAACCCCTCATTTGCCGCCGCCCACTCAAAAAAAAAAAAGGAAGGAGGAAAGGGAGATATGTAGGTACCATGCAACAAATATGAAGGCCAGTACGTCTCAAGAGCAATCCAGATTTCCTAAGGGAATTGGCCCTATTAGTAGCAGATGGGTTCTGTTTCAGTTTATTCTCACTTAGCCATGTCTGGGAAAAGTTAAGTTGTACAACTTTGTGAACAATATGCTGTGGAAAATATATTTGTTGCCATTTAAGATAAAGATATGAGCAAGCATAAAGCGATCTTTGTAGACAGTAATGATACTTGTGATATTAGCTTCTAAAATTATATGCGGAATTAGATTACTTTAGATAAAGTGACACATATCCAAGCTCCAAAAGTTACTTTTGCATGGTTGAAGAAGGCATAGTGCAGAAGGAGTAAATTTGTATGCTTGGTGTGCACGTGTGCATGTGTGTGTGGTGGAGGGGAGTGGAGAGGTGGAATGTAAAGAGAAGTACTATTGGCCAAACAAGAGCTGGAAAAAAAAAAAGAAGTCAAGTTATTCTGGGTATGTATCAGAGAAAACTGCTACTCCTACTATGACAGAAATAATTGTAGACTGAGGGAGAAAGTATTATGGCCTGCTAACATTAGGAAGAATGAATCTACCACTATTCCCCATTTTCTTCCTGTCTCACGATAAGTTTCCATGAAAAAATTCTTCTTTTAATATTTTTTACATATAAACAAACCAGAGTTGAAACCCAAGTATAAAAGGCTTGTTAGATCCAACTGAATAGAAAATAAGCTCTCCCAGATTTTAATTAAAATTACTTTCCCTTTCTTTGAAAAAGAAAAAAACTCTTGCATGACCAAACTTAAAAGTCCTGATTTGAAAGTTTCATAAACCTTATCTTTTCTCCATAATGAAACGTCTAGATTCTGTGCTGTCCTGTCAGAGGCCGACTTTATTTTCTTTTGGGTAATTTTTATCCTTGGAGACATCGCCCCCTGCTGTAACACATGCTTAGTTGCAGAAACATTTTTCACTCAAAAAAGGATATGAATAAAAAGATACAATGATTATTAAAGTGAAAGAAACTTTATTTTGAGTAATATACATATCATTCATTCCATTTAATTTTCATAGTGCATAGCTATGTGCAGAAGTACACAGGGAAAAATAAACATTAGAAATACCTAGCCATGAAAATATACAAGTGAAGACATTTGCTATACCCATGGATAGGCTTGGAAGTATTATAAAACAGGATCCATTAGAAAAGAATAAAAACCATGCAAAAAAAAAATCTTATCTAAATCATGGCAGGCAAGTGCAATCAATATAAATCATAGTCTTTGGGTACAAAAACTATACATGTTCTTTGGATTAAAAGCAAATGGGCGGCTTGGCTTTTACGTCCAAGCCAAAAATCATCTATACAAGTAAAAAGTGTGTAGGTCAGGCATGGTGGCTCCCACGCCTGTAATCCCGGCACTTTGGGAGGCCAAGGCAGGCGGATCATCTGAGGTCAGGAGTTTGAGACCAGCCTGGCTAACATGGTGAAAACCTGTCTCTACTAAAAATGCAAAAATTAGCTGGGCGTGGTGGCATGGACCTGTAATCCCAGCTATTTGGGAGGCTGAGGCAGAATTGGTCAAAATAAAAAAAAAAAAAAAGAACTAAAAAGTGTGGATACTGTTATGCCACATGTGATAATAAAATATTCAAGGCCACAGATGGAAGTCACCAACTTACAAAGAGAATACTGAAGGTAGGGTACATTAAAAAAAATAGAGAAATGCAATAAAGAAAATGCCACCTCTGCCTAAATCAGGAAAGAGTAAATGCATAGGCATTAAAACAGCAGCTCTGCATACTACACTGCATTTCTCTTTGTCAAAAAGAATTCACTGTGTATCATTACAAAGGTCAGTGAATAAGACAAGGCAATAAACGTAGCGCCTTGGTATTAGGGCAAATTTAGTTTCCTTTTCATTTTACACATCGGGGGGAAAAAAGGAGTGTAGAACTAGAAATGCTCATCTTTCCATTCAGTACACTAACTTTTAAGTGTTTGGCACAAATGGAATAGAGACATGAAGTTTAATGAGATCCAAGCTTCCAACTGAATGATTTCACATTTGAAAAGCTATGGAAAGATACAATTATTTACTGTTTTACAAATCAAACGCTTAAACCAAGTTTAAAAGTTGAGACAGAAAAAAAATGGATGAAGAAAAAATGGCCAAAAAAATTAAACAAAATCTCTTGGTTTCCTTTACAGTTTCTTTTTTTTGCGTTTTATTTTTTTCAAATTGCATTTTACAGTAGAAATGCAGACCACTTTGGATAGCTATGGCTTGATACTTCTGGGTGCCCTCCTCCTAAGACATCCTCTTCTTACATTCCACTGAACAGAAAACCATCCCTTCTACTGGCATGAACTTCTGCCCAATGAGGCATTTGCTGCAGCAGGAGCACAGAAAGCACTCTGTGGATGCATGCCAGCTGAAATTGTTATAGGTCACCCGCTGCACTTCTGGGTCGATGGCATTGTGACATCCTTGACACACCTATTAAGAAATAATACAAGAGAAGAGGGTGAGAGATCAAGCTGTCATGGTAACATTTTCATCTTAGGACAAACTGAACATGTTTCTTTAGATGATAAATTAAAACTCATAATGACAACCTCAGAAATACACAATGGAGGGTGGCCTTCTAGCTAACCTTTTTGGCCAACTGTTAATGGAGGTCAATATTCTGAGCAGCCTGAGAAATCACGAGTGAAGACCAAACAGGTGATTTGATGCATGTAAGATAACTTCATGGCATTCAACGCAGAAAGTCTTGATGGGAAGTTCCAAAGCAGTGTGCTTAGTTCTGATGTATTTTATTAGATTGCACATTTGTAATTACACAGAAGTTTATGAGATGATTTTTCCTTGTTCATTAAAGCTTTGAAGTGGTAATTTTACCTGTCTTACCTATGACACGAGATTATTAACACCACTAATTTCTAGACAGTAGTAAATTAAAATCATGTTCAAAGTAATTAAGGACTCAATTAAAAATACTGACAGTGTTTGAGAATAATGAATTTGCACTAAAAATATAACTTGTAGTTAATTGGCTTCTATTCTGTCATGAGATCAGTCATAATTTATGTGTAATCTAATATTGTAGAACATTAATACTTACAATCCCTGTACCATTCAGTATGTGTTATGAATATATACATGACATACAAACATGTATATACATACACAAACATACATACATTTACACCACATTCTTATTCAAACATGCACATGAGGAAAATGAATAAATAACCTATGTTATAGCAGAAAACAGAAAACCAGTTCGGACCTCTGAAACACTGGATAGTCCATGCCTTACAGTTTATACATGTTCTGAATGAATACGGCTGTCTTAAAGTTTTTCTTTTAAATATCTGATAACAAGTGAAGAAGCCAGCAAGACTGTCTGGTATCACAGTGACTAATCTCAAGCACCCTTGGTCTTGTAAGTCAGGAATTACTGAGGGATAAGGGGTGGGAACAGGTGAGTGGAGGTCGTTCAGCTTGAGCCTCCTTACTCGAAAAGACTTCAAAATGTGGCTGCTACTCACTGGGTAATTGGTTTAGGCAGTGAAGTGAGGCCTGGTTATATATGTCCATTTCAGACCTGCATATTTTTGTTACATTGCTTCTGATTACAGAGATTATAGCTTTGTAATCTATAAATTAGGTCAACCCAGTCTTCCCTGAGATACAATGAAAATTCTTTCTTTGTGTGATCAACACACTATTCCTGAATACAATAAAAATGAGTGTTTCAATTACAAGCACATTTCTAATGTGTAGCTGCACCATGCAAGCAACTGCTTTTTGTATATGTTTTTATAGCTTTATTATTCATTTAGAACGTTGTCTTATTGTTTTCTGCATTTCATATTAATCTTTCCATTTTAAAATTTATGATCAACACATAATAATTGTACATATTTATGGGTACATATTTATGGGTGTACTATGTGATGTTTCAATACATGTATACATAGTGTAGTGATCAAATCAGGGTAATTAGGATATCCCTCTCCTTAAACATTTATGATTTCCTTGTGATAAGAACATTCAGTCTTTCAATATTTCTTGTTTAAGTATTTTGAATGTGTTCTTGTAAAATACACTGTTTGTTTTATTCCCTTGCTTTTAGACCATGATCTATCTTCTTTTTCTCAGACCTGTGATTTTTTAAAATTACCCAAAACACACATTTTCAGTTGCAATTTACAAAAAAGAGATAACTCATGTTCAATTACACATGAAATTAAGAAAATTAAGCAAAAAGGTAATTAGTACACATAAATGGTATAGAGAATTAAGGTTTGTGGTTTCATAAAATTTCATTTTACTAATAATTTGATTACCATTCATTCAAAATCTGACATGTAATCACAGGTCGAATCTACTGTTCTCTAATTCCTCAAAAACTAAAATTGGCCCAGGCTGCGCCAAGGGCCTGGGGACTGCAGAACCCTTCAGGGAGATGATGTGCTTTACCACTTCCTGCCTGCCATTTGATCTTCCCATGTTCCTAAACCTTTAATATTTCAAAGAATTCTTATTTCCTTCAATCCCTCTTTTTATTTGTACACAGGACGTAAATGAGCTAATGACACATGTTGTAATGAGCTCTCTGCAGGAGTGTCTTGTGAATCTGACGGATGTGAATTCTGGGGGTAACTATGGAGTTCTAGTGACTACACAGAGACAAAGTAGGTGCATCTCCCATGTTTTTTCCTTCCAGGTACTTTTTTTTTTCTCAGAAATGTTGTTTGGAGTTGAGCACTTGATTTCAGGTCTAAAAATAATTTGTATTTTCTCTCTCTCTTTAAGATTAAAAGATCTAAGCAGATCAATGCCCTGAACTAGATACCTTCTCCAAATTTTATATAATGTAGCATGCTGTGTGGGTAGCTCTCTTTGCTATAGCTGGAATCTGTTCTGGCAATGGATGTGTATGCTCATTTTAATATTAGGCAAAGGCCAATGGTATATCCCACTGAGAAAGTAAACATAAAAGAAATGATGTTATATATATATATACACATACATATACATACATATATATACTTTTTTTTTTTTTTTGAGACGGAGTCTCACACTATCAATCACCTGGGCTTGCGGTGCAGTGGCAGGATCTCGGCTCATTGCAACCTCCACCTCCCAGGTTCAAGCAATTCTCCTGCCTCAGCCTCCCAAGTAGCTGGAATTACAGGCACCTGCCACCACGCCCAGCTAACTTTTTTGTATTTTTAATAGAGACGGAGTTTCACCATGTTGGCCAGGCTGGTCTCGAACTCCTGACCTCATGATTTGCCCACCTTGGCCTCCCAAAGTGCTGGGATTACAGGCGTGAGCCACCATGCCTGGCCAAAATGATGCTATACTATAAAACTAAATAATTTGAAAACTCTTTTATTTAAAAAAATCATATCTGTGGTTATACCCTGCCATTGATTAGAAACAGTGTAATACAGAGAAGCTTGTAACAGCTAAAAAAAGAAAAAAAAGCAGTTTCATCTGTTTCAATAAATTTTTATTGAGCACCTATGTTGTCCTAGTATTGGGAACAGAATAGAAAAGGCAGATAAAAAAATCCCTGCCCTGATGGAGTTACATTCTAGTCCTTGAGACTAAAGGTCAGACTGCAGCAAAAAAGGTATACATTATAATACCTTTAGTCTGTAGAAAAACTGTTGCAACAATATTCATTGAAGCAGTTTTTAGCTAAATAATGTATCAGGTTACATGGTGATTTAACGTCTTGTTCCCCAGGTAAAGGAATGACCATGGTAACCCCAAAGTGAGAAATATTAAGAACACAAGTCAGTCACTCAAACATTTTCTAAGTGCTGACACTGAAGATATAGAAATAGTAAGGCAAGCTCTACCCTCCAGCTGCTTACAGTCTAGTGAAGGAGACAGATGAATGATATTCACACACACCCCCCCGCCACACACACACACACACCCCCCCACATACACACACACCACTGGGAACACGGAGAGCCTGGAGGCAATGGTGGAGTTTGGGCATAGGGAATCAGGAAAGGTGTTCCGAAAAAAAAGTTAAACCTAAACTGAATCTAAAGGAATAAATGTGTAGGTACAGTCAGGTAAAACAGGGAAAAGTAAGGTGTATTAGAAAAACTATTAGGAATAAGCAACAGACAAAGAACAGTGTGTAAACTAGAAAATGATGGTGAACATGTGGAAATGTATGATTTGGGTTGGATAACTAGTAGAAGGGACAGGAGAGGCAAGAAGGGGCCAGATCTATTAAAAGTTTAATAATTTGCATTTTAGGAAGATAATTTTCCATCATTATGGTGGGTAGCTTTTGAGCAAGATGAATGAAAGTGGAGGAACGAAATTTGAGGCTACTGCAGTGGTCAAAATGACAAAAAAAAAAAAGGTCTAAAGTAGAGTGGTTGTAATTATGAGAATGTGAAATATATTGGTGAGGCACAGATGATAGAGAATGAATAACTGTATCTGGGGCAATGGCTAAAAGCTGAAAATTGGCATTGACATCAAAACTTGTTACCTTATCTTCACAGTACCACACTCTTGTAACTATAACTATATAAACCATATGTAATTTCATTCCTTAGGCAGGAGTCCCTTTTACTTGATAGCTCAGGGGACCATTAACACATACGTGTTTTGCTGCATATAAAGAAGTAAATGTCTATTTGGATACTCCTGGATTATATACTTTACCATCTATGGTCAACTTTTTACCCTTTATCTACATTACTATCACTTGGCCATTATACAACAGCAGCTCTGTGTAAGTAGAGTAAATGCAAGAAAAAATATACTTTCACATTGGAATGTTTGGCCCACACAAAAATCTAAATATGCAGGCCAAGTTTTGTTATGCTAAATCAATTCAATGAGGGTTTAAGAAATAAGTATCTTACAATCTCCAGGTAGCAAAAACAAAATTCCAGTGGGTGGTCCAATAACACACACACAAAGCATCATATTCAAATAGAGCTAAAGAATATCAATAGCCCCTAGATGCCTTTATTGAAATGGAATCTGATTGCTAACCATGAAAATAAAACAATCTCATTCCCATTAAGAATTTTTTTAAGTGAGGATTTTATTATTAAGCAGTACCTATAATTGATACTGTAAACTTCACAAGTAGAAATCTTGAGGCGGCTCATAGTCAATGCATGTATTGTTTTTGAATTGCCTTGATTTTAACACCCTGTGGTAGGAATCATTTGCTTTCTACTTAGGAGGAGTGCTTTCTGTTTCCCATTTGTAAGAGGCTTTAAGAAAAGCATAAACTCAAGCCCTAAAGCAGCCTGAGGCAACCATATCCTTAGAACATTTCTCACCACAGCGTGATTCTTCACATAGCAGGGCTTGCACACGGGCTTGTCATTGACCATCACGTATATCTCCCCAGCTAGAATGCTATCACAGTCAAAGCAGCAGAAGTGTTTCAGGTGCCAATTCTGGTTCTCTGCCTGGGTATACTCATTGCTGAATATCAGCTAGGAAGAAGATAAAAATAAAGACGGATTTTTATATAATAAGAGATTTATATCTGTAACAACATACTTTCTCAGGGTCTAAAGTTTGAAAATGATAACCTAAAGCTTGAACTTACGCTATCACTTAGTTTAGTCTAAATCAATCTTTTATATTTTTAGTCTTTCATTTGTCAACCCAATTAACACAGAATGAATGATATCAAGAGTTTATTTTTTAAAACTTCTTTGGATGTAAACAGAACAATTGCTGTTTGGTCAAGTCTTGTTGCCTTCTAGGTAAAGGGACCATATGAGGGTCTAAGAGGGCACCCAGCATGCAGGTGGTCCCATAGAACGTACCTCGTCACAGCCAGCACATCGGGGTTTCTCGCTGTCACAGTAATGTCTGCCACAGTACAGCTTCTCATTCTTCCAAAAATAAATCATGTCAACCAGGAGTTCATGGCAGGTGCTGCACACAAAACAAGCTGGGTGCCACAGTTTATCATAGCCAGCCCTTTCGGCATAGATGGCTGGGTCGCCTTCTTTCATACTCAGTTTGCAGCAATAGCAGGACTGAAAGGGAAGCCATCCAGAACAACCTAGTCATTAGAAGACCGCCATTTCTTTTTTTTTTTTTGAGACTGAGTCTCGCTCTGTCACCCAGGCTGGAGTCCAGTGGCACGATCTCAGCTCACTGCAAGCTCTGCCTCTCAGGTTCACGCCATTCTCCCGTCTCAGCCTCCCGAGTAGCTGGGACTACAGGCGCCTGCCACCAAGCCTGGCTAATTTTTTTGTATTTTTGTAGAGACGGGGTTTCACCGTGTTAGCCAGGATGGTCTCAATCTCCTGACCTCGTGATCCACCCGCCTCAGCCTCCCAAAGTGCTGGGATTACAGGCGTGAGCCACCGCGCCCGGCTAAGACTGCCATTTCTTATCATTGGCTTCAGTAGAAATTCAGAGAAACAACTTTGAAGAGACATAATTTCTACTGAAATTACAAATTTGTTGACGTAGATAATAACGTATTAATAATTCTGTGAAATGGAATCTCAGCTTTCTCCAGGCTATTCAAA
This sequence comes from Pongo pygmaeus, assembly GCF_028885625.2. Lineage (NCBI taxonomy): Eukaryota > Metazoa > Chordata > Mammalia > Primates > Hominidae > Pongo > Pongo pygmaeus. Next base: position 114,946,867 of record NC_072379.2, on the reverse strand, counting down.
TCTACTTCATTCACCCTGTGTGTAACAGGCATTATTTCCTGAATTAAGGTCACTTATGGAAAAAGGAAAATAGTAATTTTCAGCTCAATTTTAAGTAGATTCTCTAAAACGATCACCTCAGGGCTTATTAGTGCTCTTTTTTCAGGACTAAGCCTTATTGGTTGGTGTGCTAACTGCAGCTATGAGGAATATATTACAGCAGGTTTAGTTCTTATGTCTGTTCATCTGTGTCGTAATTGCCTCCTACCTTCAAGTCATTAGCAAAATACTTCAATTTCTCCCTTTAGAAGAGACTTAAAAAAAAGCTTCACTATATATCCACAAAAATTAAATTTATGTTTGAATTTTAGGCATGTTCTCACAAGCAAAACTGAATTAACCTAAGCATATATTCTTATTTATGGGCAGAGATAAGCAATTAATACCAAGACTATGTTTAGAAACAGATTATAGAATAATAACGCTGTCTTTGATCAGCATGCCAATACCAACTACTGTCTGTACATAAAACTCACAATCCACAATTATCCCTGATAATAAATACATAGAAAATTTGGCTTTAGACAGAAGTTTCAAATATGATGACCCTCTGTGGGAAGTCTAAACTGAATCTAAATCCTATTTATTCCCCATACCTATTCCCTTTTGGAAACTCAGAGCAATAGTCCCCAAAAAAGTTCAAAGTAAGGGAAAAAAATTCTGTAAAGTATACAAATCGGGCTAACAGTGTGACCACTCTACTTACATATTGAGTTCTTTTGTGCTCAGCAGATTTGTCCTCCATGGCCCCCACTGCTGCTGGGGTGCTTCTATCCCCTCCAGGAATGTTCATTTGTTTGGGACCTTGGGCATCCATCTCACAGGGAAGTTTGACATCTCCTACTCCCAGAGCTTCGCTCTTGTATTTCTTCACAAACTGCTCCATCTCCTTCACCTCTCTGGGAGACAACTCATGGCACTTTGAAGGGTCTTGGTCATGTGCAGGGAGCTGCTTTGCCAGCTGCTTCTTCCGGTACTGCGCCCCCTCTGAGCCTGCTACTGGCTGCTTTTCCTTGGGTAGCATCTGCATGTACTGCCTGGCCTGAACCACAAGAAGGCCAATGTTAACTGGGATTGGCCATTAGGCAGTGTGATGTTTTATAACACACATCAGAAGCAAGTTATTTAAGAAAGAAGTGGGTTCTATCCAATAGTAGCAACTCACCCTCACAGTATATTAAGAAGTTAAAACTCAAAAACGGTACACTAAATAGATTTAGTTGGGTAAAAAGTAACACTTTTTCTCCAAGAAATTATATATTTTTTTCAGTTTGTAAGCTGGGTTACTACTGTTTACTTAAGCTAAATAAACAAATGTACAATTGAAAGAAAACACAAGCTTTTAGGCAGACATGTTTGGAATGGTCTATAGGACCAGGAACATTTTTATCACATAAAAAATGATATCGCAAAATTCACTTTAATGATTTAACTAACCTTAAAAGACTTCCAAATGTTTCATTTGGTTGTTATAATAGTGGAAGGAGCTTGATATAAAACTGCGACCTTTTTGGTCTTATATAGTATTAATAAAGGAAATAAAATGAAAAAAAACCCACAAAGATAATGTTGAATATTTTTTTCAGTTCTAAATTACGACAAAAATTCTCTTCTTTACCATCTTAAGATAAATCCTCTCAAGACTAAGCTAGAAGAGTTACTAGATTGATATAAAACATCTGATTTCCATCTAATTATTAAGAATGTTAGACCATTCCCTCAAAAAGGTAAACACATCTAGGGAGTTGGAAAAATTTTATGAAGTATCTAGTCTTACATTCAAAAGACTAGAACAGGAATCAGAAGTCAAAGTAATGAGAACCACAGAAGAATAACAGATCTGGGATGTGTGAAGTTGATTAGGTCACCAAAGAAACTGCCCCAAATAAATACTCCAGGAACTTCAATAAAGAAACTCTCTGTCCCCATATTATTTACCAATGCCTGATTCTGGACAGGAGGAGCCCACTCATAGGTAACTGTATTGATGGAGACATTCTTCTTGGCAGCAACTGGATTGGTCAGTATCATAACATTGCGTTTATACATGGGAATTCCATCTGACTTTAGTTTTGCAATCAGGGTGGTATACTTGGTGTCTTCAAAAAGTTTTCCCACTTTTCGATCCTCTTCATTGCTCAAGAGGACATCATGCTCTTCTTGGCCACACTTGCAGTTACGACATATTTTTCTATAATTTTGAAAATAAGTAGAAAATGATTAATTGCACCTAATTGGTATTTATGTTGATATATTTATAGTTCATAAAATACTTTTAGGCATATTCTATATCATGGTATGCAAAGGCAAGTCCTTTTTTAGGAGGGAGAATAAGTATCCATAAATTTAAGCAAGAAGGAAACAAAACACGACTTTGCTTGATAAGGCTTTTAAAAGCTAGGTTGTAAAAATTGACAAGAGGGATCCAATTAGACTGAAGAGCTTCTACAAAGCAAAAGAAACTGGCAACAGGACAAACAGACAACTACAGAATGGACGAAAATATTTGCAAATCCTGCATCTGACAAAGGTCTAATATTCAGAATCTATAAGGAATAATTCAACAAGCAAAAGACAACCCCATTAAAAAATGGGCAAAGGACATGAACAGATACTTCTCAAAAGAAGATATACATATGGCCAACAAATATATGAAAACATGCTCAATATCACTAATCATTAAGGAATGCAAATCAAAACCATGATGAGATGCCATCTCCCATCAGTTGGAAAAGCTATTACTAAAAAGTCAAAAAATAACAGATGTTGCGGAGAAAAGGGAATGCTTATACACTGTTGGTGAGAATGTAAATTAGTTCAGCCACTGTGGAAAGCAGTTTGTAGATTTCTCAAAGAACTTAGAACTACCATTCAACCCAGCAATCCCAAAGGAAAATGCATTGTTCCACCAAAAGGACAATGCACTCGTATGTTTATCACAGTAGTATTCACAATAGAAAAGACATGGTGGAATCAACCTAGACGCCCATCGATGGTAGACTGGATAAAGAAAATGTGGAACATATTCACCATAGAATACTATGCAGCCATAAAAAAAGAATGAAATCATGTCCTTTGAAGCAAAATGAATGCAGCTGGAAGCCATTATCTTAAGTGAATTAATACAGGAACAGAAAACCAAATACCACATATTCTCACTTATAAGTGGGAGCTAAATATTGAGTACACATGGACACAAAGATGGGACTAATAGACACTGGGGACTATTAGAGTGGGGAGCGTGAGAGGGAGAAACGTTTGAAAAGCTAACTCTCAGGTACTATGGTCACTACCTGGGTGATGGGATCATTTGTACCCCAAGCCTCAGTAACATGCAATTTACCCATGTGAAACACCTGCACTGCACATGTACATTCTGAACCTAAAATGGAAGTTGAAAAAAAGAGGAAAGCAGCAGAATTATCAGTCACTAATAATGTATTTTTGGAAATTACTGAATTAAGTTTTGTGATTTAGATGGTACTATAACGTTGCAACTGAATTTTCTAAGTAAGTATTTTAACAAATTCAGTGTGTTTTGTCAACCAAACGTGCATCTGCATTTCTGATATGATAATGAGAAGCAATTATTCATTTGATTTTTATCAAAACCAACCAAGATTTTTTCAATGAATTCACTGAAAGAAGTGGTGATGGCCCCAATAATAGACATCTTCAATTGTACCATTAAAAAAAAATAAAAGACTGTGATTAAAAAGTGCACACTTAGACAAACAGAGAGCCAAATCATGAGTGAACTCCCATTCACAATTGCTTCAAAGAGAATAAAATACCTAGGAATCCAATTTACAAAGGACGTGGAGGACCTCTTCAAGGAGAACTACAAACCACTGCTCAATGAAATAAAAGAGGATACAAACAAACGGAAGAACATTCCATGCTCATGGGTAGGAAGAATCAGTATCATGAAAATGGCCACACTGCCCAAGGTAGTTTCCACATTCAATGCCATTCCCATCAAGCTACCAATGACTTTCTTCACAGAATTGGAAAAAACTACTTTAAAGTTCATATGGAACCAAAAAAGAGCCCACATTGCCAAGTCAATCCTAAGCCAAAAGAACAAAGCTGGAGGCATCACACTACCTGACTTCAAACTATACTACAAGGCTACAGTAACCAAAACAGCATGGTACTGGTACCAAAACAGAGATATAGATCAATGGAACAGAACAGAGCCCTCAGAAATAACGCCGCTTATCTACAACTATCTGATCTTTGACAAACCTGACAAAAACAAGAAATGGGGAAAAGATTCCCTATTTAATAAATGGTGCTGGGAAAACTGGCTAGCCATATGTAGAAAGCTGAAACTGGATCCCTTCCTTACACCTTATACAAAAATTAATTCAAGATGGATTAAAGACTTAAATGTTAGACCTAAAACCATAAAAACCCTAGAAGAAAACCTAGGCATTACCATTCAGGATATAGTCATGGGCAAGAACTTCATGTCTAAAATACCAAAAGCAATGGCAACAAAAGCCAAAATTGACAAATGGGATCCAATTAAACTAAAGAGCTTCTGCACAGCAAAAGAAACTACCATCAGAGTGAACAGGCAATCTACAAAATGGGAGAAAATTTTCGCAACCTACTTATCTGACAAAGGGCTAATATCCAGAATCTACAATGAACTCAAACAAATTTACAAGAAAAAAACAAACAACCCCATCAAAAAGTGGGCGAAGGACATGAACAGACACTTCTCAAAAGAAGACATTTATGCAGCCAAAAAACACATGAAAAAATGCTCACCATCACTGGCCATCAGAGAAATGCAAATCAAAACCACAATGAGATACCATCTCACACCAGTTAGAATGGCCATCATTAAAAAGTCAGGAAACAACAGGTGCTGGAGAGGATGTGGAGAAATAGGAACACTTTTACACTGTTGGTGGGACTGTAAACTAGTTCAACCGTTGTGGAAGAGAGTGTGGCGATTCCTCAGGGATCTAGGACTAGAAATACCATTTGACCCAGCCATCCCATTACTGGGTATATACCCAAAGGACTATAAATCATGCTGCTATAAAGACACATGCACACATATGTTTACTGTGGCACTATTCACAATAGCAAAGACTTGGAACCAACCCAAATGTCCAACAATGATAGACTGGATTAAGAAAATGTGGCACATATACACCATGGAATACTATGCAGCCATAAAAAATGATGAGTTCATGTCCTCTGTAGGGACATGGATGAAACTGGAAATCATCATTCTCAGTAAACTATCACAAGGACAAAAAACCAAACACCGCATGTTCTCACTCATAGGTGGGAATTGAACAATGAAAACACATGGACACAGGAAGGGGAACATCACACTCTGGGGACTGTTGTGGGGTGGGGGGAGGGGGGAGGGGGGAGGGATAGCATTAGGAGATATATCTAATGTTAAATGATGAGCTAATGGGTGCAGCACACCAGCATGGCACATGTATACATATGTAACTAACCTGCACATTGTGCACATGTACCCTAAAACTTAAAGTATAAAAAAAAAAAAAAGCACACTTAAAGGGATATGTCTGAGCGTAACCCCATCTGATATTCCTTATGCTGCCACCAAATAGTGAATAAAATAATAACGAAAAAGAAATGAAATAAAACCACAAAAATCATATGTGTTTCCTTATTTAAGCAAGAGGCTTTGTACTTTATTGCATGTTAACATTTTATAGCCATTATCCAAGGTTTCTTGTTTGTTTGTTTTTTTACTGAGAGATAGGGAAACTTTTCCGATCAAAGACTATAATCCTAGATTTAGGTTTACAGCCTTTCTCACTTTTTTCTCAATTTCTTTTGCCCTCCATTTCCTTCCCTTTGTTTTTCCTTTCTCTTTCCTTCCCTTATTTTATTTCTTCAAACACTTATTGCCATTTACCATGTGCTATCTGCCATCATGGTGTTTCTTATAGTTCAAGGACAATGTTTTCTTCTTCACTCTGGTCTGGCACACAGACATTCATTCATTCATGCAACATACACGAGTGCCCATGTGCCAAGCAATGTACTTGACACTAGGACATAGTGCTTAAAAAAAAAAGAAAAAAAAAAATTGGGCCTAGTCTCTGATTTCTAGAACTTACTCTCTGGTGGGAGATAGACATTAAATAATCACACACACACACACACACACACACACACACACACACACACACACACACACACAGAAAATCTCATTTGTGATAGGAAAGTAAAGTATAGGGTCCCTTGAGAGGGTGTAATTTTGACTTCAAACTCGTGAAGAAGCAACTCCACAAGAAGATGACATTTAGGTTGAGATGTGGACGATGTATGAAACATAGGTGTAAATTGTGTATGTGGGTGCATATCTGGGGAGGAGAAAACGAAGGAAAAGAAAAGTCTCTAGTATTGCGTATAAAGAGGAATACCTGCAGTGGTCCTGAATTAGGAAAGAAATTGTCCCCTTAGGTGTCATAACCAGGGGAGGTTGATATGACTGTAGGAAGATGAGTCAATGGGAGGGTGACAAGACTAGAGAGGTAGGCATGAAGTCATGCAGGGGCTCATAGAACACATTAAGGAATTTGGGCTTCATTATAAGAGCAATCAGGAGGCAGCAAAGGCTTTTTGGTCATGGAATAAAATGATCAGATCTGTAATTTTAAATATCACAATATCTGCCATGTGGTAAATGGATTAGGGGTGCAACATAACTGGCAATAGGGAGACAAGTTAACATGTTAATTATGCATCCAGTTTGCAATGGCATGGTTCTAAATAACAGGATACTGCCACTACTTTACAAACGGAATTTACATCTTGGAGGGTTATTGCTGTGGTCCAGGTAAAATATGTTATGGCTTGGATTAGAGTATTCAACAGTGGAGATGAAAAGAAAAGAGGAAATTTGAGGTCTCCTTGAACAAAAAAACTGGCTAAACTTTGCGGTTTATTTGGACATAGTGATGGTAAAGGGAAGGCTCAGTGATATGGTTTGGCTGTGACCCCACCCAAATCTCATCTTGAATCATCGTTCCCATAATCCCCATGTGTCGTGGGAGGGATGTGGTAGGAGGTAATTGAATCATGAGGGCTGTTACCCTCATGCTATTCTCATGATAGTGAGGGAGTTCTCTTGAGAGCTGATGGTTTTATAAGGGACTTTTTCCCCTTTTGCTCGGCACTTCTCCTTGCTGCCACAATGTAAAGAACATGTTTGCTTCCCATTCCACCATGTTTGTAAGTTTCCTGAGGCCTCCTCAGCCATGCTGAACTGTGAGTCAATTAAATCTCTTTCCTTTATAAATTACTCAGTCTCAGGTATGTCTTTATTAGCAGCATGAGAATAGACTGAAAAATACAGTAAATTGGTACTTTAAAGAGTGTGGTGCTGCCATAAGGATACCTGAAAATGTGGAAGTGATTTTGGAACTGTGTAATAGGTAAAGGTTAGAACAGTCTGGAGGGCTAAGAAGACAGGTTGATGTGAGAAAGTTTGGAAATTCCTAGAAACTTGGAGGTCTCAGAAGATAGGAAGACATAGGAAAGTTTGGAACTTCCTAGAGACTTGTTGAATGAGTTTTACCAAAATGCTGATAGTGATATGGACAATGAAGTCCAGGCTAAGGTGGTCTCAGATAGAGATGAGGAACTTGTTGGGAACTGGTGTAAAGGCCACTCTGGCTATTCAAAGAGACTGGTGGCATTTTGCCCCTGCCCTAGAATCTGTAGGCAGGGGCAAAACTTTGAACTTGAGAGAGGTGATTTAGGTTATCTGGTGGAAGAAATTTTTAAGCAGCAAAGCATTCAAGAGGTGACGGAGGATAAAAGTTTGAAAAATTTGCAGCCTGACAATGCAATACAAAATAAAAAGCTATTTTCTGGGGAGGGATTCAAGCCCGCTGCAGAAATTTGCATAAGTAACAAGGTGCCCGGATGTTAATCACCAAGACAATGGAGAAAATGTCTTCAGGGCATGTCAGAGAGCTTCACAGCAGCTCCTCCCATCACAGGCCTGGAGGCCTAGGAGGGAAAAATGCTGTCGTGGACCAGGCCCAGGGACCCCTTGCTCTGTGCAGCCTTGGGACATGCTGCCCTGCATCCCAGCTTCTTCAGCTCCAGTGATGGCTAAAAGGGGCCAAGGTATAGTTTGGGCCATTGCTTCAGAGGGTGCAAGCCCCAAGCCTTGGCAGCTTCCATATGGTGTTGGTCCTGCAGGTATGCAGAAGACAACAACTCATGTTTGGGAACCTCTGCCTAGATTTCAGAGGATGTATGAAAATGCCTGAATGTCCAAGCAGAAGTTTATTGCAGGGGCAGAGCCCTCATGGAGAACCACTGCTAGGGTAGTGTGGAAGGGAAATGTGGGGTTGGAGCCCTCACACAGAGTCCCCACAAGGGCACTGCCTAGTGGAGCTGTGAGAAGAGGGCCACCATCCTCCAGATCCCAGAATGGTAGATCCAAGGACAGTCGCAGGCACTCAATGCCAGCCAATGAAAGCAGCTGGGAGTGAGACTGTACCCTGCAAAGCCACAGGGGCAGAGCTGCCCAAGGCCATGGGAGCCCACCTTTTTTGCATTAGCACACCCTAGATGTGAGACATGAAGTCAAAGGACATTTTGGAATTTTAAGGTTTAATGACTGCCCTATTGGATTTTGATCTCCCATAGGGCCTATAGCCCCTTTCTTTTGGCCAATTTCTCCCATTTGGAATGGCTGTATTTACCCAGTGCCTGTACCCTCATTGTATCTAGGAAGTAACTAACTTGCTTTTAATTTTACTGGCTCACAGGCAGAAGGGACTTGCCTTATCTCAGATGAGACTTTGGACTTGGACTTTTGAGTTAATGCTGGAATGAGTTAAGACTTTGGGGGACTGTTGGAAGGGAATGATTGTGTTTTGAAATGTGAGGACATGAGATTTTGGAGGGGCCAGGGCAGAATGATATGGTTTGGCTGTGTCCCCACCCAAATCTCATTTTGAATTGTATTTCCCATAATCCCGTGTTGTGGGAGGGACATGGTGGGAGGTAACTGAATCATGGGGGCTGTTACCCTCATGCTGTTTTCGTGATGGTGAGTGAGTTCCCATGAGATCTGATGATTTTATAAGGGGCTTTTCTCCCTTTTGCTAGGCACTTCTTGCTGCCACCGTGTGAAGAAGGATGTGTTTGCTTCCTCTTTTGCCATGATTGTAAGTTTCCTGAGGACTTCCTAGCCATGCTGAACTGTGAGTCAATTAAACCTCTTTCCTTTATAAATTACCCAGTCTTGGGTATGTCTTTATTAGCAGCATTGACAGCAGACTAATACACTCAGTCTCTTGAAAAATAAAACCAAGTTTCTGGGATGAGCAAATTAGTAGAAGGAATATAATTTATTAAGATAGTATATTCAAAAGATGAACAGTTTTGCAGTATGGAGTGGGGAAGGTTGATGGAAGTCTCTGAAATGAAACCACTGATAAATTTGATATGCCTGTGAGGCAAGGTAAAGATATCACAGAGTGTAGGATATATAACTCTCATGTTAAAAACTGTAGCCTGGTAGGAAATATCAATTTGGTGGTCAGGGAACAATATATAATGAATATGAGTTAAAGAGATCATCTGCGCCTCTTGGCAAAAATGTAGAGGGAAAAAGTAAGGACTCAAGAAAGAGTCTAGTAGAGGAAAAGAAGCTGGAAAAGGTGACAGAGAAAAACAGAGGAGTGGGGAGTGGTGTTAAAAATTTAAGCTGAAACCAATATACAAGGCAACGACAGCATAAAATTAAGAGTGGCGATCTGAGTGTTGTAAAACACATTCTAAAGATACTTACATTGTTCAGTCTATATAAACATGGATTAACATTAGAAACAATTAGGTTAAGAATGCATGTTGAAATAACTAGATAACTAAATAAAAAATTTATAGTTTAAAACACTCAAATTAGAAAAAAGGAAAAAATAAAGTACTAAGTGTTTAACTCAGGAAGTTAGGAAAAAGGCCGAATAAACCTGAAGTAAAAGGAAGGAAAATAAAGAGAATAGCAGAAACTAGTAAAGGGAAATAGAAACTATTCTAGAAAGAGTTCCTGGAGGGTGAGGCATGGGGGGAACAAACCCAGATACTCAGCATAGATCATACTTACTGCATTAGTTTTAAGATGTGAAGCAAGAAAGCAACCTTGCTATAACCAATTCTAATCATATTGTTTTGAAGGTACTAATCAGAGCAGTGTGAAAAGAAAAGTTACAAGAATTCATCAGAAAGAAAAAAACTAAACTGCTGCCATTCACAGATGCTATGACCACAGAGAAATGCAATGTATTAATTAGCATTAAGAAGAATTTACTAAGTTTTCTAAATTTAAAATTAATATAAATCATGGAATTTATCTACATCAGAAACAGAAAAAACAACTAAAAACCCAAATGTATCTCAATGCCAAATAATACATTATTATAGATTTTAGTTTGTTGTATTCTGAATTTTCTTAAAATACTTTTCAATATTTGCAAACTGAAAATATTAGATTTAACTTGTATATTCCGAGAGAGACACAGACAGAGAGAGAGAGAGAAAGAGATAGGTGGTGAAGAGGCAAATTGCTTTCCTTGTGCACACTAGTCAGAAATCTTTATTTGGTAAGAATTTGTTGAAGAATTTGCATATGCTAGTTCAGCTATAAAAGAATCTTTCTAACATCTGGCTATCTCATACTCCCATCTAGTGGAAAGCAGCAAGTTATCCTACTACAGCATGTTCTTTACTTTTACTCTTTGGTTAACAAAAACAATGTAATATTTATAAAACCATCACCCTGTTTTTGGATCAAGTTTAAAATTATACCTTTCTGAGGGGGGAAAAGGTGGAGTGGGAATTTAGTTCTTAATATAGCTAAATAGATCCTTTATGCTACAGCATGCATCCCAATACTTAGCAAAGTGGTATCTTAAAGGATCGAGGCCATATAATAAATACTGGACTTTGGAAATTTTTACAATCTAAATTCTACACCAGTACAACATGAATACCACACAATAAGAAGGGTCAGATTTTAGAATCTGAAAGATAAAAGATACAAGTGAAATAAACCCTGATGGTTTCTGAAGCATGAATAAACTATGGTGAGCTGTGGCTTGGTTAAAAAAGTTATATTTACTGTGAAAGTGTTAAATATAAAGAGTTAAATTTACTAATTATAGAAGAACCAGCTCTGTATTTTTTAAAATTATTATTTGTCTTGACAATTAGAAGAGTTCACAATCTCAGGAAGCCTCTGCTTTTCTACCAATGCCTTTAACCACCCAACATACCTTTATTAATAAATAAGTAAAATCAGGTTAAAACAACATACCAATAACGCTAGTGGTGAGAAAAAAGAAATACCTAAGAAATCATACTATACCATATAATTTTCAGTTTCCTAAATAGAGAAAACCTATGATTGATTCATTATAATTTTAAAAATCATGACTATATTAAAAGCCTCATTTGCATCCTCCAATGTGGTGAATTGTGGTGACAGAGTCCTTGGTAAGAATGTGACCCAAGAAGGGTGGGATGGCTCTTCAACTAGAGCTGTCATCACTAAAACAGCTGGGATGACCACATCCCTTCCAGAAGCCTTACACTGGAGCTCCATTTCTACAAGAAGAGCCAGCTACAAACCACTCTGCAAGAAAACATACTATAAAATCAGCACCAGGTGCCAGGAGCTATCTATTGTGGAAATCTGTGCTATTACCACTTACCTAGTTTTAGGTTTTAAAAATATTTTTCTTAGAGTTCTAATCTACAGTATTTTATATTTGAATCTCCCACATTTAAACTAAAAAATTCTACTTTTAGAAATACCTATAAAAACTTTCAAAGTCATTTGGAAGCAATCCAATACATTTATTAAAAGAAAAACCTTGTTGTGGAATTGGAGAAGAAAAGGATGCCACTGTGATCTTGTTATCGAAGAGTGGCCTGAGAATAAGTGGGATGTTTATCACATATTCATTTTCAGCCTAAACTAACCCAGATTCTACCCTGAAGAAAATGAAGAACTTTAAAAACGTGGTTTTATACAAACCTAAAACAAAAACACAAACAGGGTATGGGTGAGCACAATACCCATGTGCAAGGGGCTTTTTGCACAGTGTGTGGATTATCTTTCATCAGATGATCCATAAGTAACTTTTGATGATATATATAGATTTAAACAGCTTGTTTAATTTATTTGTGCTATACTGAGTTGATAGTTTAAAGAGAGTATATAAATCAGTTCCCATATTTAACACGGTTTTCAAACCTCTAAATTTTCTAAACTGTCCTATTGAGCAGTTCTCTCTCCAGATTCTCCATAGGATGTTAAGAAAAGTTTTATGGGGAAAAAAAAGTGAAGGGGATTCAGAATTAAGTTAGTTTAAAAGTCTTTTTCAGATTCTTTTAAAAAGATGCAAAGGTGGACTGGCAGATTGGGAAGCTCTAAGGTGTGGGAATGGAGGAGGGTTATTTGTATTAAAAAGTTGTTTGTACAAAAAGAGTTTAGCACCATTAACACATATATATGCAAACATTAATATGTATGGCAAATCAAAATTGTACACTCAAAACTTTACATTACAGCTTAAGAGTTCTAGAGTTAAATCTAACTGGTGGAGGAAAGGGAGGAGCAAGGGGGAGGGAAGGAGTGAGAGAGAGAGACAGAGAGAGCCTGGGAGAGCGAATGCAAGAACCAAACTACCAAAAGTATTGCCTCAGACAAATAAACATATTTACATTTTCAAGCTGAAAGCAATCAAGAAACTATCCTTTACTCTCCCAAAAGAAATTTTTTTTTGTATCACTATTTGTAAAACTTACTATTTTTCCAAGGCAAGTAGTAGAAACTAGAGTGCTTTGACATGCTGCCAGCATTCACAGTGATTTAAAAGCATGGCCATGGTATTGCTACAAACCATAATTTAAAAGGGTTGGAAGCCGCCCTTTTGTAACAGGGATATACATATATGGATTTAAGTGTGGGCCTCTGTGACAGAATTCAACACAAGTATTAATCCATTTATGGTAGGGAATTTTTAGTTTTCACCCAGCTCTAAATCAATCAGAAATTCTGAACAGATGCATGTTATAATCAAGTAACACATTTTTAATAAAATGCAACTCTTTCATTAGGAGATTTTAACAAAGGCAAGGCAAACAATAATTCTGTTACTTAATATGATAAATGACATGGTTGCAATTATATTAACTATACCTTCAATGTGAAATAACTGGCTATAAACTCCTGGAAACCTTGGGTCTGTGTCATACATTTCAATAAACACTCTTTATCTATATATATTACTTGAAAGCATGCCCAGCAGATAGTGTTTCTTATTGGGTCGTTATTAGGCTTCCTGAACCTTTTATTTTCCTCTACTATTGTAATCATGGGCACACTGAAAAAGGAGAGAGCTCACAGTAAAAGTACACCTTTGTCCACAAGGATGTCTGTATCACAACAATCACACTTCTGAGGCGACAGCCTGGTGCAGTTCAAAGTTCACTGGCCCTGAGAATAAAAAATGTGCATTCTAATATCTACTCTGTCATGGAGAAAGGTTTTGGCAAACTCTGAGTTCAAGTTCAGCTCTGCCACCTATAAGCCATAACTTTGGTAAGTTATTTAACTTTCCTAAGTCTTTGATTTCTCATACATAATAAAATAAATATTAGGAGGATTAGGTACATAAAGTGCTGTGGTAAGCAGAATGTTAACATGGCCCCTATGACTTCTGTCCCCTGGTGTTACTTTCATGATTACGTTACTTTTATATGGCAAATGGGAGATTTTCCAGGCGTGCCTACTCTAATCATGTGAGCCCTTAAAAAGCAATGAATTTTCTCTGGCTCGCAGCAGAAGAGGAAGTTGGAGGCATGTGAGGTGCAGGAAGGATTCTAAGCAGTGTTGCTGGCTTTGAAGATGGAAGGCATTGTACCTCAATGAATGTGACTGGCTTCTAGAAGCTGAGAGTAGCCAGCCCCCAGCTGACAGCCAACAAGGAAACAGGGACCTTGGATCTCCAACCACAGAAAATGAATTCTACCAACAAGAATGAGCTTGAAAGCAGATTCTTCCCTTGCACTTAAAGGTGAGAACTCAGCCTGGCCAATACCTTCATTTCAGCTTTTTGAGATGCTAAGCATAGACAGCTAAGCCAGCTCCCCTACCCCAGACTTCTAACCTGAAAAATAATGGATGTTGGCTGGGCACAGTGGCTCGTGTCTGTAATCCCAGCACTTTGGGAGGCTGAGGCGGGTGGATCAGCTGAGGTCAGGGGTTTGAGACCCGCCTGGCCAACATGGTGAAACCCCGTCTCTACTAAAAATACAAAAAATCAGCTGGGCGTGGTGGCAGGCGCCTGTAATCCCGGATACTCGGGAGGCAGGCAGGAGAATCACTTGAACCTAGGAGGCAGAGGTTGCAGTGAGCCGAGATTGCACCATTGCACTCCAGCCTGGGCAACAAGGGTGAAACCCCATCTCAAAAATAATAATAATAATAATAATAATGATGGATGTTGAGTTAATTAATAGTTGTTGCTTTAACTTGCAAAGTTTGTAGTAATTTGTTATGCAGCAGTAGAAAATTATTACAAGTGCTTACTGGTGTGTGACACATAGAACTCATTCACAAATTATATTATTAATAACTCATGGGCTCAAACAAGTCATTTTAACTTCCTTTGGTTTTAGCTCTTTGATCTGTAAAATGAGGTTCGACTAGTTAAGTTACAAGTTCCACTCTAAATTCCTAATAATTAATTTTTAGTCTCCTGAAACTATGGTGATACACCTTGATCCGGCATCTTCCATTCACCTCTCCAGATTCATTCTCCATGCCTCAGTACTCTGTGCTATTTCCCAGAAGGCTGACTCTTAAGGACTACACCTGTGGGCTCCCTTGTCACTGGCAATGGGACAATGGGAGGTGCCAGCAGGAAATAAGAGTGATGAAGAATGAGGTCTGGGTATTTATCTCCTGGCTTTCTGTAAGTATACAAGGTGATAAAAAGGAAAATGATTCCTAAAAACTTGGGGGTATGTGGAAGCAGGGGAAGGGGGTGCTGTGGGCTGAACTGTGTTTCCTCAAAGTCATATGCTGAAGCTCAAACCCCTAATGTGACTGTATTTCGAGCAGAGGCTTTTAGGAAGTAAAGTTAAAAGATGTCACAAGGTGAAGGTCACAATTCATTGGAATAGGTGATCTTATAAGAAAAGGGAGAGAGATCTCTTCCTCTCCAGAGACACACACACACACACACACACACACACACACCAAGGAAAGGCTGTGTGAGCACATGGTTAGAACGCAGCTGTCTGTAAGCCAGAAGAGAGACCTCACCAGAACTCAACCATGTTGGCACCTAATCTCGAACTTTCCAGCCTCTAGAATTGAAAGAAAGTACATTTCTGTTTAAACTACCAGGTCCGTGATATTTTGTTATGGCAGCCTGAAAAGACATACATGGGCAGGGAAGACTTCTCAGAGGTATTTCTTGAGCTGAGACTTGTTGTTTCCTAGTGGTGGGAGGTAGGGTTTTCCTGGCAGAGAACACCATGCGATAAGGCACAAAATTTCAGGGAATAGTATGTGTCAAGCACTTGGATCATAGGGTGCTTGGAAGGGAAGTGGAAGAGGCTGGAAAAGCAAGCAGAGGCCAGATGTTAGGGTTTAACGTCAAAGGCCAAGAAATTTGCCTAAAAGAAGTCCAGTGGGAAACTACTGAGGGTTCTTAAGTCATCTGAAGTATGTAATAGTATCCATGTTCAAAAGACCATTCTTGTGACTGTGTGAGAGGCCAGACTAATAAAGAGATAGAGAATAATTTAACTCTGATTTTTGAAATGTGCCCGATGGAGCCCTCAGGGTCCTAAGTCAAGGATCACCATGAAGCTGGAGGAGGCGGCTAAGTGGCAGGATCATGGGATCCAATGTCTACCTCACCCACGTAAGTTCTGTGGCCCTAGACTAGACCTGGAATTTTTGTTACACTCAGAACAACTAGTCTAGAATATTTTACTTCAAAGACTATATTGAAAGAGGCTACATATGGAGGTCAAAGGCACCTGCTTCAGCTCTTTTAGCTATGGTGAAAAAGTCAGGGAATTATCAAGAATTCTGAGGGAAATGTGACTGGACCCATGCCAGGAAGATGTCAGAACTACTAAGAAATACCAATGGGGTGGACTTATCAACCCCAGCTGAATGACAGGCCATATGCAAAGCCCTAGACTATTATGGCTCTTAGATTTTCAGACTACACCCAGTTGATGAAATGAGTCTGTGTGATAAATTGAAATGTGAAAAAAAGGTTATTTTCATGCCATGGAGATCTGCTCTTGTCGGATATATTTTCATCTGAAAATATTGATTAAAATGATTAATATAGACATAACAAAAATGACTATAACTTGCTTTAGAGAAAAGATGATATCTCTTAGGAATAAGCTTTAAAATCTCATGAGCAGTTTTTGGTAATTGCATAGCAGAACTAAAAAGAATGCAGGTTAAGTATCTCTTACCCAAAATGCTTCACAAGTAAAATAAAACAGAAGTGTATCAGATTTCAAAATTTTTTTAAATTTTGGAATATTTGCATAAACAATGAGATATCTTGGGGATAGGGCCCAAGTTTAAACATAAAATTAATTTCTGTTTCATATACAGCTTATGTACATAGCCTGATGGTAATTTTATACATATTTTACATAACTTTGTACAAGACACAAAGGTTTGAATGCATTTCGAATGCAACCGGTCACACGGTCAGGTATGTGAAATTTTCCACTTGTGGCATCATGTTGACACTCAAGAAGTTTTGGTTTTGGAGCATTTTGGATTTTGGATTTTATGTATTATAAGATTGTAAGGTAAAAACTATGCCCAGGAGAGGGCAGTGCAGCCTTCTGTAAAGTTTTAACTGACAGGCGCAATAGAAAATAGTGTGAGCATTAAGAGCAGAGATGTTCTAATCTGTAAAAACTATTTTGTGTTAAGTCACTTTACCTTTTTAAAACATGAGAGACATACTGCCTCACTTCTATGTCCCTTGAAGAGACAGCACAAGGGAGAGCTGTTTAAGTCTTGTAAAAAAAATTTCTGGAAAACTTTAGCTCCCTAACACTGAAGAATTGTATCAGTTCTAGCAGGTTTCTACTGACTTTCCTATTTTAAACAATTATCTTTGTTTCTGAAAACTGATTCAATAAACTAGTTTTTAAAAGAGCTTAATGTCTAAAATTTTATTTGTTTATATTCTCCTTTAATTTACACTGTACACATCTCCAAGAGCTGATGAAAGTATTTATTCTAAAGGGTTTCCTGTGGAAATCTGTAGTACAGAAGTGGTTCTCAAATGAGAGTCATCCTAACAAGGTAGCTGCCATCCTAAAACTGTATAGTTATTTTATTTTTTTTTCCTGCTAATTCTAACTTTAAGCAGACTTGTGAATTACCATTATGGACTTGACAGTCATTCATAAGCACAGGTTTCAAATGCTGATTTTAGATTTATATGACATGCAGTAGTACTTTCAAAACAACCTAAAGATAAGATCTATATAAAATTCACATTTTTGACCCACTAACATTTGTCTTGTGTATATATACACTTCATTCAAACCAAGACACTACAATTAATTTTTTTCTTAAAAAAATTCAAGTGTTTCAATGTTTCACTGGTAACTTTACAGCTGAAAATTTTAAAGAGACCTAAATTCAACTTCACTTCCTGATAACTAACATATACATGCTCAATTCAGTATTCATATTTGTTTACTGAAAATGTAGAGATGAGATGTGAAGTTACCAATTTTTAAGAAGAGAATAATTAAATTATTAAACAGGGCCAGGCGTGGTGGCTCATGCCTGTAATCCCAGCACTTTGGGAGGTTGAGGTGGGCTGATCACTTGAGGTCAGGAGTTTGAGACAGCCTTGCCAACATGGCGAAACCCCGTCTCTACTAAGAATACAAAAAAGAAAAATTAGGCAGGTATTGTGGCACAAGCCTGTAATCTCAACTATTCAGGAGGCTAAGGCAAGAGAATCACTTGAACCAGGAAGCGGAGGTTGCAGTGAGCTGAGATCACACCACTGCACTCCAGTCTAGGTGACAGAATGAGACTTCGTCTCAAAAAAAAAAGTAATAAAATAAACAAATAAATTATTAAACAAACAGTCCTGGAGGATTACTACAAACTTATTTACCACCAGAAAGATATATCCAGTATTTCAGGCTCGAAGGAAATCTTAAAGACAGCAAGCAAATCCAACAACTCTAAATATAGTTATTATGGTCCAATTCACTAAGTCAAACTTAATGACAGTAAGACAGAATACTTTATGTTGTATTCATTTCTCAGAAAAGACAGTAACAGGTCTGCAACTTAGCAACCATGCTGGGGAACTCGAAGATATCTCCACTGTCTGAGGAAGTATTGCAAAAACTATAAATTACTAATGTGGTTGCAGTTTTCAAAACAATACCTCCAGAAGTGCAGTTCGAATCCTTCACATTTTTCTTTGCATTTTAAACAAGGGGCTCCAAATCCTTGCTCGTGACCTAAGCCCATCTGTTAAAAAGAAAACATCATGAATCTATTATTAGATTCTTTACAAATCTAAAAATTCAATAAATTGCACTTTTAATTCCACTTACCACTTGTGTTGATATAACTTTCAAACAAATCTTATGTTTAGTCAATGATGATACCCAGGTATGTACATAGTAGTTCCAAGTACATACATAACATATTTTATATTCTGATTGCTTTTTATCATGAAAAGAAAAGCATCAGAATATAACCGTACAGAAAACTACAAATATTGCAAATAACAAAAAGTCATGAATTTATGTCTTTGGCCACTACTTGTCCCGTAGTACAGCCCCGTAGCACAATAGGTACAACACTCAGAAAACTATAGCTTAAAAAGCAAGTCTCATCCCGAATAACATATTTTACATCAAACAAGGAATTAAAGATTTTAGGAATTACAACTGAAATAATATTACTTTTATTATGATAAATATTACTATAATAGCTACAATATACACTTATTGAATGCCAGTGCTATGGCTTTAACATCTGTGCTCCTCCAAAATTCATGTTGCAACTTAATCCCCAATGTACCAATATTAAGAAGCTGGGCCTTTATGAAATGATTAGGCAGTTAGCAATGAGGGCTCCACCCTCATTGATGGGATTAGCCCCTGAGGGAGTGAGTTCCTCTCTTCCATCTCTTCTGAACCTTCCTCCATGTGAAGATGCAGCAACAAGGTGCCATCTTGGAAGCAGGAAGCAAGCCCACACTAGACACTGAGTCTGCCAGTGCCTTGATCTTGAACTTCCCAGCCTCCAGAACTTGAGAAATAAATTTCTATTATTTATAAATTACCCAGTCTAAGGTATTTTGTTATGGCAGCAGGAATAGACTAAGACACGAGGAATAGAGGTAAGTACTTTACTCATATCTCATTAAAATCTTACAGAGCTATATAAAATGCTTACAAAGTAGGCAATATTATTTGCCATTTTTGAAATGTTTTTGCTGAAACTCAGAGACTATGGAACTTGCTTAAGATCAAAGTGTTAATAAATGGTAGAGATTTGAGTTCATGTCTTTCTGACTCCAAGGCCTGTGCTCTTCTGCCTGAAGTTGTAGGGAGGCAAGGAGTGGAGAGCTGTATTATCACCCTTGCTATAGCAAACCATCTTTTCTTCTTTACCATATTAAACAACAGTCTTTGAGAACTTGCTGAGACATGGCCTAATAAGTGGAAGGAGTGGGGTGCAGATGGCAAAAGGACACAAGATTGTAATTAAGCTCTTTTACCCAACTACTGATATTAGAAAAAAAAGAGTAGCCAGCCTTGCATCAGTACAGTGGCAAACCACCAATAATCGGATTATTCCGTGTTTTAAATATCACATCGGTGACCATGAGGAATTAGTTACTGGTTAGTGCCTAGAGTAGCAGTTCGAGCTGGACAAGTAATAAATATTTTTCAATGGCCTTCTTTTGTAACTTTACCAAGCTGTGTTTGTCACTATGCAATCAAAACCACATTGTAACTGGTTCCTTGAAAGATCAGTCTGACATGTCCTGAAGTTTAAGTGAAGCCTTTCCTTTTGTTCTAAAGAAAATGACCACATCCTTTTTCCATAATTAAGGCCATATTCAAACCCAGCTGGTCCACCCAGCTGCTTAAGAAAACCCACATTACTTTTAAGTTAGACCATATAAAGTATACTCTCTAAAGAATAAATACCTGTCCAGCATTAGCTAAGCTTTATCATCATTGCCATGTCCACATTACCAATTTTCAAAACAAATGAAAGTCTTTAAATTGTATATTTAGCGTCAACACTAAGCTTTTTTTAAAAGCACTTAAATTGTTTCCTTGTCACTGATGATCACAGTTCACACAGTATGGAAATAATGTAGGTTAAACAAAAGACAGAGGGAGACTTTTCTGGTCTTGTGTAAGAAGCACAGTTACATGTTTTCTCCATTACAATATCCATAGTAAAATGAAAAGCAAATCCAAAAAAGTGTATTCTTTTTCAGGCCCTTTCTAATTTTCCATTACAGAAGAGTTAGTTCTGAATGTGCCTGGAGTATGGATATGATTCATACTATGTTCATGGATCTCCTGCTAAATAAACTCTAATCCCAAATGAAAATTTTGATTACATTATTAAGGCTTAATCACATAGCTCAGCTTAAATCAGAGGCTTTTAAACTCTCTTTTATGTAATTCACAACATGGAATAAATTTTACCTTATGACAACTTGCATATACACATACAAACTTACATGTGTGTATAAAATCCTGATATTTGTGGACAGATAATATCTAGAAATATGCTTCTGCCTCTAAATTAAATGGCCACTTAAATTCTTGCATGCCTTCAAATTGGAATTGCCTGGTCTGAACAACACTGGGCTTATGAAAGACTGCAAACATCCTGGAACAATACCATCTCATTCACTATTTCTGAATGCAACTTGAAAGTTCAGCGAATATAACTAGAACCTCCATGAGCCAGCAGTTTTTACACTAAGGCTTTGGAGTAGCTCACTACTGACTTACAAAGTCAACTTTGCAAAGGGGCAAGTTGTTTTCTCCTACCAACTTTTTATCTTTGTAAATCAAAAATAAAATTATAAACCCATGAAGCATCTGAATGGACCCCACCTCTTGGCCAAGGTCATTCCAAAGTGAACCTGAAAAACTAGTTCAGGCCATGACAGGAAATGGGGAGTTGGGGGTGGGGGGCGGGTCGGTGCGTGCTGCTTCACAGCTGACCAGCATTAGCATAAACACACAGACCTAAGACTGACAGAACAGACTCTGATAAGAATCATTTACAATCTATTCTCTCTGACACCTGCTACCAGGAGGCTTCATCTACATGATAAAACCTTGGTCCTTACAAGGCCACTTATCATAACCCAGACATTCCTTTCTTTTGATTTCAGGTCTTTAGATAATAAGGCTTTCAACTAATCACCAATCAGAAAATCTGTGAATCTGCCCATGACCTGGAAGGACCACCCCCACCTCCAGTTGTCCTGTCCTTCCAGACTGAAGCAATGTACATCTTTCATGTATTGATGGATGTCTTGCATCTCTGTAATATGTATAAAACCAAGTTGTAGCGTGACCACCTTGGGCACATGTTCTCAGAGTCTCCTCAGGGCTGTGTCATAGGCCATTGATCACTCATATTTGGCTCAGAATAAGATCTTCAAATACTTTTATGGAGTTTGACTCTTTTCATCAATATATTCTTAAAATAGCTATCATTTTATTAATAGAATTACTAGAGGTGGTGGTATTTCATGAACTGCTGCTCTTTTAAAGTGTACCACATATTCTTATTCTGGACAGGACTAGGCATCTCCCTCATGTAAGAGATCAGGAAAATAGAATCCAGAGAGGAGGGATAATTTGCTCCTGGTTGCACAGCTACTCAATAGCAAACCAGACCTAAAACTCAGCATCTGGCTCCTGCTCTACTGTTCTTTGGGGGCAGATGACTAGAGTGTCAAATGGGAGCTCTTGTCTTCCAAAGAGAGTCACTAGCTAATTTCTGCCCCAAGGAAAAGAACTACAAATCCAGAAACACTCTTGCACCATCTCTAAGTGTAGATGACTTTCTGAGAGCTTTAAAAAGGAAGACAAGTTAAATAAGGCTGGGGAAGCTTCGTTGAAGGAGAGGTGCATGAATTGCAATGGAAAGGCGAGCAGTATCTAATTTGGCTCAGAGAAGTGCATTCAGGGCAGAGGAAACACCATACACAAGGCCTGTGGCAGAAGAGGGCAAGGGAAGAGCCAAAAAATTGTAAAGCACTTTCAGGGTGACAGGGCTAGCCTTGTAGCAGGCGGAGTACTTTGTTTTGTTTTCCTTTTCTTTTCATTTTCCCAAGGAAGAAACTAAACCTCTTGAAGTATTCAATGCCATGCCTTAGGCTACCGGCTTAACAGAGGATGACATCCTCAGAGATAGGAGAAGACTGGTAAAGAGGAAAGCCACAGGGCAACAGGGGGAAGGTGAGGAGCAAGAGCACCTCTCAAGCTCTGCTAGCAGAAGCTCAGGAAGCCCTCACAGGGACCAGGAGACCAGGCCTTGGGAAAAGCAGTAACTTGAGAAACTGGCTCTGCAGGCCGCTCTGGAAAACCCAGAAAGTATTGTTCCAGGGTTCTTTTGCCCTTAGGCGCTGCCTGGAAGGCCAACTTAATCTTTTTATTGACTCTTTCCAGTTAGATTTGTGACTGCCTGGAAAAAGTGCCCCTCTACCGTTCCAAACACGAACACTTTCATTTTCCCCACATGCTCAGACTTAAGTGTGAGGGAACTTTTAAACATCACAGACAGAGAGCAAGTAAGTGAAAGAGAGTGGAATGGGTCACGGCAATATGATACAGTTTCTCCTACTATAACCCAATGGAAGCAGTCCTAATTAAAAACAAACACACACACCAAACACAAACAAAAATGACACCAAGTTTTCAAAATCAGTTTTAGCAGCTAGAGAAATTAGAGTTTCAGACTGGCAATAAACTTGTTTTCCTGAGAACATTTCAGTAAGACATTTATTTTATAGCCATAAGTATATAGCTACAAAACTTAAATCTCATTGATACCAGCACTGAAGATCTCTGACTTATGCCACATTATTGGGTGAGAACTTTTCCCATATTTTTATCCTCTTTATCAACCCTCTTTTAGGAAACAAAAACAATGCCTCTCCAAGAAGGAAGATATGTGATTCACACTCTAGCATTTTCCTTGTTTAGGATGTGCCTAGTTTCAGAATGAATTATAATTTAGAATGCAGTTGTTAAATCCAATTTGTATTATAAAATTGCATGGTAGCAGACATACCTCTACCAGTGTGAGGCAAATTTCTTCTGCTCTGTTCCCACTCCAACTGAGGCATCTAATCATCTACTATCCTCCCCTTCATAAGTCAAACGCATATCAGATAAAGGAAAGCATATGGACTCTAATCTGTGGTAAAAGGAGTTTCACAGCCAGAACTGCCCCAAGTACAGTTTCTTAGGGCCTATTTTCGGCAGAGTGTCACAAGAACTGAAGTTCCTCAACTCCTCTTGGTTTCAGTTCAAGGATCTGGAACCCCATCTACTCTAAGGGCTTCTCTAATTTCTCTCCATTATTCACTTTGTATTCAGGATTCCCTGAAGTCCAGGACCCAGAATTCTTCTCATCCCTTCTCTTTTACCCTCAGCATAGACCACACCTTCTCCTTAGGGTTCTTCTCCTTTCCTGAAGAGCCAAGGCTATTACTATTCTTGGACATCCAAATCTTGTAGGTTAGTTTCTGCCTACAAGGTGTCTACAGATGTCTGGGCTGGAGAACTCTTGCTGAGGGATATAAATAGGGAAGATGTTATTTAATGATGCCCAAGGTGCGAGAGAGAGTGGTGGGGAGGAAGGGGAGCCCAGAGAGGGTTAGCTCCTCAGCTAAGGCGAACTAGCTGTTTAGAAAGTTAAATCTAGACCCTTGGACTAATATAACCAAGATAGGTGTACCTGTATGTTGTATCTATGTTGTGAGAATTACCAAATATTAAGGAAATGATAATATATAGTTATAGATACTAGAAAGCTAACGGGGAACTCTGAAAATGTAGAAAGATCCCTGGAGGAGAGTCAGGAAAACTGCGTTCTGGTCAGAGTGTCACTGGTGAGTTCAGGGATTTTGAAAGTGATCTTTCTTCTTTAGGCTTCATCTAGATAATGACGAAATTAAACTAGATGGGATCCAAGATACCTTTTAATTTTATTGCAAATCATGTGTCAGATTAACTGTGTCTTAGTTTGGTTATTATTCAGCATGGTCATCTGCTCAAAGTTTAATCACTAAATAGAAAATAATTATTTGAAAAAGCTAATATATTAATGACTCTCAGAAGTCAGAATCACTTGTAACTCAGTTTGGTGGAGTAGTTTTATAAAGTATGCATAGGAAACAAAAGACTTAAGCTGTGAATGATAAAACTCAGTCCCATTGCACATAATTATTTTAACATAATTTCAACAGTAAATGTGATACGGTATTCCCTGAAGACTCAACACTTAGTGCCTAAAAACACATGTTTTTCATAAGCCCACAAGTCTCAAAGCTGTCTACTTCATATAATTTTAGTAACACTTTCTGGCCAGCATCAATAAAAGGATATGACAGAATAATTTTTCTTCTTCAGCATCCAAGAAAACAGGTCCTTTGGATTGACTATATTGGGAGAAATTACAGTCAGGCTTTGGGAATATCTATCAAGGTCCTAAGAAAAAAATATGTGACTACATAATTTTACTATGAAACACGAATCATAGACAAATAGGACTTAAGTATCTTTAACTGCAGGCTCCATAAACTGAATTTATATTCCCATGATCTGTGCCTCCAAACACCCTTTTATCCCCTGCTTATTTTAGAGTAAGAAATGGGAATGGAATCTATTTATCCATATTCATAATTTTAAGCAGTCGAATAGGTTGGCAACATTTCAGGTGACCCTTCTGACCCAGAAAAAGGTATTGCATGTCAGATACTTAAAAAAAAAAAAAAAGGAAAAAAAGAGTATGGAACATCTGGTATTTCAAACATGGTCTGAGTTGATTTGGAGACAATCTGGGTCTGGAAGATATTAATGCAGTATTCAGGGTGAGATCATCTGATTCATGCTGTTTTCATAACCAAATTTCCCTCTGGAGTAAAGAATCCTATGTGGTTACTAAACAAGCGTTACTAAGACTTCTTTAATAATATTGGAATGAAGGTAGATCATATGAAATATACATCTCTCTCTCCCACTCCCCCTTTCTCAGTGTGTGTGTGCATGCATGTTTATCCACCTATCATATATACACACACATATGCATGTATATATACATACATATATATTCATTTACACTCTGAAGCATTTTAGATTTTATTCATCCAGATAAATATTCTAGACAAAGGAACTACATATCTAAATAATTCCTCTTAGCAAATGGCTCTCTTAGAAATCCAGTGTGAAGTCCCCCACCCAATCAATATATTTTTATTAAGATCTGACACAAGATTTAAAATTTGAAATTTTTAGTTCATTGCCTATTTCCAAATCTCTAACAAGATTTGCATTACCAAGAAAGTGTAGGTTGGCCAGACACGGTGGCTCATGCCTGTAATCCCAGCACTTGGGGAGGCTGAGGCGGGTGGATCACAAGGTTAAGAGTTCAAGACCAGCCTGGCCAAGATGGTGAAACCCCGTTTCTACTAAAAAAAATACAAAAATTAGCCGGGCACGGTGATAGGTGCCTGTAATCCCAGCTACTCAGGAGGCTGAGGCAGGAGAATCACTTGAACTCAAAGGGCAGAGGTTGCAGTGAGCTGAGATCACGCCATGCACTCCAGCCTGGGTGACAGAATGAGACTCCATCTCCAAAAAATAAATAAATACATACATACATACATACAAAAAATAAAAAGTGTAGGTTACACAGAAAACCAAACAAATATAAAAATAGTTGCACACTTTATTATTTTGCCAACTTTCTTAGGTAAGAATACAAAGAACTAGTGTGATTAAGAGCTACAATCAGTCATTCCTAATAAATCTGCTACATTTCTCTTTCTTTGCTAATAAAAACAAAAACTTTCCATCTCTCACTTACTCAAGTCTGAAATACATGAGAAGAAGACTGAAGACAAAGTTGTCACCACCCACTTGGTCACCCAACCTGGGGCCCAGAGGCCTCCTTGTCCTTGTCTAGCCATGCTTATTATGCTCCAAATTCTAGTGTCTCTTTTCTAAAAACCACACAGTCCGCTCCCTCATCTGCACTCGAGTGTTCATGTTCAAACTCACATCATATCATCCTGAGACCATACTCTCCTAACTGATCATTTTGTATGACATTGTATTGCTATTCTCAAAATCATTTTTATAAACCTAAAGATAATCATAACACTCCCCTTGCTAGATGGTTTTAATAAGTTCAATGAATTTTACTTTTCTTAGCATGCAAAGAAGATCCTTTAAAGCCTGGCATCACCTGCCTTCCTCACATCACTCCCCTCCAGCCGCTCTCTGTTTTAAGCAGAGTTTTTCACTTTGCTTGAATCTCTGTTCCTCTTCTTCTCCATCTGCCAAAGTCATTCTCTCTGCTGGGCCCATAGACTCAATTCTAATGTCAGTAACTCTGTGATACCTTTCTTTAACTATCCCTTTGGCACAAATTGTGTTATTAAGTCCTTCCTTACTATACTATGATTGTGTGCACATCAATTTACCCCCATTAGACTGTGAGCTTCTTGTTCATATTTGAACTCCTAGTACCTGCCACAGTGTCTGAGATTTACAGTAGTGCTAGAAAGTTTTGTTTTAATTACCAAACGATATTTATCATAACATATCTTTATCCCAAGGAACTTCCACTGCCTTTTACACACACACAAAAAGACACTGGAAGGGGTGGTGATAATAAAAGCAGCAGCTGATTTTTATTGAGCACTTACACTGCCATGCATGGTTCTAAGTATTTTACATGGATTATCTCATTTTATCCTTGTAACAATCTTAGGAGAGTCTGAGATACTATTACTACCCACATTTTTATCCACATGAAGAAACTGGGACAGAGCTATGACTGCTCTTAACCAATAAATAGTGCCTAAAGATAGGTCATAATATGGAAAGCCCTGATAAAGAAGCACTATTTCCTAAATCAGCTTTGAAAAATAGAATGTAATGGAATTTTTAACTGAACACCAAATATTATAGCTCAAGAAGAATAATCAATTAAGGGTCTTTAGTTGTCAACATGGCTCATCCATAAGGAAACAGGAATAAAACTATTTACTGCAGATTCTAGGATTCACTTCCACATCCCCTCACCTTTTCACCTTAGATGTATAAAGCCAGAAGCCCTGTACGCATCTCTATCATGAAATCCACTGTAAGCCAAATGGTCAGAAATCTTTTTTGTTCACAGACAGCAGTAAATAATCACACAGACTATTATGTTAGGAATGAAAAGGAAACAAGTGTTCTTTCTGCCTAAATATTTTGTAATAAAATATATTCTGGAGGTAGTAGGTCAAATTTTCTGGGACTTTAACAAATTAAAGTAGATGATTCCTACTCAATCTATCCCTACATTTCTTAAGGCAGTAACAGTATTAAGTTAATGACAAAGGTATTGTCATCAAGACAATTTCTCTACTTGAGTTTGAGATGTAATCAAGTTGTAGCTGATTACTCAAAACATCTATACCTCAATAAATACAGTAACATATTTGAAGAAGAGCAGAAGTAGATCCTGCTACATTCTAGGAAACAATAATAAATTTTAGTTTTGGCAGGATACGTTGAAGTGTTTTTAACTATACTTTAAAAAATGAGCACTGAGGGTTGTGATGGTGGAAGTGTTAGTAAAAACACCTCAACCACTGTTTGTTAAAATGTTACTACTTGCCAGCCAAAATACATATAACCATCACATTTAATCCCCAACAACCTATTGGAAAAGTATTATCATCCCTATTTCATAAAAAGGAAATTGAGACTTGAAGAAATTAACTTGCCTAAGACTACCCAGCTAGCAAGTGGCAGAAGGGAGATTTGCATCTTGGCATTTCTGACTCAAACCCTATGCACTCACTACAAAGTCACTGTTTTTTTTTTCCCTCCAAACTGAAACTAAAAAGGTAAACAGTAATTTAAAGGGTAATATTCCTCATCTGTAACTTCTCTAGAATAATCGATTTTGATCTTAAAGACTGCTCATTGTTTGCTAGGAAGGAATTCCTCCATCCTAGGCAAAACCTGGGACTTATTATGAGGAAGCTGAATGTCTGCACATCAGCTACACTAACATGGAAGTCCTGGAGGTGATAAATTTACACACAAGGGGATCCTCAGAAGAATGAGGTGTGAGTCAAGAAAAATCTCCAGGGTCCTGATGTAAAATAGGTCTCTTTCAATGTTACAGCAAGAGAAAAAAAAAAATTAAAAGAATGAGCAAGAAATACAAATGGACAAATTATATTTCAAAGTTGAAAGGTGTTTACTCAAAACATGTAGACATGACTAATACTAAAAATTATCTGCTATATTATATGTAAGATTATATACATTATGCCGTACTCGGTGCAATATAATGAAGCAAAATATCATTCTTTTCATATTTTTCAAATCACTAAATTTCTAGATTCATAATGGAACACCTCACACCTCTGTATTGGTTGCAAACTACCCCAAGACTTAGGATTTGAAAATACCATTTATCATATCATAGTTTCTGTGGGTCAGGAATTTGGAAGTGGCTTAAGTAGATGGGCAGGTTTAGCGTCTCTTACAAGTTTGCAATCGGGGTCAGCTGGGCTGCAAGGATCGACTAGGGAGATACCCACTTCTAAGATTTCTCACATGGGCCTGCCCACATGGGTACCTCAGGACATGGTAGCTGGTTCTCCCCAGGGCAAGTGATCCCAGAAACAGCAAGAGAACCACAAGATAGAAGCTGTAATCCCTAATCTCGGAAGTGATGCCATCGCTTCTGCCACATTTCATTTTTTGGCAACTGATCAGGCTAGCCTGCACTCAATGGGAGGGCAATACATAAGGGTGTGACTACTAGTAGGTGGGAGTAATTGGGAACCATCTTAGATGCTGCCTACTATATCCTCTTTTCTGTTTTGATTTTAAATCCAAAGACTAAGTGATTTGTGATGAGATAGATACATTATAAAGGCGAACAGGGTTATATGGGGTACTTATCTACCACTTCTCTTTATTTTGCCCATTTCAAATATTTAAATTCTCTTCACCCAATGGGCATCTAAAGCAGAACTTTGTTCCTTCCTCATAAATACTTATTCCCCTCAATTTGTTAGTTGTTCACTCAGTAAGAACCAGGAAATGATCTTTCAGAAGACAGGGTAGAATATGATTTTTACCCTCTAAGTCTCATTTTCTTTCTCAATATATAGTTACACACACTTGTGTACATACACATACACACGCACTTGTGTTACAGAAGACAGCTGCAAACCAGATTATTAAAATACCAAATATATTTGGGAGAAAATTTTCACAATTTTTATAATATGCCACAGTTGTCCTTAAAGAACACAGAATAAAAATTGGAGAAGATTTATATAAACTTTTAAATTCTATTATATAAATCCACCTGGAGATGGAATTAAGTAAAATAAAATAAATTTCAGTACCTCCATGTGATATCAGGAGCCAAAATTACTTGATTCAAATTAGGTAGTATTTACAGTTAGTAGTTCCTTCCCTCACAGTACTACTTATCTATTTGAAACCTAATATGTAACCTTACAATATTATTAGGAGCAAAATTTAGGCCCCCCTTTTTAAAAATAAAAAAGGTTTGTACTTATTTTAGGTAAGCAACTGATGAAAATATATTCCATCTGCTCAGTTTAAGCTGGTTCCTTATAAACATTTTTCAAACGGTCTGCTATCAAATTATTTTTATACTACTGTATGAGGGAAGTCATTTGAAATGCTTACCAATAGAATACCTCTTCTGTGGACTCTACTCAGAAAAGGCCTTCTCCTGAATCCGTTACTTTGAGAAAGACAATGTAGGGCTATAAAAATGTCACAATTATTATAATAAGCGATGACTGCAGCTGAAATTGCTTCTTAATTAGGATTGGCTGAGCTCTGGCTCCACTGAAGGACACTGCAATGGAATGCGCTCATAAACAGCCCTCAAAACCTCCTATTTATTTGCTATAAAAGAGACTTTAAAAACCTGATTCCAAAAGGCATCTGTAGGAGTTCCATAAAAGAATCTAGATCATGGCAAACATTCCTAATTTGGTCTTGTGTCACTATCACCACAGCTGCTTCTAAAGGGTGGATCCCACAGAGAGCTGCTTTGAGAGGTCTTAATTAAGGCTCTTTATCCTCGAACTTGAATACTGCGATCATTCTTGCGATGCCTAAGGGCCATGGTATTATTTCTTCAGGGGTAACCCATTATCATACATGGGTGACAGGATGCGTAGGTTGACTGTACAATTAAGTGATTTATTGCCACTAATTCTTTAACTAACTGGAGCACATGCAGAAAAAGACGGCAGTACAGATGTGTTTTCACAGACTGGAGAATGAAAGAAAAGACTCATGGCATTGGCTAAGGGCTTCACTGAAGGAGGCTGCCCAGAGGAGCAGGAGGATCCAAGGAAACCTAGAGAGTAATGCCCAACAGAGACAGCAAAGAAAACAGAAAAGGGGGTGCAAAAAGACAGTCTCCTCATTTTTCTCTTTTACCCCAAATTAGCATTCACAGGCATTTAGAACAAAAACAAAGTCTTATAGCAAGGAGAGGGGTCTTGGAAACCAGGAAAGGAAGGGAGAGATGTAAGAAGCCTACTGCCAGGTCCTCATGCTTGCTTATTTATTTATTGCATACCCTTTTCACACCATCCCTTATTCTGGAAAAAAAAAAAAGAATTATGTTTATTGATATGTTGTGCTGCATAAATCAAAGAGCCTTAACTAATTTTTGACCCATGTTTTAACTTCTGATGTATCAGAGAAGTGGTTTGGATTACCATACTTTTTGCTCTATCTTTAGACTATACCACTAAAGAAGGTGCACAGACATCATTTAAAATTTGTCTAGTGATTCAAGGAAATCAGACAATTTTCAAAATATGCATATACCACCTATTTACAACTAAGATAAAATTGCAGTTGCATGTTAATTTAATTTTCCTTCACTTTAATGGAACAACAAGCACAAAAATCAAAATTAGATTCGTCTAGAACAGAAAGTGGGCTCAATCTTAAGCCACCAATGAAATTAGAGAAGTTTCAGTACATTGATTCTTGATTCTTTCAGATGTACAGAGGAATATGAGGATAATTCAGAGTGGGGACAGTCCTCTGTAAGACTCCTTCCACAGCTTTCACTGTGGGAGGCTGTGAAGACTTAAATCCCAGCAACAGAGCAATAGAAGCAAGCAAGGTGTCTTGAGGTCCAAGCTTAGGATTCACACACCACTTCTACCACATTCTACTGATCCAAGTAAGTTAGAAAGCAGTCCAGATTCAAAGGGAAGGAAAACAGACTCCACTTTTTAATGGGAAGTGCTGCAAAGAATTGCAACCATTTCTGTAATTTACCTCAGAAACTCTGAGGAAGATTCCAGTTAGGGAAACATACCAATTCCCTACACGGGACCACAATACGTTGCAGTGTTCAATCAAGTGCTTTCTCAGGGAACCTAATATACACAGCTTTGAATCCTTTGCATAGCGATTGGCACATGGTAGGTACTCAAGTTCCAGAAATATTTATAAATTTTAATTTCATTATAAAAATATAAATCAGAATAATTTTTAAATTAGCAAAAGGATACATTAAATATATTAAATTTTTAAATTAGCAAAAGGATATATTAAATCCAGTAATTTAATATATCCCCCAGTTATCGAACTTTAAATGGATATTTCTTTGTGTCCAACAAAGCACAAAGTGGCAATAATTTACTGAGAGCACGCCATCATAAAATTCTTGATGATATATTCAGGTGTCTGTTAAACAGCATGAAGATCTATGCAGGATTTTCTTCCCTCTAGATTGGATTTCTTGAAGAGGATTATGACACATTTGTTTATTGTCTATGTGTAGGCACCATACTTTGTGCTTTAAGATATTCATCTCGATTATCCTTACAACCCTGTGAGGTGGATAGTTGAAACCCATTTTCAGATGAGGATACTAAGGTTCACAGGGCTAAGTAGCTTTCCCAAATTCACACAGCTAATAAACGCCAGGGCCAAGAACTGAACCTAGGGTTCTACAGCTGATACCCAACTTTAATGCAATTCTGGTTCTCAAAACGTTTACTTACTGGTACTAAGGTCTAACTAACTAAACAAAACTGATCAGAGAACATTAATAATCAACAGTGA
Organism: Pongo pygmaeus; assembly: GCF_028885625.2. Lineage (NCBI taxonomy): Eukaryota > Metazoa > Chordata > Mammalia > Primates > Hominidae > Pongo > Pongo pygmaeus. The sequence goes on along the minus strand of NC_072379.2, from coordinate 114,914,329 downwards.
TCAGGTATTTGCTACATGTCAGGCACTGTTCTAAACATTTACATGTACTACTTTATTTAATTTCACAATAATCCAATAAAGAAGTACTATCCATGTTTTGCAGATTAGATCTCTGAAACCAAGGACCAACTGTTGCCAAATTACTCAGTAAATATCAAAGGTGGGATTCAAATCTATGTCTGGAAAAGTCAAAGTCTGCACTGCTTCCTTTAAATTCCCTAACTGTTAGAGAAAAGTGGGCAACAGTGGTCCACAGGATGATCCTACCCTCCAGCTTAATTTCATCTGGTCCATGAGAAAGTAACAATGAATAACATCACTACTGGTTTACCTGGGACATCTTAAAAGAGCTGTGGAGTCAGGCCACTGAAATCTGTCTTGCCTCTTTTTACCTTTAAGTTCTGCCAATTCTCTTGGGATAACCTTCTATCCCATTATCAAAGATAGAGTCTAACACATATTATTAGAATGTTCACAGAATATATTTTCCATTTGCTGCAGTATATAAAAGGTAATATTTTGTAATTCCCCTTCAAAATCTTAGGCAACTTGCCATTTCCCAAAGAAATGAGTTTTACATTTCTTCATGCAACATGGAAGTCACATGACCCGGCTGGAACGAATTTGGAGAGGTCTATGTTTCAAAGCTAACAGAAGAATGACTAGATTAAAAAATGGACACCCTAAAAATCAAGTAAGGGATACTGCAAAGTTAACTTTCCTCTACAGTTTTGGAATGACCAAAAACTACCTTGTTTTGAAATATGTGTAGTCTGTGATACTGTACAGAGTATCATCTCAGAATACTCTTGATACATGAAAGATCTTCAGAAAAGTATCCTCAAGCCCCTACATTCAACTGTCCCTCTATAGCACACGTGGTAGACTGAAGTGATGGTCCCAATTCAACATCATATCCCTGCCGTAGGCTCATAGTTGCTAGACTGGACTTCTCCTCTCCTTGACTTCAGGACTGGACATGTGACTGCTTTGGCATAAGAAGAGGCTTAAAAGGTGCTCCTGCAGTTGGGCATGACCTTTACTGTTTGCTTCACTGATCTAAGGAGGATGAAAACCTGGCACCAATGTGGTCCCAGTCCATAGCTCAGAGTCCAGACAAGCCTACATGAGCTAGACTCTACTGTGAAATTTCCTCCTCTCTCTCAATAGATGACACAACGTATTAAATAATCATCAAAGTCAAGGGAGATCAGAAACTCTTCAGCTGTGGGCTAGGGTCTTATACTAGCTCAGTGACATACTTCTTTAATTCAAACCTTACTGTGGAAAAATTACAAATTACTGCAGCTCATCTAGTTTAGCTTTATTTTAGAAGAGACAAAACTGAAAATGTTAATGGTGGTTTTACTGACTTTTCACAGCTAGGTACCTTTGGTTTATGCTATTTCCTCTTTATGGAATGCTTTCTTTGCCTAATGAAAGCTTCTTTATTCTATAGGAGGTGTTTCCTTGATAAAATAATCCCAACCCACACAATTAAAGTTAGTTACTTCTGCTTCTGAGACTTCATAACAGTTGTTTGTATTTCTATTATTGCTGTGCTACTCAAAGTGGCATTTCGCAAACTGTTAAGTCACTAGCCTGTGATGAGATAGGCAGAGAAACTGACAGTAGGCAATTAGGAGCTACTATATACTTCAAGTAATTTTGTGTCTCTTGCATTTAATAATTTTTTAAATTGGCCCTGTATTTGTCTTTTGTTTTAGTAATAAATTTTTATTGTATTTTTAAAAATATCAGCCAATGATAAATTTTTGTTTATAAAAAGGTTCCTTATCCCAGATAAGAAAAACATTGTATTATAGCACTTATGTCATTCTATCCAGCACTGTAGTTAACTTACACATCTGTCTTGCTCACTCATCTTTCTTCCTTCCTTCTCTTTAAAAAAATGCTAGATGACGAGTTGGTGGGTGCAGCGCACCAGCATGGCACATGTATACATATGTAACTTACCTGCACATTGCGCACATGTACCATAAAACCTAAAGTATAATAATAATAATAATAATAATAACTATAAAAGAAAAAAAAATCTATCAAAGCTGACATCGGTATTTTGCTCAAGAGGTGATACTGATAGATATGGAGTTTAGAGTCTGTCGTTTTAAATCTAAACTGCACTTTTAATATTCTCTACAAAAAAAAGGGTAACTTTTTTTAACCCCCATTTATTTTTATTGTAGGCCAGTATCTCATAAAGGAAAAATCAGATCCTTGATCCTTACTTTATGACTCATTCTGTTAAGACTATCACGTTATGCTCATATAAAAACAAAAATCCACCTAACATCTACATGGTCATTTTTCAATGAAACATGATATCACTTTATCATCAAACAAAGCAAGGGAAAAGTTCACTGTGGCTAGAAATGCGTTAATGGACTCCTTATCAAGGCATTTCTGCTGGGCTGAAAGCCCATCTTTTCTGCTGGGCTCGCTGCTCAGATAAGCTATGCAATGAACACCCTGAAACTCCTGTTTACAGCTTTTCACAGTGGCCAGAATGTCACAGTGATAAACACAAGCTGAATCACTCATGGTTTGAGGATAATTCAGCATTTCAGATTAAGCATATTTACAGAGTAGGAACTTTGCTGTCATTCAACAGATGAGATCTCAGCAATCCCCACTAGGCTGGTTTCTAATAAGGCTCTCCCACTTTAAGCCATGCTCAAATCTGAGCCAACTCCCCACCATTCTAACAGACTAAGGAACAGAGAAATTGGCAATTCTAAACTATGCTCTTTTACTTTTTGAATTTGACCAAAATAAATACAGTGATACTTAGAAAATTATGGTCATGCATATCCTTATCGCTCTAATTCCCCATTATCTAACCAGAATGTTAGGTAGACAGGGCACTTAGAACAGAAAATTGACAAAACCATGCTAAATGGCAGCTCTTTTGTAGGAGTCAAAAGATTGTAGTTGGGCAGTTGAAAAGCATAACCTCTAAATTTAATCCTCTAATAGTGCTTGAGGCAAATTTTAAAAATGGATATTTACTCAAAGAACAGTGGTGAAGTTATGAATTACCAAATTATTTTTCTTTAAAATCCTGAAAATCTGTGGTTTTGAAATGTTTTTGATTAGTCTTTTGTTTCCTTATCTTCCTCTCCTAGAAAAAGTTGATTTCATAATTAATAATATAATTTCCCTGGATACCACCACCTTGTAAAAAGTAAAATAATTTCCTGCATATTAATGATTTAATAAATAATTCTTTTAAAATCATAATTTTGGTTACCATGGCAATAGTTACCAAACAAAAATTAGCTATGACTGCAAACAGGAAATCCAAGAATGACTCTTTCGTAAGGCATTTGTAGTCAGGGAGAAGACTTATAGTTTGTGTATATTATAGGTGTAAGTCTATTTGTATAGCTTTATGCATTCATAATCTTTTTCACATTCTAATACATAAAAGCTGCTTTCTCATTTTCCCATCTTTTACATTTGCCATTACTTAAAACAAATGAAATAAGAATCCCTAATTACAAAGTTTGCAAAAGCAAGAATCAACCCCAGGGATCACCATCAAAATTGCTCACTGTCTGTGTTAGAAATGTAGTGTACTGCTAACCTATCAAGAGTTCACTGACGGGTATAATCCCAGTTGTGCTTACTTACAATATTTACATTGCTCTATCATCACTTGCAATAGCATAATTCTATGATACAAGCTTAAGTTCAGTGTCATTCTTGTTCACTACTATAACCCCAGAGTCTAGAATAGTGCATGGTATGTAAAAAAGCACTCATATAGTTTTTTTTTTTAATCTTTTTAAATTATTTTAACAGCCTTATTTTGAGAGAGATGACTTTTAAAGAAAATAAATGCTCCATTATTTTTCATTTTCCCATAATTAAATACCAAGGTAAATAATACATCACTCCTAGACTTATGGGACCCACACTATTACAGCCTTCAGAGCCTTATTTATTAGGTTAATTAATTAAACTTAACCTAATATCTTCAAGTACCTCCACAAATATTATGAAAATTAAGTAGAAACAAGTTGAAAATAGCTAAGATTTGTGGAAAAAAATTATTTGGTTCAATCTATAGGTTCTTCATGGAATTCACTAACATTTAAACTATGCCATCTCCTTCATGTATACATTTATACATATATTTATATGTTCTTCATTTGTGTGATTTTAAAGCACTGTGGAACATTACACGTGGTAGACTACTGATATTATTTCCCATGATCAAAGAGTCACAGGACTTGGAGAAACCTCAGAAATCATCTGGTTCCCCTACTGATTTTTATATAAATAGAAATTGATAGCCAAAGTGGTTAATATCACAAAAAATAGTGGACTCGGATCTACCAACTCTCAGCTTAGGGTAATTTTAAATATATTATATTGTATTAAATATATTATACTGATAAATGGAAGTGAAAAAATGGAAATGGAAGACCTTTCCATACACTATAGATGTTTATATATACTGGAGACTTACTGACCTTTCCTAATTTCTAAACACACTTTGGTGATTGGTATGTGAAAAAGGTATATACACATTAGCATGGGGCCAACTTGTATTCCTTCTTCTAGTTCTCAGAAAAAGAACACAGGAAGTAGCTTCCATGTTACCAATTTATCACTCTCTTTCCACTAAGAAAGCCCCTCTTCGTAACTCGTGTTGCACACTGATGGGCTATGATGTTGATCCCATGCTCACAATGCTGGATGTCACTCTGGAGCTCCATGAGAGCCTCATGAAATATCTGATCATTTTGGTGTTTCCCACAGCTTCTCAGCTTCATAAGAAATGTTTTTGCATGAAGAATGGGAAATTAAAACAAAAAAATAGTTCTCCCAATATTAAGAGGTTTTTTGTTTGTTTGTTTGTTTTTTGTTTCTTTTTAGCTGCTCCATTCTTAGCTGTCTGGTCTGCCACTCCAGAGGCACTCTGAACACTTTGCTACTAGGGAAAAGAGGTTTAGCCTACTGATGCTATGTGTAAGGCTTTCTCTCAACTGCAGAGCTCAATAGGAGAAAAGACCATGAGCATCCCTTTATAGTTCCAGATGCCACTGGTTAAACTTAACAAAACAAAGGGCCAAATACAGGGTCACTGTTACCTAGGGCCATTTTACATAGTTAGGAGACAGCATTACCACTGGCTCACACCAAAAGTCAGGAAGTTGGGAGAATCTTAGAAGATAAGGTACAGAATATTATTGGAGTTTATGCTATTTCTTTGACTGTAGAAGTTTCCCAGAAATTCCTTTTCACAATACTTTTACTTTTCGTATACTTTGCCTCTGCCCAAAGAATGTCAATGGCAAGTTACATTAAGGGAATACACACAACATGGACAAAGTAGAAACAAAATATAGAAAACTAGTAGGATGGTGATTTTATTGGAATATAAACCACTTCCTCAAATATAATTCCTTTAAAAAATGAAAGTGTTGAAATGTACCTTATTTTATTTCTCTTTTTATAACAGTTATCATTCCACATATATTTAGTGAGCAAGATGAAGAATACAAGACTCGGCCTAGCTGGCATGATGGAAGGAGAACGGATTCTTCAGATTATGGTTCAAGTTCACAGTAAAGTTCTCTATAGTAAGGTTTCAGATTACGCTATCTAAACTTTAGTTTCTTCATCCTGAGAATGGGGCTAAGGCCTACTTCCTAAGGTTGCTTTGAACAGCAAACAAAATAACCACGTAAGTGTAACAGGATATGGATTCATCTCTCAAGAAGTTTGTAAGCAAGATAAGAAGGTGAAACATACAACAGATAAGTATAATCCAGAGGTGGAGAGTGATTAGTGTCCTAAGTGTTACCAATAACATGTTTTGGGAATTCAGGAGAAAAGGAGAAAATATTTTTCATATAGGTGGCAGCATGGAGAAAGATTTCCTAGAGGAGTGTGCAGTGTGAGGGGTGGTCCTTGAAGGATGGAAAAAATTTAGAACTGTAGATGGAGTATGGGCATGCACAAGCAAAGCCATGGGGTGAGTTGATGGGGCATAGGTAATAGCCAGTAGAGATATAAATTCCTATTTCTACTTCATAGGACAGCATAAAGGAACAGAATCAATAGAAAACCTACTATAGATTTTTTCTCCAACCAATATTCAGGACAATTAAGAGAAAGGGACTTTTCATATTCTACCAATGTAATGAATCACACCATGGGTTAGAATAGTTTTATAAAAGCCCAGCCGAGGACCACTCATTTTCTTCTGCACTTGTTCTGAGAGGCAGAACACCTCTAAAGCAAAGCCCTGGATGTGCCTTGCCCTACCTTTACCCTTAGCCTTGCCAATGATTCTTGTAGCAAGAATGGCTTCAAACCTTGAATCCAATTGTAGATTTGAGCATCCAGGTCACCATATATTGCCTTTTCCACTTCAACCAGGGGCTACCTAAGGCAAATAACTCATTCTAATTTCCAATGGAAATAATCTTTGTAGTTTAGTCCTTTTTTAAATAGTATTCATTTGGTTTCACCATGCTTTTTTGGCTAATGACAAAGGTTTTGAAAACAAGTTTGGATACAGAGAAAGGGGATTTTTAGTAACATGTAATCTTTAAAATGCATCATATTTTTAAAAAGTAAAATTAAATAAGAGGCTTAAGAAAAGTATGCAAAATATTAGGATTAATCAAAATAAAGGGGTTAGAGAGGAGAGAAAAAATGAACACGGTAAAATGAAAGCCCTGCAGCAATTCCAGGCAGTAAAAGGGAAATTATTGTAGTTCTCTTTCTCTGTTGGTATGTTCTTAATTGAAAAAAAATAATTCTCATGGGAGAGTAACACAGAAAGGAAAGAGGAAAACAGCTGGCTGCTGGCCATGATTTACCATTCACGGCAAAATGAGACTGTTTCTGCTTCTCAAAGTCCACTGTTTTTCCCAAGCAGACATGGACCATAATGACACAAAGCCAATTAAGATGATACTTAAAAAATAAGAAAGAGGTCTAGATGTGTAACTCAGAAGACAGGGCAAGGACATAGAATCAAATTCTGTTCTAAAGTATTATTAAAACAAAAACTTTGTATAACCAAACTAGCTCCCACATCCTAGCAACAGCTAGTTTACTTCAAACAAAACAAAATATAGCAAAATCTAATTATAAAAACCCCTTGTCTTTGTGATGGTGGGTTTTAACTGGTAATTAATCCCAATTCGTACAACTGATGTGGACGAGCTTTCCTTTTCCAAACCAAGAATTTTATAATAGTATCATCTATCTCAATCACTGTTTAATAAAGACAGTCCTCTTTAATTCTTTTTACATGAAATGTTAATGTGGAACAATGATGCTTTTCATCTGTCTGGAAGAAATTCCTCATGAAATCAACAATGTAAAAGTTTTAGAAGGAAAAAATGTCATACATCTTAAAACAGAAGTCATATTAGTTGTATTTAAATGGTTGTATCTTTGTTCCAACTTTTAATCTTCCTTTTCTCCAGGTACATTCAAACTATAAATTTTCCTGAATAACTGAGTCAAAAAGAAAGGAGGCTTGAAAACTAGGTACCAAAATAGGGTGAGGACTCTGCTGGTAAATCAGATAGTCTTGTAATATTTCCTTCTTTGGATGTGTTAGAAAACAACTGCTAAAAGGAACATAAATTTCTTTTTGAGAGTATGGCTAAGGTTGTGAAATACATTCCTGAGATTTCCAAACTTTTGTACTGGGAAACTTTTTGTTAGAATATCAAGTCTATTAAGGGACTCACAAATTGGAGTCAAACAGGACATCTTTGCGGTTTTTTAATAGCTTCCAATTTACCAGTTGAGGATTCTAAGAATCATCAGTGAAGACAACGTAGTGAAACAGGGATTTGTTATATCATGGGATTCTCTCTAAAACCTTTAATTTATGGAATTCTTTCTGGGGTGGTAGAGGCAGAGAAGAGGATTAGAGAAAGTTAAGATTCTTGGTTGAAAATATAACTTTTAAAAGTAAAGTGGGGGATAAACGAGGAAAATTACACCATATGTCAAGGGCATTACTTCATAATCCACATTTTCAAACTCTAAGGAAATGTTTATAAACAACGTCTGGATTTTTCCTTTGCAAGCACATACAATTTTTAACTTTGAACTTTTTCCCCCAGAATTACTCCTTGTCTCAAAAAGTTTCAAAAATGTCTTTGATTTTTCTCCCCCTATTAAACAGACTTTATTTTTTAAAGCATTTTTTAGCTTCACAGCAAAATTGAGCAGAAAATTCGAAGTTCCTATGTACCTCCCCCATGCCTTCCTGTCTCCAGCAGCCTCCCGGACTACCAACATCCCATATTAGTGTAGTACATTTGTTACAAGTGATGAAACACATTGACACATCATTATCCTCAACATACATAGTTTACATTAGGGTTTACTCTTGGTGTTCTACATTCTATGAATTTTGATTAATGTATAATTACATGTATCCGCCATTTTATAGTATCATACAGAATAGTGTCATTACCCTAAAAATCCTGTGCTTCACCTGTTCATCCTCGCCAGCCCAAAATATGTTTACTTTTGCAAAGTTGTCTTCAAATAAATACTTAAAAGCAAGGACAAGACCCCCCAAGTTTTAGACAAGTACTAAATTAAGTAGCTCTTACCCACTTGAAAACTAAATGAGTGTAGTATTCATCAACAGAAAGCTAAGCGGGCAAAATGCTTTCCCCGCTTTTCCCCCATGACAAGCAAGATTAACCAAAAATATTACAGTTATTTAAAAGAAAGAAAGAAACCAAATGGGAAGAGAATAGGGTGCAATCACGCTACTATTAACAATTCATGTTTTTCTGTTCTTAGATACCTTTTTGAGTGCTTGAGAATTTTAGTCGTAAGGAATGAAAACAACTGTTTTCTCATTTCAAGTTTTTGTTGGTCAACAGCTCCCTAACCGAAAACTCTGCAGACCTAACCCAATATTTTGAATCCATTTTCAAAAATCCAGTTCTGGGCATAAAATAGAATTAATGCTCAAGTCAAAAACTGTGTTTAGAAGATAAAATAAGAATATTAGGAACCATGAGTACGAGAAAAACAAAAACTGTTTTCTGTATTTTTCCTTTCGTCTCTCTGCAAAACTTCTCTATTTGATAAGGGACAGCTAGCTTAAATTTACCACAAAGTAAAATATGAGCAAATCCCCTGGAACGAGGAGAACTTTCGCACAGGGCAATTCACTCGAATGTGACATCAGCATTCCTTCTGAGTCATAGTCTGGTCCCCACCCTTTTCTTCCAGGCGACACCAGGCTCCGCACAACCCGGGAGTGGCTCAGGTAGGGCCGTCGGTTCCAATGCCTGCGAGGCAGCAGCCAAGCTGGAAATGTCTCCCTGCGCTGAGACGCTGGTGACAACCGCCCTTTGGGACTACCTGCCAAACAGAGAGAATGCGCTCTTTGACAGATAATTCCCTAAGACGGAGGCAGTGCCTCGGTCGGTAGACAAGCAATGAATGACCAAAAAAAAAAAAAAAAAAAATTCACATTAGAAGTTATCACCAGCACGGGTGCGAACGCAGTGCATTAAATCAACACTCATTTTAGAGCGCCCCAGGCAGCCCAGCTGGAAGGGAGGAGGTCAGAGCTGTCAAAGCACAGCAGAGCCCCAAACCACAAAGGCTTAATGAAGTTGAACTTCCTGAGCCAGGAAGTGTCACGGTCTCGCTCGCACTCGCCCTAAGCTCGTCCTTTCCTTTTGAGGAAGCGCAAGCAGAGCTGAAACATCTTAAGTAAAGTTTCCAACACCTCCAACCACTGGGACTCCGTGAGATAGCAGAGAAGAGTCCCGCACCCGCCCTCACTCGCGCTTCCAATTCTGTTGCTCCCGAGTTTGGGGAGTTGGCGGGGCCGCCGAGCACCTCCTCTACCCAAGGGGCCGGGTCCCTGGGCCCGGGGCACCGCAGACCCAGAGCCGGGCTCACGCTGGGCGGCCCGTGAGCCCCACCCGCCTCGGCACCTCCGGCCGCTGCGCACCGCGCGACCCGCGCAGGTGAAGCAGCCGCCGCCCGCCACGAGCGCCCCCCTACCTTCTTCACTTTGTTTTCCAGGTCCATGTTTATGCGTCCTATGGGTCCCCTCCTTCTCCTATCCGGGATCCCACGGCCGGGCTCAGCTGGCCTCCGGCTCCGCTGCGGACACGGGGAACCTGCGGAACTCCCGCGCCGCCGCTAAGCAGCCACTCGCCCGACGCCGTCGAACTTCCGCCGCCCAGTCCGCCGCAGCCGGCCTGCGGCAGGGACCCGGGAACAAAGAGGGCCGGGCAGCCAATGGCAGCCGGGCAGCTCCGGGCCGCCGCCAATCACCGAGCGCCGCACGCACCTTCGCGGCCCGAGCGCGGCGCTGGCAAGGTGAGGGGCGGGGCCGCGTCCTGGGCGGCGCCCTGCGGGGCAAGCTCGGTGACCCTGACCTGGTCTCCAGAGGATTCTCAGGGCGTCCACGGGCTAGCTTCTAAAGAGCTGGGATCCAGCCTCCCTCTAGCTGAAGATGGAGAAGAACTTTTTCCATTTTGGCAGTTTGTACCTGTGTTTGCCCAGGACTTTTTATTTGGGTCAAGGGGAATAGTTATCCCAATACTAACTTCTCAGTTTATTTTCAGGGCAAAGAGAGAAAAAAAAAAAAAAGAGAGAGAGAGAGATTGTAGGGTCGTTAGGGATTCCTGTGATGGACGTTGGGCACTAAATTCAATATTGCGTTGTGGAGATACCCTTTCCTCAATTGCTTTTTTCCACAATCCCAGATACTGTCAAGAAACCGTATCTTACATCCCTAAAGTCAGTGAAGATTCTTAGATTGTTTTCTGAGCATTGGGTTGTTCAAAAGTAAAGATGATGTGAATCACTTCAGAAACAGGTTGTGTCATTCCTTTGGAAGCAGAGGGTTGCCCTTTGTCTCTGTGTGAGATGGTGCTAGGCCTATCATGTGCTCAGGCTTTGATGAAGCAGAGTCATCACACTGGTGCACCAGAGCTGAATTCATTTCATGCCCTAATTCAGGAGCAATTGCATCTAATACCATCAGATTGGTGGGTCTGGAAGGGAGCCTAAAGATTACTTAGTCTAGCTTCCTCACTTTGCAGGGAACTGAGGACTCCAGAGGTGCAGGGACCTGCCTAATGTCTTAGCCTGTTGGGGACAGAGGCATTGCTCATAAACCTAAACAACTTCTCAAAGATGTTTGGGGCTGGAAGCACAGCATGTTGACTAAGGAAAAAGAGCGGTCAATTCTCTTCAATTTGTGGTTATGGCGAAAAATAACATTGCCCAGACAGCAGGTGACCTAACTTGGCACCTACTTTTAAAAATAACAAAACAATATAAAACAAACAAACAAAAATTCCCCAATAATGCAGATATTCAGGTCCAGATGTATGTCTACCTTGCCTCGAGAAATTTGGTAGCTAAAAATATCCAAAATTCATTTTAGCCAATACTTGCAACTCTGCTTACTTGATTATTTGTTAACACAGGGCATTGATTTATAATGTGCATGTTTCCTTTATCCTATTAAGAATTAAAACTGAAATTACCAAAATGAGTTATGCATTTTTCTTTTCAGCTGATGTAAAACTTTTCTGTGTCATTTTCCCAAACCACCTTGAAAGGTGTGGGCCCCTGCAAAGTCTGCCGGTTGTAGGTGTACAGAATCATGAGGTCTAGCTATGACAAGGCAATTTTGTTTCTTTCAGAGAGCTTAACAGATGGAAAATGTCCAGTAAAGCAATTTAAATAAGGCATCAAACAAATGTTGTAACATAAATTTTGGACCCTTATTTCATGAGGTTGCAGAGATGACACTAAGAAAACCATCTGGAAACTTTTTTTTTAACTGTCAACTTCTGCCTTTCTCCCATTCTTCCCTCCCAACCCTCTCAGCATTACATTGTGTGTGTGTATCATTGGCAAGGATGGAAATAGAAATTCAGTGAGTTTTATCTGGAATTATCACTGTGCCAATTATATAAAAGTAATTATAGATTATGTATAAATTATAAAAATAAAATTGAGGTAGATAAGTGTTCAGAGAATTAAATTGCAAGTTTTTGTTCAGTTATTCAGGTGTTAAGCTACAGATATTAAGGAGGTAGAACTGGCATGGTTTGATGAGTACACGTAGTTGATGACAGTGGAATGAATATAAGATGGCACACATTTGTATCTTGATCATCTCTATGGATAGCTCAGAAAGAGAGAAAATATAGGATGATGGCCAGGGTTTTGTTCATTTGTGCATTCTTTGGGGCTGGTGGTGGACATAAAGGATACAACTTTTAATATATTGAGTTTGAGCCTGAGACGTTGAAATGAAGCATCCAAATATATATCTTGAAACCCAGACTAGAATGCTTAGGAGTTCACATCCTACATAAATAAATAATTAAAGGCCAAGAAGTGAGATGAGCCTCGGAGACAGTAAAATAAAAGAGAAGAATATCAAAGACACCAAGTGAGCAAGGCTGAGCAAGAGAAACATAAAAGAGATAAGGGCTAGATTAAGGGTAAGAAAAAAATTAGGAGTCAAATCCCTAAAAGCAAGAAAGGAAATTGAAGAAGAAATTAGTTAACAATGTCAAATTGTAGAAAAGGGTCAAATGCCCTTCAGATTTAACAAAAAGGAGATCATTGGTGACTTTGGAAAGTGCATTTTTGGTGTAGTTGTGGGGAAACATATTACTTTATAATTTTATCTCCCTTTGTTTCTACCAGAGTGCTTTAGTCAATGTTGGACTTGACTTTTCCACAGAACTATGGAAACATCAGCCAAATAAATGCCCAATTCTGCTGTTTCAATCAAGTGGAGAGGAAATCAATATACTATACTGGATAATACTAAGGAATGTTCTTAAGATCTTTATCCTTAGAAAAGTAAATAAAAATACTAGATTTTACACATGTGTGCAGGCACACACAGAGAGAGAGAGAGAGACAGAGACAGAGACAGAGGAGAGAGAGAGAGAGACCGAAGTTCTCTGAATAGGCCAAACAAAATATTTATTCAGGTTAAATTCAGTTTCCCGATGAGGGAAATGTGTTAAACATTTATGTACCCTTCATCATAACGATCACTGGAGAGATGTAAAAATACATAAGACATTCCCTTTGTTCTTAAGCAGTTTACAGATTAGTATGGGAGTAGCAGGTGTGTAAGAGTAATGCAATGTTATAGGTAGAGGGAAGCACATGTGAGAGTTAGGGAGAAGGTGGTATTGGGATTTGTAAAATCTTTAGAAAAGAGTAACCTTGGCTTAGTCTTGGAAGATGAATAAGTGTCTTAGTTAAAACTCTTGATTGCAAGTTATATTAGGCCGTTCTTGCACTGCTATAAAGAAATACCTGAGACTGGGTAATTTATAAAGAAAAGAGGTTTAATTAGCTCATAGTTCTACAGGCTGTACAGGAAGCATACCTTCTGCATTGGCTTCTGGGGAGGCCTCAGGAAGCTTACAATCATGGCAGAAGGCAAAGTGGGAGCAAGCACTTCACATGGTAAAAGCAGGAGCAAGAGAGAGAGAATGTGTGTGGGGGGAGGATGAGGTGTGCCACACAATTTTAAATGACCAGCTCCCCTATGAACTCAGAGAGAATGCTCATTTATCACCAAAGGGATGGCCCAAGCCACTCATGATCCAAACACCTCCCATTGGGCCCTACCTCCAGCATTAGGGATTACAATTCAACATAAGATTTGGGCGGGGACAAATATACAAACCATATCACAAGTAATAGTAACCCTTGAGCTAGTTTACTTTTAAAAAGGTGGCATTTTATTTTAAGGATACAGAGGCATGTTGCAAAACTCAAGGGCCAGATGCATCTGCGACTAGACCAGGCACTTGCCAACATCTGGAACAAGGAATCTACTCCTTCACTGGGGTTATGTGGTCTCTCATCTTGCTGCTTGGCCTCCATCAGCTTTAGTTCTTTCTCTTTGAAGACTCTGTTTTCCTGCACACATGGGCAACCAGTAAAGGCAGTCTCAGCTCATTAATTGACATCACCTTAGTTCAAGCAAAATACCCAGTTTGGGATTTCAACCCCTCTAACAAAAAGACTTTAAATAGCCCAGCTTGGATAAGCTTAGACTTCTGATTCAATTAGCTGAAGCTGGTGCCAGTTGAGAGACACAAAGGACAACACATAGACTAAAGCCCAAACTTATAGGTAGGACAAATCTCACAGAGAGGGAGTAATAAGAGTTTTCCAAATGCCTCCAAAGTTATCTATCTCTGTTTCAGATGTTATAAGGAAATTAGCAAAGGAAGAGTCTTAGTAAGTACAAGCAGAAGAGTCTTCTTTCTGTCGATATTGGAGAACTTTTTCCCTTGACTTTTATTATAGGTTTGGGAGTACATGTGCAGGTTTGTTACATGATTAAATTGCATGTTGCTGGGGTTTGGTTTACAAATGATTTCATCAGCCAGGTAGTGAGCATAGTACTCAATTGATACCTTTTTGACCCTCACCCTCCTCCCACCCTCTACCCTCAAGTAGGCACCATTGTCTATTGTTCCCTTCTATGTGTTCTGGTGTACTCAATGTTTCTAAACATTTCAAAAACTATTTAAATTACAGAAACCCCACTTGGGCAAAAAGTTGTAGATGTTTATTTTATTGCTAGGAATGGGGGTAGATAATGAATGGGACAAGTCTAAAGAATGGAATATTAATCAGGAGATTCTAGTTATAGCCCACAAGAAATATGATGAGGGCCAAAGTAAAGCAGTAGCAATGACTGTGGAGAGTTAGAAGGATTTATCAATGATATTAAAGAGGTACAAAATATTGGACTTGACTGATTCTTGAAAAGAGAGAGGATAAGGAATCCTTAGGATTCTATTTTCTATCTCTTAGGAATCTATTTTGGGTGACCAATTTGGTGGATATAACACACAGCTTAAGGTAGGAAACAAAAGAGGAGAAGAAAATTTGATTGAGAAAGATAATGGGTTTTGTTTTGTGTGTATTGATTTGGCAAGGCCAATAGGATATGAGTCTGGTGGACAAAAGAAACATCAGGGCTGAAGATACAGATGATGCTACATACACAAGTACACATATAAACATATATACATATACACACATAAATACACATACAGAGTAAACACTACATATGCCAGGGAAAATAATTATTGAAAACTTTTCTATACTAGATGAGGTAAACATTTCAAGATGAAAATGATACACCTGTCTCGTCAATTATTAATGTGGTCCCAGGAGGCCTCTTTAGAGATGTTAATCATTTATTAACACCTGTCATAGGAACCCCTTTGTGAGCCTGACACAGCTATTATTCCTCATTAGCAGGTTGTATAAGATTACAGGTTGTTCTCTAGGGATATTTTTTAAAGAAAATAGGTGCCAATGTAGCTTAGAGCAAACTAATATCCCATAACTTTTTTAATTGACCAAAAATTGGGGATTGGCTAAGTAAATAATGGATGAGCCACATGACAGATTTAGCATAGTTACTGATCAATGATACTTAGGAATGTTTGTAATGGAAAACAATTATGATGTTATAGGAACAGAATATAATATGGAATTGTATATACAGTATGCTCACAGCTATACAAAAATACCATGCATAGAAAAAGAACATGAGGGAAATACACTAAAATGTCACCAGCAGTTTGCCTTTGAATGGTGGATCCATGGGGATTTCTTTCCTTCTTTTAAAAATATTCCATGATTAGTATGACTATTTTAAATGGAAAAACCTTATTTAAAAATACATTATTTCAAACATTTTAGGGGGACAGAGCAGTGTCTGTGTAATTTTCAATCTCTACGAAAACCTACATTAAAAAATAAACAAACAAACAAAAACCAGATCCACTAATTAGCAAAACCAAATGCCCAGGGATAAACTTTACAATAAAACTCGGTAACAAGGTACCTTCATAAACCCCAGAACACAAGAGGTGAGGGCAAACCACCGAAAGCCACAAGACATATATGCATAAAAGATTATGTTTTAAGGAGGGAAGAAAATAATGGAATGGTGTCTGATGGATGGAAGAACTAGAATGCTCTCCTCCAATTATTTATTGTGAAGCATTTCAGGCCAATTTTATAATAGCAGCTGGAAAAGTAAAAAGGATCAAAGGGAGGGAATGAAGTCATCTAGCCCTTGTGTTATGTCAAAGCTGACCCTCCAGGACTCTCTTCTAGGACAAGTTTCCACAATCAGAAATTGCTTAGAG
This sequence comes from Pongo pygmaeus, assembly GCF_028885625.2. NCBI lineage: Eukaryota > Metazoa > Chordata > Mammalia > Primates > Hominidae > Pongo > Pongo pygmaeus. The sequence continues at coordinate 114,898,112 of NC_072379.2, read as the reverse complement.
AGAAATCAAAAGTGAGCAGGATGGGGCAGTAGAGGCAATGGAAAGAAGTCTAGAAGGGCGCCATCCAATTTGGTAGCCACTAACTGCACATGGTTATTTCAATTTTAATTAATTTTATTTAAGTTTTAATTAGCTAAAATTAATTAAAATTTAAAATTTGGCTTCTCAGTCACACTGGCTATGCTTCAAATGTTCAACAGCCAGAGAGGGGAGCAGTATCAGGAAATCTCAAAAGTACTGTTGTATTTTTTATTTATTTTTATTTTTAGCACTTTATAAAAACAAGGAGGCCACGCACAGTGGCTCACGCCTGTAATCCGAACACTCTGGGAGGCCGAGGCGGGAGGATAACCTGAGGTCAGGAGTTCAAGACCAGCCTGACCAATGTGGTGAAACCCCGTCTCTACTCAAAATACAAAATTAGCCAGGCATGGTGGTGCATGTCTGTAATCCCAGCTACTCAAAAGGCTGAGACAGGAGAATCATTTGAACCCAGGAGGCAGAGATTGCAGTGAGCCAAAATCGCACCATTATACTCCAGCCTGGGCAACAAGAGCAAAACTCTGTCTCAAATAAATAAATAAAATAAATAAATAAATAAATAAAATAAATAAATAAATAAAATAAAAACAAAGAAAGATGGAGCTCTCTAAGTTGGGCAAGGTTTTCTGAACCTTGCATTATTATAAAAGTTCAGGAAAACTAATACCACATGAAAATGAGCAACAGCAAATTATCAAGATCAAATTCCATACAAAGTTGTCATAACAAAAAAGAAAAAAGGAGCAGCATAACATCACTACAGATAGTGAAAGAGCATCAGAAAAATGTGTCCACAAAACAAAATTATAGGCTATTATTTTAAAACAAGCTAAACGGCATTAACAAGATAATATATGTAAAGGATCACACAAATCAGAATTAGAAAAACTAAGAAGTGAGGTGAGAGAACTTAGGAAAAAATTAGAAATGAAGAAAACAATATTAACAAAATGAAGACTAAAGTAAAAGAATAAAAGAGCAAAAAACTGATAATGGCTAAGACCAATACAAGGCAAAACAGAAGAAGAATATTTTAAAAAGAAATAGTCTAGAGAAAGTAATAAGTATTGAAAATAGACTAAAAAGATGAAACACAAGGATGATAGGAATCCCTGAAGAAGAAAACCAAACCAAAGGAAAAAAACAAATACTAAAAGATATAATTAAAGAAGTATTTCTTGAATTAAAAAAAGATTTAAAACTAGATATTGAAAGATTGCTCTACATACCTGACACTATCAACTCAGAAAAATCAATACCAAAGCATACTCTAGTAAAATTACCAGACTTTGAAGAATGGGGGGAAAAATCCTTTGGGTATTTAGGTTTTTTAAAATGTATGTAACTTAGAAAGAAAATTATATTATCATCTGACATAGTAATCCCTTTAGGTCAGAAAAAAATGGAGAAACAAGATATTTAGGAAAGATACTGTGAGCCAAGGATTTTATGTGAAGTGACTTTCAAGTGTAAAGGACACAGACAAACTTTTATCAACATGCGAGAACTCAAGAAATATTGGTCCCATCAGCCCTTTATGAGGAATCTATAGAGAATGAGCTTCAGACAACCAAAGTTACTGGAGAGATATTGAAATAAGGAGGTGAGTGTTAACTATATAGACGACTCCTATAGGACAAAAACTAAATGAGGAACAAGAAGGAGAGAGTGTAATGTATATTAACCATATGATCTGACGATGTAGATATAATAAAAATAAAATGAGAGGAAAGCATATAAAATTTTAACAGACTTTCAATATTCATATTGGTGGTAATATTAGCATTAGTAATCTGCTGCTATGCATATAATAGGAAGTAAGACAAATGAGTAATCAGGGGATAGTCTAATTTTATCATCCCCTGTCATCTTGACAACCAGGATTTGAGGTGTAGAAGAAAGAAGTTAATCTAAATTCCTAAAACTATAATAGTTTTGAATTTGACTTTCTATTTACTAGCTCTTTCCACAGAGGACTACAATGACTAACTTAGTAGCAAAGAATATCTCTAGAACCCAGATTGTGATCTTGAAATAAAATTTATCACTAAAAGGAACCTAGAACTTCATGGAAAAATTACTGATTCCAGGTCTAAAGCAGAAAATGTGTAAGTTAAGCCTAAAACATGTTGTCATAGAAGAGAACAAGGAGGGTATGAAAAACTACCGGGTTCATGTCAAAAGAAGTTAGAAGCCAGCTCGAAGAGTCTCTTGCTGGCCAAAAATTGGTCAACTTGAGCTTCAATAATGATAACAATTACAGTAAACTAAAACTCATCAAATATCTATAAATTCATAATAATATTTTTAAAACCAGCCATCTTTGGAGAATAATACGGAAGCATTTAACAATCTAAAGAATTAGTAAGTAAAGAGAAAGAATCAAGGATTTATTGTATCTTTTCCATATGAACTGTACCACTGGATAACCAAATACTAGAATGTGCCTCTTTATAGAAGTATTCCAACTAATACATTAAAAATGATAGAATTAGAATATTAGCATTTCAAAACAATGAGTAAAATCAGTATCGCTGACTGCTGCCATCATAAAACAAGACACAATCTGACATTACATGTCAAACACCTCCCATAGGGCTACCAAAGGGATAACACCTGAATCTGGTCCAATCTTTGTATCCAGCTGCCAATTGGCAGGAAATGCCATAGACAGAAGAACATATTGAACTACTCCAAGAACACCAAATCAGCAAAATCCAGACTGCAGGAAACTCTACAGATCAAATGATCTTGGTTCTTCAATATAAAATTGTAAGGAAAAGAAAGGGATGAAAGGAGTACCTATAGATTAGGAGACTTAAAAAGATATCAATTATTTCAAAATAGGCAAGGATAAAATTAAACCATACTGTCCAGGGATACATGTTTGAATAATGAAATTCTTTAAAAATGCAGGAAGTAATTGGCATTAAAAAAATAAGAAAAATGGTTACTAATGGGGACAGGAGGGGCTTATGATTGAGATGGAGCAAATAGACAAGGTTTCTTGCGTACTCACCAAACTTCACAGAATAAGGAATCCCAGAAAGCTAATGGGGGGTCTCTGTTCTAAACAGAAAAGAATAATAATTCCCAGTTACATCTATTCCTTGTGTTCTTGATACACCAACATGCCTTTTTTTCATTCATACCCGCCCCCAGCTTTGCCAAAATACATCTGTTTCATGTATAAACACAAATTTAACTCTTCCCAGCTCAAATATAACAATTGCATCTAACTCTAAATCCAGGATATCTGGATGATACAAATTAGTCTCAATCAGGTCTATACGTGGTTTATCATGATTCTGTTCAAATGAGCTAAATGATAAACATAACCAACCGCCAACTTAAACAATGTAAAGTGGGTGTATCAGTTTACAAGGGCTGCCATAACAAATTACTACAAACTAGATGGCTTAAAATAACAGAAATTTATTATCTCATGGCTCAGGAAGCTAGAAATCTGAAATCAAGGTATCAGAAGGGCCATGCTCCCTCTGAGGGTTCTAGGAAAGAATTCTCTTTGCCTCTTCCTAGCTTCTAGTGTTTGCTGGCAATCCTTGGCATTCCTTGGCTTGCCTTTCCTGCTTGGACATTTTCTTTTGAAACCCAGTCTAGAAGCCTAGCTAGAGAGGAACTGATGCCCCAGCTGACAGCCCACACCAACTTGCTGAGGAAGTGCCCCAGCTGGGCCATTTCAGCTGATGTTTTATGCAGCAGAGACAAGGTATCCTTGCCGTCTTTCCCGCCTAAACTGCAGATTTACGAGCAAAATTAATAGCTTGGGTTGTTTAAATCTACTAAGTTTTGACGTATTTTGTTATACAACAACAGACAATCCATTTCTGGCATCATGCAAAGCAGTGGTTCTCAACTGGGGTAGCTGCAATACTCCAATTTTGTCTTGTTCTTCACATGACCATCTTCTCTGTATGTTTGTCTGTGTCTGAATCTCCCTCTCCTTTCTCTTATAAAAACGCTAGTCATTGGATTTAGGGCCCACCCTAGTTCAAGATGACCTCTTAACTAATTCTATCTGCAAAGATCCCATTTGCAAATAAAGTCACATTCTGAAGTTCTGGGCATATATGAATTTTGGGGGAATTTAACCCACTACAAATAAATTTGCTTCTGTTTGGGGAAACAAAAGCAAGGTAGCAACAGTAAAACTTCTTGGTAAAAAACGAAAGCAATCTGTTCTGTTCCACACTGTTTCACAGCAAATATTATATCATGCAGAACTGAGAACATAAGAGCTAACTTTCTTAAGGGTGGAGTTAGGTTCTTGGTCTTCCATTTTGTATGCACTGAATTCTTACTACTGAGATGCCCTTCCTTATCCATTGTCCCCTGTGATGACCTTCCAGAGAGGCATTGTTTGAAATTTTCCTTCTGGAGAGTAGTCCTATCCTAACAACTGTCCTATCCTATCCTGTCCTTTGGGTATTTGGGATTTGGGGGATGCCATAATACAATGAGATATAGGCTACTTTTGCCAGGCTTGAGATTTACTTAACATTTGCCTTTCATTTTTATTTCAAGGGAACTTTTAAATAAGTATTCCTCAACCATGATACTAATGATAATTTGGATCAGATAATCTTTGTTGTAGGGAGCTGTCCTGTGTATTGTAGAATGTATGATAGCATTCTGGGCCTCAACTCACGAAAGGCCACTAGCATCCCACTCCAGGTATGACAGCCAAAAATACCTCCAGACATTGCCAAATGTCTTCTGGAGAGCAAACTCATCCTCAGTTGAGAACCACTGCTATACATGATGACAGAAATGGATCATCTGTTGTTGTGTTAAAAAAAAAAAAACAAAACCTCAAAACTTAGTTGATTAAAAAAAAAACCCTAATCATTAATTTTGCTCAAAAATCTGCAGTTTGGGCAGGAAAGGTAAGGATATCTTTTCTCTGCTGAATACAACATCAGCTGAGATGGCCCAAATGGGACAATTCATTGGCAAGTTAGTGCTGGCTGTCAGCTGGGGCATCAGTTCCTCTCCAGCTAGGCTTCTATGAGTTGCTTTGGTGTCTTTATGAATGGTGATTGGGTTTCAAAAGAAAATGTTCCAAAAGAGTAAAGTGGAGTCCATGAAATTTTTATGAACTGGCTTTCAAAGTCATGTAGTATTTGTTATTTAAGAAGAGTAGGTGGAATGGGAGGTATAGTTGCAATCTTTTTCGGGAAATATAATGTTTTCCCATCTGCCCTGTGGACACAAAAGCTCACATTCTTTCCATCTGCCTAATAGAATGATTTCATCCTTTAAGATCTTCAAGTCTCCACAGCTTAGTCTGGTACTTGTCATCTGAATCAAGTCTAGGTGTGGTTAATTAGTATAGCTGCTTGAGTACTATTCCTGTTGATCTGAAAAGCTCTGAACTAAAGGGACAAGTCTGTTCTTCACACACACTCAGCATATATTGAGATAGTCCTAGAATATCTGCTATACAAAATCCCTTCAAATACTGGTAAAACAGGAAGCACATAACAGTCACTGTTCCACAGCAGTTCCGAAATCCAGCCAGGGATGTGTTGTCACTTTCTTGACTAGGGCTTATTCTTGCTCTTTAAAGATTGTTTTTCATGGATCTTGCTTTCACCTTCTGGGCTCTTCATTCTGATATCCGAGTCAATCATCTTCTTTTTCCACCAAAAATACTCCATGTTTGCACCTAAGTCATTCTTTCAACCAGCTTCTAGTTTGCAAACTTGGGAATTCAAAGGAACTGCCTGTTCGATGGAGATGTACTGACTCTGTCTGTTGAGTCTGTGCTGTTATAATTACTTAAAAAAATCTTGTGAGTTTCTTATGTATCAACATATAATACATTATATTAGGTCAAAGCTACACCTACAAATCTCTTTGAGATTATTCTTTCCCTATCTTGAGCTCAAACTGTGAAACTTTCATTGGATAACACATTTATTATTCTTATAAATCTTTTCTTTTTAATGTGTAATATCTATGTGGTGCACTCTAAGATACCTAAGGGGCCTTCTGTCTCTGTGAAAGGTTATATATCAGTCACTATGTTATGTATTTCTGAAGTCTTCATAAAGACTCTTAATCACCATCCTGGACTTGATCTTTGCCCAGAAGTCATTTCTTAATTTAAAAAAATTATTTTCCATATGGAAATCCTGGGTATGAGACACAGGTTTACTTTAGAACCCAGGAATTGACAGTCTTTTTTGTCTAATAGTGCATTCTTTAGTTCTTCTCTCGTCTCAAATTTTATCATAGGTGCCCTTTTAATATTCTGCAATCATCAAGTTTTAGGTACATTTTCTATTTTCTACGTTATTGCCGAAAACAATCTTGGCAAACTTTCTGCCAATACATAGCAATTGCTTCCCTTCCTCCAGTTCCTAGTAACATTCACCATACCTTTCTGATAAGCCCTCACTGACAGCCTCCTTCAGGCCTTTTAGCTTTAGCTAATTGTCTCTTACAAATCATTTAAGAGGCAGGGGTGACCAATCTTTTGGCTTCCCTGGGCCACATAGGAAGAAGAAGAATCGTCTTGGCCCACACATAAAACACACTAACACTAATGATAGTTGATGAGACAAAACTTAAAAAAAAAAAAAGCAAAAAAAGTCATAATGTTTTAAGAAAGTTTACAAATTTGTGTTGGGCTGCATTCAAAGCTGTCCTGGGCTGCATGTGGCCTGCGGGCTGTGGGTTGGACAAGCTTGATAAACTTTCAAATGGTATCGCAAGGCACTTTGAGTTTCTGCTCTCTTCTGCCTATAACCAATGCCACATGTTTCAGATTTTCTTTTTGGCAGCACTCCACTACTAGTACCCAAAAGCTGTTGTAGTATTTATTGCTTTGTGACAAACCATTCCAATGTTAGTGGCGTAACAGAGCCATTTTAGTAGGCTTAGAAATTGTATGGGCTAGGAATTAGAACAGAGCACAGTAAGAGTCTTTTTCCATGGTGTATGGGGCTTCAGCTGGAAGTGTTGAAGGCTGGTGATGACTCAGTCATCTAGCTGGAGGCCAGAATCATCTAGAGTTGTCTTTATATATCCGGTTGATACTGGCTGTTGACTAGGACTATCAGTGAGAGTCTCTCTACATGGCCTCAGCATGTGTTTTTTCTTTATGGGCCAGTTGCTCACAGTCTGATAGCTGGGTTCCAGGACTGCATATTCTAGGAGAGCAAGCTGGAAGTATATGGCCTTTTTCTAAACTAGCCTCATAAGTCCTATGGTATTGCTTTCACTAAACTCTCTTGGTTGAGGCAGTCATAAAGGTCCATTCAGGATTCAGGGGACATAGACCATATTATGCAATAGTTAGAGTATCCGTATTACATTGTAAGAATGTGGTATGGGAAATATTTTTGTGTCTAACTTTAGAAGACACAATCTGCTACACTTACCGAGTAAAATATTTGTATCTCTAGCCTGTAACCCTAGTTTTAAATCTCTCAGCAACAGGTTTAAGTCTCTGTCTATTTCTTCTATCCTCAATTTAAAGGCCTGTTTAAATTGAGGTCACTGTCTTAGATAGCCAGAGATAATAGAAAGTTTTATCTTGTACGGGGATTGATTCCAGTTTTCTGTGCTTTGAAATTAGAGTTTTAGAGGATTTAGGCAGGAAGTGCATAGAAGATACATTCATGCACCAAATAATGATGTTTCAGTCAATGACTTCACATAAGGTGGTGGTCCTGTAAGACTGTAATGGAACTGAAAATTCGTACAGCCAAGTGACACTGTAGCCATTATAATGTTATAGTACAACACATAATTCATGTGTTTGTAGTTATGCTGCCAAAACACACCCATTGTGTGGCCAGTTATATAAAATTATAGCCATATAACTATGCACAGTATTTAATACTTGACAATGATAATAAACAACTATGTTACTGGTTTAGGTATTTATAATACTAACAATTTATTATTTTGGTGTGTACTCCTACTTATGAAAAAAGTTAACCATAAAACAACCTCAGGCAGGTGCTTCAGGAGGTATTCCAGAAGAAGGCATTGCTATCATAGGAGATAGAAGCTCCATGCATGTTATTGCCTCTGAAAACCTTCCAGTGGTACAAGATGTGGAGAAGGAAGATGGTGATATTGGTGAAATTGACCCTGTGAATGCCTAGGCTAATGTGTGTGTTTGCATCTTAATTTTTAATTAAAAAGGGTCAAAAAGTAAAAAAAAAAAAAAAAGAAGAAATCCAAAAAGCTTATAGAATAAAGATATAAGAAAGAAAATATTTTTGTACAGCTGCACAATGTATTTGTGTTTTAAGCTAAGTGCTATTACAAAAGAGTTAAAAAGTATGTTTAAAAGTTTACAAAATTTATGAAGTAAAAAAGTCACAGTAAGCCAAGGCTAATTTATTATTGAAGAAATAAAACTACTTTAAATTTTTTGTAGCCTAAGTGTACAGTGTTTATAAAATCTACAGTGGTGTGCAGTATTGTCCTAGGCCCTCATCTTCATTCACCACTCACTCACTCACCCAGAGCAACTTCCAGTCCTGCAAGATCCATTCATAGTAAGTGCCCTACACAGACATACAATTTTAAATCTTATATATATGTATTTTACTGTACCTTTTCTATGTTGAGATATGTTTAGATACACAAATACCATCGTGTCACAATTGCCTACAGTATTCAGTACAGTAACATGCTGTACTGGTTAGTAGCCTAGGAACAATAGGCTGTGCCATATTGCCTAGGCGTGCAGTGACTGTTTCATTTGGGTCTGTGTAAGTACACTCTATGATGTTCACACAAAGATGAAATCACCTAACAATACATTTCTCAAAATATCCCTGTTGTTAAGAGATGCATGACTGTAACTTGATGAATCATAGGAGATTAAACCTCCCCCATTTCTCTGACTCCTGAAAAACACTACTCCAAGCTAATACACTCTGGTTGATATAGGACAACATGTTCCGTTTTTGTACCTCAGTAGGACCCATGATTTTTTGACTTTTGCTAACTTGGATTTCTGGCCACGGCCAGAGTTTCTCTTAAAAAATTGCTGATCCATACTAATGAACTTTTTATACTGTCTGATAAATCAGAAAAAAGATCCTAGCTTGTTTCTTTCCTGTAATTTATTGAAGGTGGCAAGAATACACCAACACCCTCCAATACCTTGACATTTGCTATGAAATCCTCTTAAGTAACAGCTTTTGTGTATATGGCCTATGTCCTAACAGAAAACTGGAAACAGATTTAACCAACTCCCTTGATATCATTTTCAAAGGATTGCTATCTCCTCATGGTCTCCCACCTCAAACAGACCACATTTTATGGTCTTTACTTTGTAAAACCCCACTTTTAGGTATAATGCCTAAATGTCTTGCTGTTATCTAGTTGCATATGACAGGGACATAATTTGAACTAGTTTAAGCCAGTTGGGGTTTTATTGGCTTTATGTAACAGTGAGAGAAGGGTGGTTGGAACTACCTTTAAGGATCACTAAAAAGAGATTTGAACACCATTAGAATACTCTCTTTCTCTGTTTCTTGCAGCACTCCAGATTCATTCTCTTAGAAGAGTTTTTCCATGTCATGGGGAACATAGCTACAGAGAGTTCCAGGTCACATCTTCCATAACCAGACAAAAGAGGCCTCGTCTTTACAAATTGAGGTTTGAAAAACCCTGGGAGTGATCTGTGATCAACTGAGTTTTCTCTTCTTATTAAACGAAAGAGTCATGAGGTATCATTATCCGCTGCTCCCCTTTATAATCTTAAGGCAAATGCTGGTACAAAATACTCATTTTCTACTCTAGAAACATTTTTTTTTATTGAAAAAAACTCCATACTATTCCACCAAATTACAGTAAGATTTATTTTAAGCAGAAATCCAGAGTGGAGAATAATCCCTTTTAAATTGTTGAATAAATTTAGAAATGATGTAAAAAGCAGAAAGGAAAGATATAGATTGTTTTTCTCATGAGTGAATGTTAAGTATTAACAATAATGTTAGACATATGCTTACTCTTTTCCTCAGCAAACCAAGAAAATGTGAATAAAAGATGGGATTGTAAAATAGAAATGTAAGGCATCATAGCATTGGAGTTTATTGAGGTAATTGGCTAGGAATTCCTATGTGTCTCAGAATGGAGAATTTCACATCATTTTTAAAACAAATAATTCCTTGTGGGCAAACACAGTGAGTACTGAGTGGTATTTGTGGAATGATTCTCTATGGCAGCATGCTCCCTGGGTAAAATGATTAGAATGATACCTTTTAGGAATAAGCAGTAACGGCTTTTCAAAGTGTTACACAGTAATCAAAATAGCAGTGGAAATGTTCTGTGATCAAAGGACCAAGAGCACCATGCAAATTTAAACAAATTCTGTATAAATTACAACACAATATGTTGTCTTAATGGGTTATTACTACTAAGTAATTTTACTTAATAATAAAAAATTCTTCTATTAAATTATCATTTAATACATTTTCTTATTTCAAACATTTACACAAGATCTCATTTTTAAAACTGCTTTCCCTTGGGTATACCATTTCCTGAGAGCTCAGTATGTTATGGTTAATGGAAATGTTGTCATTGTCAGATTGCCTCTTAACTGTAATATAAATATGAGTCTCTGGTAAGCCTCAGTGTGAACAAAAGCTACTCATTTATTTTTCATAAGTTGAATCATCCCTAAAAAGGGATAGTAAAAGTCTATTGGTGACTATTTTAGTATAGCACTTGCTGTGATAGCCGGGTAAGTTCTGAAAGACATGTAGATTTTGTTCACTTAAAACTCAGGCTTTTAATCCCTGGATAAAAACCTAGCCTGGAATACATTCTGAAAGACATAACATTTGCTTCTACCATAAGAGGATGTAGTAACTTCAAAACGCCTATCATTTGAACAAATAGATTAGTCAAAATAATGATGTGAAAAATATGCCAAATAAGGACAACATGTTCTTTTTGGATCGGTGAAAAGTAAATTGTGCAATAAATTTTCCACCATATTTCATCTGCTTTTGATAGGTCACAGAAACTGCATCGGTGTTCCTATGCGCATGAGAAATTATAGGTATCAAAGGCAGATGAATTAATTAATTGGTTTCTTTGGTACTGGTTAAGATTTAATCTCTCTGTAATCTTAAAAAATAATATGGTCAAAATATGTGCACAATTTACTTCATCCCATTTTTTCTTGTTTTGGTGAATTATTAGGAAATAGTTAATTTTATATTACCTTTCTCTGCCCACAGCAGGCTACTAATTCTATTCAAGTTAATTCACCTCAATTCAATTCATTTCCCACTGAGAGCTTATTCCTCTCCTAGTCAATATGGCACATAGTCCAAAGATGTAAGATGACCTTTCATTAAATTCTAGTAAAAAAAGAATGAGTAAATGGTAGGAAATAGTTAAATAGCAATTCAGTTATTCAATTAATGCGAGGTATAAGTGATAGACAGTAAGTGCTTTAGACTTAAAAAATAAGACATGTATAAGTATGTTTACAACAGATCTATTCATAATAGCAAAACCCTGGAAGCAATCGAAATGCTCATTATCAGTGGAGAAGATAAAGACATTATTTATATTCACACTTTGGAATTCAACATTTAAAATGAATTGACTACAGTTATATGCATTGACACTGAACCTTATATACAATATTGGTTTGGGCAATCAGGCAACTCCACTTAGAAAAGACACAGATGTATTTATTATACCATAAAGCAATATAAACTCAAAGGTTTAAATGAAATTATTAAGTACTAGAAAAGAGAACAGAAGAGAACTTCTTTATAAAATTATGTTAGGAGAGTCCTTTCTAACTTTGATTCGAAATGCAGAAGCTGTTTTAAAACTGACAAAACTGATTACATTAAACAATCTTTTTTGTGACAAAACCATCATAAGCAAAGTCAGAAGACAAATGGCAAACCAGAGGGGAAAATAATTATTCAGAATTAATATGCTAGGAATTTATTTTTTAAAGTGTCAATAATCTAAGAGAAAAATGTGCAAAGGACAGAAAAACCGGTTCACAGAAAAGTCAAATAAATTATTATAAACATAAGAAAAAAAACACAACTTCTTTCATAATAAGAGAATTTAAATTAAACTACAATCAGATGCATTTTTCAGTTATTAAATTAGCAAAAATTAAGTTTAGTGATGCTGAAGGGAAAGAGGCACCCATATATCATTGGTATGAGTACAAAATAGTATATTCGTTATGAAGTATAATTTGGCAATGTCTATCAACATTACAAATGTATCTCACCTTTGACCCAGGAGTCCCGCTCACAGGGATTTATCCTACAGAAATACATGCACACATAAGAAATGACATATGTTATGATCTGCACATTGTATTAGTAAAATGTTAGAGAATAGTCATGTCCATTAATAGAGGACTGGTATAGAAACTATAGTAGATGTACATTATGGAATGTTATGTAGTTATAAAAAAGAATGAGAAAATGCTTTGCGTTAAGGATGTGGAAGGATCTATATGTGATAAGATGTGTTTTTTCTGTTTTTTTTTGTTGTTGTTGTTTGTTTGTTTTTTTGAGACAGAGTTCGCTGTGTCACCCAGGCTGGAGTGCAACCTCCTACATTCCCAGGCTGGAGTCACCCAGGCTCACTGCAACCTCTGCTTCCCGGGTTCAAGTGATTCTCCTGCCTCAGCCTCCTGAGTAGCTGGAATTACAGGTGCTCGCCACCACACCCGGCTAAATTTTGTATTTTTAGTATAGATGGGGTTTCACTGTGTTGGCCAGGCTGGTCTCAAACTCCTGACCTCATAATCTGCCCACCTCAGCCTCTCAAAGTGCTGGGATTACAAGCATAAGCCACTGCGCCCAGCCAAGATGTTTATTTTTAAAAATCAAAACTCGAGAAACATAAAAATATAATTGTATTTGCTCATATTGGAAAGATTCAAAATAAATTAATGAGTGATTATCTATGGGGAGAAGATAGAGGGGTCCATAGAGTGGCAGCAATAGGGGAGGAAGCAGGGATTTTTAGTTTATTGTGTATTGCTTTGTATTGTTTTGATTTTTTTGCAGCATGTATATAATACCTACTGAAATTAACTAACAGACCCCTGGTGAAAAGAAGAAAGAACAAAGTACAGAAGCATGAATATGTTATGACTGCTTTTATGTGAAGTTAAAAAACAGGCAAAATAAACCAGTTTATAATAAATACTGTGACAAAACAAGAAATGATTAACACAAACTTCAGAATGGTTGAAGGAAGATAAGCAGGCAGAAAATATAGAAAATAAAAAGTCAATCACTGAGGGCTATAGTGGTTTAGCAAGTTTTCCTGGAAGGAGGGGGACAAAAACTAGTTCTTGCAGGGTGTGGATTCCAGTAAATATAGTTCATATTTATATATTATTTTATAGTTTGTAAAACATTACATGCAAATGATATCATATTGTTTTGATAACAGAGATAAATGAGAGCAGGCACTCAAAATGAAAAAATAAAAAATTAAAAAAATGAAAAGCATGGACAAGGCACAGAGGATGCGAAGGCACATTCTGCATTATGAGACTTTGAGGGATCTGCCTGGCTGGGCAGTTGAGTTAGGTAGTAATGAGTAATGGACCAATAGATTCAGAGGTTGGATTATAATGGGATTGAGACCTTATTTGGGGCACCATTAAAGGTTTGTTTGTTTGTTTACAAAAACAGATCTAAGAAATATTTGAAAATTGAACACAGCAGCACTTCCTAGGCCCTGCCTAACACTGGCTCTAGCCTTCAGGCTCATCACTGACAATCATCAACACGACTAGCACTGACCAATCCCATGCGTACCAGGTGGAACCCTTGATTACTTAGGGATGTGTTGTTAAATTTCCACATATTTTAATTTTTCAATTTTCCCTGGATTATCAGTTTCTAATTTCATTTCATTGTAGTTGGAGTACACATTTTGTGTGATTTCAATCCTTTTACATTTATTGAGACTGTTGTATGGCTTAATGTATAGTCTATGCTAGAGAATGTTCCATGCACACTTGAAAATAATGTGTATTTTGTTGTTGGGGTGAGTGTGCTATAGATGTCTGCTACATCTGGTTGGTTCATAATGTTCAAGTTTTCTATTTCCTTGTAAATCTTCTGTCTAGTTATATCCAATATTGAAAATAGAAGACTGAAACATCCAACAATTACCAGTGAATTGCCTGTTTCTCCCTTCAATTGTGTCATTTTAACTTTTGTGTATTCTTGGGCTCTGTTGTTAGGTGAATATGTTTTAATTGTTATATCTTCTCAATAAATCAATCCTTTTAACATTGTAAAATGTCCTTTTTATCCCTAGTAAAAAGTTTTATCTTAAAGTATCTTTTGTCTGATATTAGTCTAGCCACTCCAAGTCTCTTTTGGTGACAGTTGGTATAGTGTATCTTTGGCATCCTTTTACCTCCAATCTACTTATATTTTTTAATCTAAAGTATCTCTTGTAGCCAGCATATAGTTGGATCATGTTATTTTAAAACTGCATTCTGCCAATCTCTACCTTTTATTTGGAGTGTTAAAATCATTTGTATTTAATATAATTACTGATAAGGTGGGCTTTATGTTTTCCATTTTTTGATGTTTTTGTATGCCTTAGAGCTTTTTTGCTCTTCTATTCCTCCATTGCTGCCTTCTTTTGTATTAGACATTTTCAAGTGTGCCATTTTAAATTCCATTGTTATTTCTTTTACTATATGGTTTTTAACTACTTTCTTAGCCCAGGGATTATAATTAACATCTTAATTTAGGACAGTCTAGCTTGGATTAATACCAACTGAATTACAATAGGATATATTAATAAAAACTTTGCTTCTATAGAGCTCAATTTCCTCTCTTATCCTTGGTACTATTATCTTACAAATTATATGTTTGTATATTTTGTAACTATCAACAAATGTAGCAATTATTGCTTTATATCAGACAGAAGAAAAAAGAGTTGCATAAAAAAAATTTATACCAGCTTTTATATTTATGTGTTTTCCTTACTAGTCCTCTTTATTTCTTCATGTGGATTCAAATTACTATATATACCCTTCCATTTGAGCCTGAAGGACTTCCTTTAGTATTTATTTTAGGCTAGGTCTGCTAGCAGCAAGTTATCTTAGTTTTTATTTTGGAATATTTGAATTACTCCTTCATTTTTGAAAGACAGTTTTACAAGATATACAGTTCTTCACTAATAGTTTTTCTCTCAGCACGTTAAGTATATCATCACACTGCCTCCTGGCTTCTATAGTTTCTAATGAGAAATCAGCTCTATCTTGTCGAGGATGCCTGTGTATGATGAATTGCTTTCCTATTTTGCTGCTTTCAAGGGTCTGTCTTTCTAGCTTACAATGGGTTAATTATAATCTGTTTAGGTGTGGCTTTCTTTGAGATTATCCTACTTGGAGTTCATTAGTCTTTATGAATGTGTAAATTTATGTTTTTCTTAAAGTTTGGATAGTTTTTATTCATTCCTTCTTCAAATATTCTTTCTGCCCTCTTTTTTTCTCTCCTCTCCTGGGATGTTTATTATGTGTACGCTTCATGCATGATGTTATGCTAGAAGTCATTGCAGCTCTATTTATATTTCTTCATTCTTTTTTTTTTTTTTTGAGATGGAGTCTGGCTCTGTTGCCCAGGATAGAGTACAGTGGTGCACTCCCGGCTCACTGCAACCTCTGCCTCCCAGATTCAAGTGATTCTCCTGCCTCAGCCTCCTGAGGAGCTGGGATTACAGGTGCGTGCCACCATGCCTGGCTAATTTTTTTGTATTTTTAGTAGAGACAGGGTTTCACCATGTTGGTCAGGCTGGTCTTGAACTCCTGACCTGATGATCTGCCTGCCTTGGCCTCCCAAAGTGCTGGGATTACAGGTGTAGCCACCACACCTGGCCTCTTCATTCTTTTTTCTTTCTGTTTTTCAGACTGGGTAATTTCAATTTTTTTACATTCAAATTACCTGACTTTTCTACCTCCTCAAGTCTGCTCTTCAACCCCTCTAGTAAATTTTGTATTTTAGTTATTGTACGTGTCAACTCCAAGTCTCTCTTTGTCTCTTTCTGTTTTTTTTTTAAATAATTTCTATATCCTTATTGACATTTTATATTTGGTGAGACACTGTCTCCATGTTTTCTTTTACTTCTTAAAACATAGTATTCCTTAGTTCTTTTACATATTTAAAATGGATTATTTAAAGAGATTCTCCAGTAAGCTGAACATCTGTACTTCCTTAAGGCATTTTTTATAAACTGCTTTTTCTCCCCTGTGGATGGGCTATTCCCCCTTATTGCTTTATATGTCTCATAATTTTTGGTTGAAAACTAGATTTTAAATAATATAATGTGACCAATCTGAAAATCAGATATCTCCCTCCCCCAAAACATTTTGTTGTTGCTGTTTGTTTTCACTGTTTGTTTGGTGACTTTTCTGAACTAATTCTGTAAATTCTGTACTCTTTATTATGTGTGAACACTGAAGACTCTGCTTGGTTATCTTAGGGGTCAGCTAGTGATTGGACAAATACTTCCTTAAATTCTTGAAACCAATAAGTCTTCCAGTCTTTGTTGAGGAATTCTGTGTGTGATGGGGCATGCCTTCACCACTCAGTCAGGCACTTAACCAACTCTGCAATAGCTTTCATTACCTACTTGCACAGAGCCTCATGTTAGCCAGTAGTAAATCTTAGGGCCTTCTCAGGTTGGCCCTGGGCAGACACATAGCACTATGCATATATGTGGCCTTCTACATTCCCAGTGACATGGCAGAGCTTTTCAAAGCCAACTATGGATATCTAATTTCCAAGCTTCTCCTTTTAAGTTTACAGGTTAGCGTATGATTTGCCCCAACTGTTTTCTATCACTGTGGACAACCAGCATGTTCAGCAATTGTCTCTGATTGTTTTCAACAAATGCCCTAGGGGAAAGGCTGTTTCCAGTGAGTAGGCTGAGTAAGATCAAACAAAGACAGCCTTGTGAGTGAGTCTTCCAGAGAACCACCAGAGAGGTCAAATAATAACAACTTTTTGCATTATGTCTTTGAAGAGGTCCATCTCCATTTACTTTTTCAAGAGTTGACACACTGCAGATTTTCACTGTAATTATGAGCTGTTGGTTTTTAAGGCTACTGTGGAGCTGGGAGAAGGCTGAGAATAGGACAAGTTAAAATGCCACAAATCTTGCTGTTCATAACAAAATTAAAGTTTTTCTTAAATAAATTATCCCTTTAGTGCCTCAAGCATTTGGTTAATTTTTAGAGTTCTAAAAAAGTTGGTTTTGATAATTTTTGCCAATATTCTTATTGCTTTTACCAAGGAGGTAATTTTTAAAGATGTTTACTCCATCATTTTTACTGATATAAGCATAGGCTACTTGGAGAAAGTAAAGAGAGGGGGCAAGAAGAATAATGGCAAGCAGTGAATCTACAGTTTAGGAAGAAAATGTAAATAAAAATATTGTTGGAAATTTATTATCTAGAAATGGCTACATTTTTACAAAGATGTAACAAACTTACATAGTATTAGCGGGATGATAACAACAGCTTTAAATAGGATACTAACCATGGAGTGGCCACTGGGAAGACACTGGCTGCAGTGGTGGAGGCACAGTGGGGCTGCATGCTCCGTGGAGCCAGTGAGGGCCAGAACAGGTGGGAGCCCTGCCGTCTACTGAGTCAGCCGGGCAGGAGCCCCATGCTCCTACAGCTGCAGCCACCCAGCTGGGCATCCCTGTGCTCTTGGGGGCCCAGAAACCTCCTTGCTCCCACAGGCTGGAAAGTGCCCGCTCCCATTGCCTGTCCTCTCCCAACTCCCAGCCCCCACTCCAGGGTGCAGCACAGTTGTGGCTGAGCCTAGGTGTTGTTGCAACCCAGACAGGTGTGCACGCGCTTGGGGTGGCACTGACAGGCCAGCCTCCTGCTGCCTGGGCCTCCTCTGGACTTTGGGTGCCAA
The DNA here is from genome assembly GCF_028885625.2 of Pongo pygmaeus. NCBI lineage: Eukaryota > Metazoa > Chordata > Mammalia > Primates > Hominidae > Pongo > Pongo pygmaeus. Next base: position 114,880,116 of record NC_072379.2, on the reverse strand, counting down.
TGAGCATGGGAGGGAGGCCAATAGGGGCTGAGGGCAGCTCAGCACAGGCCTTCAGGTGCTCCTCAGTAGGAACTGCCTGGGTGCCATGGATGACATGTTGATGGTGGCAGGAGGCAGACAGGCTCTTGGGCAGAAAGGGGCGGGTCCCTAGTGAAGCCCCACCTTCAAGCCATGGATGGCCTGAAAACTGGGGGCTGGACTGTCAGTTTCAGGTGGAGTTCACAGCCTGGAGTGAGAACTTATGGTGCTTTTTCCAGGCCTGTCCATGGCTGCCTGTGGACCAATCAGCATACATTTACTCCCTTCTGAGACCATGAAAAACCCAGCCAGACTCACACAAACATCAGGATTACCAGCTGTGGAAAGGAGTTACACACTACGAGTCTCCACATGTCCGGACGACCTGCCTGTGAAAAGGAGCTGCCCACTGTGGATCTCTTCTCTGCTGAGAGCTGGACACACATCAGGATGACCTGCCTGTGGAAAGGAGCTACCTATTTCAGGTCCCCTGAGAGCTGTTCTGTTGCTCAATGAAGCTCCTCTCTGCCTTGCTCACCCTCCAGTTGCCTACGTACCTCATTCTTTCTGGACGCAGGATGGGAATTCTGGACCCACTGAATGGCGGAACTGAAAGAGCCGTAACACAAACAGGGCTGAAACACGCCCCCATGCTCACCATGTTGTGGGTGATGAGGAGAGAAGAGCTGCAGCCCTTCGGGGAGCCCAGACTTAGGGATTCCCCGAGCCAGGGCTGTGACACCCTCTTTTGGGCTCTGTGGTTCCTGGCATCTCCAAATTTTCAGGTGCCACTGCATTTCCCTCATCCAGTTGTGGGTGCCCACAGCAGAAGCTGTGTGCAGCGCATCTGGTCCAGCCGTAGCTTCGCGTGGAGCTAGCACCTGTGCCAGCACCTGGAGCTGCTGGCATGCCTGGCTGTGTTCAGTGGCTGGACCCTGCACTCACTCACACACCCTTCACTGGTCCATGCCTGGCTCACCCTTGGCAGGTGTGAAATCTGGGCTGGTAGTGTGAGCCAAGTGCAGCTAGCCAGGCTGAGTGGGCAGAATGAGCCCAGCAGGTGTGAGCAATACTCAGGTAGACGGCACCACTGGCCACAGAGGTTTCTGGCTGGTGAAGAGACACCCCAAGGATCCCATGACAATACCATGGTTTGGTTACAGTAGCCTTGGAGTAAAGTTTGAAGTTGAGTAGTGTGATGCCTCCACCTTTGTTCTTTTTGCTTAGGATTGCTTTGGCTATGTGAAAAAGCCCATCATTTTTCTATTAGGAAAAAGTAGGGGATAGAAAGGAGTAATATGATGTTTATAAAGATTCCAAAGCTGTCTAGACAATGCTGAAAAATTTCCATATAAGCAACATTCTTATCTGAGAGTGATAATACTTTCCAGAAATCAGTACTTTCTCGGATACTCTATGTTGCTGTTTTCATACAGTAAAGCCGTAAGTTTGATAGACAACACAGAGTGCTTGAAAAACCAGAAAACTCCCATTCTGTGACATAAAAATTAGAAAAAAGTAATTCCATAGTATAACTATTTATATGGTGACAGGACATGGATTTTGTTTATAGTTCAATAGAAGCCAAATACCTGGTTTGGAATATGAATGATGTACAACACACATACACACACATGCTCATACACTTAATCCTTGATAAATAAATAACTTATGTAGATATATTAGTTTTCTATTGCTGCTATAACAGATCAGTGCAAGTTTGGTGGCTTAGAAAAGACAAATGTGTTACATTACATTTTGGTAGGTCAGCAGTTCTTCACAGAAATAGAAAAAACAATCCTAAAATTTATAGGAAACCATAAAAGACCCTGAATAACCAAAGCAATCTTGAGCAAAAATACCAAACCTTGAGGCATCATATGATTTGATTTCAAACTATACTATAAAACGATAGTAACCAAAACAGCATGGTACTGGCATAAAAATAGACACACACAAACCAGTGAGACAGAATAGAGAAGAATAAATAAATCTATGCACTTACAGCTAACTGATTTTCAACAAAAGTGTCAAGAATACGCAATGGAGAAAGGTCAGTCTCTTCAATAAATTGTACTGAAAAAAATTGGATATCCACATGCAGGAGAATAAAGCGAGACCCTTATCTTTCACTATATATAAAAAAAAATCAATTCAGAATGGATTAAAGACTTAAGTAGAGGACCAAAAGTGATAAAACTACTAGGAGAAAACATGGGGAAACATAAGGCAAGGAATTTTGGGGTAAGACCACAGAAGCATAGGCAACAAAAGCCAAAATACACAAATGGGATTACATAAAACTAAAAGGCTTTTGCACAGCAAAGGAAAAAAAAGATTGAAAAGACAATCAACAAAATGAGACGAAATATGTGCAAACTATGCATCTGACAAAAGGTTAATATCAATATAGAAGGAACTCAAAAAACTCAACAGCAAAACAATAAAAAAAATCCAATTAAGAAATGGGCAAAATACCTGAATAGATATTTCTCACAAGAAGACATACAAAGGCCAACACATATATGAAAAAATGATTTACATTAGTAATCATCAGGGAAAAGCACATCAAAACCACAATGAGGTATCACCTCACTCCTATTAAAATAGCTATTATCAAAACGACAAAAAGTAACAAATGCTGTTGTGGATATGGTGAAAGGGTGACTCCTACACATTGTTGGGAATAGTGCATCCATCACAGAAAACAGTATGAAGATTTCTTTAAAAATTAAAAATAGAACTACCATATGATCCAGCAATCCCACTACATGGTGTATATTCAAAGGAAATGAACATGTCAAAGAGATTATCTACATTCCCACGTATATTGCAGTATTATTCTCAATAGCGAAGACATGGAATCAACCTAAATGTCCATGAATGGATGAATGGATGAAGAAATTGTGGTGTGTAAACACACACACACACACACACACACACTGAAATACTATTCAGCCACAAAAAAAGAATGGCATTCTGTCATTTGTGGCAACATGGAAGAACCTGGAGGACATTAAATGAAATAAGCCAGGCACAAAAACAAAAATACCATATCATCTTACTCATATGTGGAATCTAAAGAAGTTGGTCTCGTACAAGTGGAGAGTAGAATGGTGATTAACAGAGGCTAGGAGGGAAGGGGACAAGAGCACAGGGAGAGATTGGTCAATGAGTATAAAATTACAGTTAGGAGGAATAAGTTCTGTTCTATTGCACAGTAGGGTGACTATGGTTAACAACATTTTATTGTATATTTAAACGTAGCTGAAAGAGAGAATTTTGAATGTTTTCACCACACAGAAATGATAAATGAATGAGGCTATGTATATGCCAAATACCCTGATTTGATTTTTACACAATGTATGCATGTATCAAAATGTCACCCTGTACCCCATAGATATGTACAATTATTATTTGTCAATAAAAACAAGAAATTAAAAAAAAAAGAAGTCCTACAGGGATTTCACTAATAATGGGATATCAAACATTATATGCCTTCTAATGTGATACACAATATTGTACACAGCATCACCCATGGAATATTCTTGTTCAAAATGCTTAATTGGAATTTAATTCAGCCTACAGTTCTAACCTCCAATTTATAGGAAATAATGGTGATACAGGATCAATTTAAAGGATACCACAAAGAACAGACAAATCAAGAGTATGTAAAATTCTGCAAGACAATTTGGTCTCATTGCTAAGTCTGTATCATGGAGGAAAAAAGGAAAGGGAATGGAAATAGCTTTAGATGAAAAGATAACATAACAGTCAAAGACAATGCATGGTATTTGACTAAATCTTAGTTTAAAAACTGATTTTAAAAAATCTATAAAACATTTTGTGGGAAGAAATGGCAATATTTAAATGTGGCCTGGTAAATATATATAACATTAAGAAGTTCTCTAAATTTGTCAGATGTTATAACAGCACTGTTAACAGGTAAGAGAACACTTATTTTCTGGAAATGTATGATAAAGTGATTAGTTTGAAGTATAATGTTTGTAATTTATTTTATAATGGCTCGGTCAGAGGTGACAGCATGCTAGCAGCCCTCGCAACCCTTGCTCGCTCTCTGCGCCTCCTCGGCCTTGGCGCCCACTCTGGCTGCGCTTGAGGAGCCCTTCAGTCCGCCGCTGCACTGTGGGAACCCCTTTCTGGGCTGGCCAAGGCCTGAGCCGGCTCCCTCAGCTTGCGGGGAGGTGTGGAGGGAGAAGCGCGGTTGGGAACCGGCGCTGCGCACAGCGCTTGCGGGCCAGCGCTAGTTCCGGTGGCCGTGGGCTTGGCGGGCCCCGCACTCCGAGCGGCCCCGCCGGCCCGGGCAGTGAGGGGCTTAGCACCTCGGCCAGCAGCTGCTGCGCTGGATTTCTCGCTGGGCCTTGGCTGCCTCTCCGCAGGGCAGGGCTTGGGACCTGCAGTCGGCCATGCCTGAGCCTCCCCGCCTCCCAGCTCTGTGGGCTCCTGCGCTGCCCCAACCTCCCCGACGAGCGCCGCCCCCTGCTCCAGGGCGCCCGGTCCCATCAACTGCTCAAGGGCAGAGGAGTGCGGAAGCACGGGCTCAGGACTGGCAGGCAGCTCCGCTTGCAGCCCTGGTGCGGAATCCACTAAGTGAAGCCAGCTGGGCTGATGAGTCTGGTGGGGACTTGGAGAATCTTTATGTCTAGCTAAGGGATTGTAAATACACCAATCAGCACTCTGTATCTAGCTCAAGGTTTGTAAACACACCAATCAGCACCCTGTGTCTAGCTCACGGTTTGTGAATGCACCAATCCACACTCTTTATCTAGCTAATCTGGTGAGGACTTGGAGAACTTTTGTGTCTAGCTCAGGGATTGTAAACGCAGCAATCAGCACCCTGTTCAAATGGACCAATCAGCTCTCTGTAAAACAGACCAATCAGCTCTCTGCAAAATGGACCAATCAGCAGGATGTGGGTGGGGCCAGATAAGAGAATAAAAGCAGGCTGCCCCCCCCCCCACCACCAGTGAAAAGTAGCTGGGGTACAGTTTCCCGACTGTGAAAGGTTTGTTCTTTTGCTCTTTGCAATAAATCTTGTTGCTGCTCACTGTTTGAGTCCAAACTGTCTTTACGGGCAGTAACACTCATGGCAAAGGTCTGCAGCTTCACTCCTGAAGCCAGTAGACCACTGAACCCACTGGAAGAAAGAACAACTCCAGACGCACCGCTTTAAGAGCTGTAACACTCACCGCGAAGGTCTGCAGCTTCACCTCTGAGCCAGGGAGACCAGGAACAAACCAGAAGAAAGAAACTCCGAACACATCCGAACATCAGAAGGAACAAACTCGGGACACGCCGCCTTTAAGAACTGTAACACTCACCGCAAGGGTCCGTGGCTTCATTGTTGAAGTCAGTGAGACCAAGAACCCACCAATTCCGGACACATCGGGACAAAACGTATGGAGGAAACAAATATGCAAAATGTTAATGAGGTAGGAGGTCTATGAGTAATATTGTTCAGTCTTTACTTTGCTGTACTAAACGTTTTCATGTTAGTGAAAATTCTAAACATTTAATATGAAAGTACATATATATAAAATTTAATTGCAGTTGTCTGGAGGAATAATTAGAAAAAGGAAAAAGTTTAAGAAATAAATGTCAGCTTTGTTCAGCCTAATCTTATTTTTTTTTATTCTAGGAGATGGACTTAAATAATTTTTTTCTCATTTTTTTTTGAAGATAGATAATTTCTAGAATCAAAATAATAGAGTCCCTATTACATGATTTAATTTTTTTATTCAGAACATCGAGTTCTTTTCAGTCTGCTCTGGGTGCTCATCAAACCTTATGCAATCTATATATTGGTCTTCATTGTGTTCTAGGTGAACAGCCAGTCTCAATTCTTGTGATAGGGAGAGTATGTCTCAGTGATTCATTGTGTGACAAAGTTGCCAGTACAAGAGACTACTTGGTGTTCAGTAAGCTACAGACCAAGAGTAACTTGAAGGACTTCTCTGGACTTCAGCTCAATCAAGTATATCTAACACTGTTATGAGGCACCTACCTGGTCTTGTTTCTCAAGGAATGTTACTGTTGCAAAAGCCCTTGTAACGACAGCTATAAGATACTTGTTGAGAGCTCTGTCAGGCGTTGCAGAAGTTGTTGGAGACTCCTGGTGGCAGTATAAAGGTTAAACAGCTCACTACAAAGTTTGATGCTAGTACGGAAAATAGTATAAATGGGAAGAGAAACTATTCTCTCTTAGCCTCCTTTTGCTTCTCTAACCTTTCTATTTATTCTTTCTCCTGCCGTTTCAAAAATTTGTTATTCTTTAAAGATTTTTCCATGCTATTCTCATTTATACATGTTCCCTGAGTGATCATACCCATTCACCAAATCATACTTTCAGCATGGTTTTCTCCATTGAGTTTCATGTCTGTATTTCCACTTCCTTGCTACGTATTGCTATATAGATATCTCTTAAACTCAACATTACAAAGAAGGCACTAATTGTCTATGTTTTCTAATTCTATATTCCCGATCCAATGAAATACTATCACAATACAGCCAGGCTACAGGGCTTATACTTCAGGGTACAAAGAGTATGGCACACTTACCATGTGTGAGGTACAGGGATAGGTGCTGGGATAAGGAAAAGAAAGTCACATCTTAGAGCAGAGTGAGGAAACATATCCTTTAATGTGATAGAAGAATACATGTAGTGCTTTGGAAGTTCTGAGGAAGGAGACCTAAGCCAGACTGAGATGGAAAGATTCAAGATGAAAAATTCTTAGAAGAAATTACTATAAAGCTGTATTATAAACAGTAACAATTTGTTATAATCTGAATTTTACTCTCTCCCCAAATTCATATATTGAAGTCATAGCATTCAGTAACCTTGAATGTGACTATATTTGGAGATATTGTCTTTAAAGAGATAAGTTAAAATGAGATGAGTAGGGTAGGCCCTAATTTCATATGAATAGTGTCCTTATGAGAAGAAGAAATTTGGACACAGACATGGACGAGGAAATATGATGTGAAAGCACAGGAAAACAGCCATTTACGAGCCAATGAGAGACCTCATAGAAGAAATCAACTGTGCTGACTTATGTTGGACTTCTAGCCTCCAGAACTCTGAGAAAATTTATGTCATTACCCAGTCTGTGGTACTTCATTATGGCAGCCCTCGCAAACTAATATAGTCTGATTTCTTTTTCAAGGTAATGGTAAGACTGTTCTAAGCAGAGGGAAGAAAATATGCAAAACAAATGGCCATTAAAGATGATAGCTTACTTGAGAAACTAAAAGTAGTTTGGCACTACCGGATCACTGGTCATACAGTGGGTAAGGGCCGTGGAAAATTTGGGGTAATGAGATCTGAGAGACAGACCAGATTATGAGAGGCATCATGTGCCAAATTAAATGGTGGAAATTGAGGTGGCAGGAAGGGGAAGACATGGAATTAAAGAAAGTAATATTAAACGAGATCTCATACGTTGTTCGTTTTCTCCAATCAAAGTTAATCATGGGTGCATAACTCTTAGATCTCTGTCTAGCCCAGTTTTCTATGTTAATGACTAGTAGTAGTTCATGATAATTACCAATTGTCTAAGAGATAGAGAAATACTTTTAAGAACCTCATTAATTTTTTTCTTTCGCAAGATGTTTATTCCCTCTGAGCAAACTAAATATTACTTTACTTAATTTTATATCATTATGCTTTCCTCCCTTATTTTAAGCTGCTTCTCTCCAGTGTTTGTGTTTTTTTTATTTTTAATTTTTTAAAAATTTATTTATTTTTGTTTTTGAGACAGAGTCTCGCTCTGTCACCCAGGCTGGAGTGCGGTGGCGCGATCTCGGCTCACTGCAAGCTCCGCCTCCTGGGTTCATTCTCCTGCCTCAGCCTCCTGAGTAGCTGGGTCTACAGGCGCCGGCCACCATGCCCGGCTAATTTTTGTTTTGTTTTGTTTTTTTGAGACGGAGTTTCACTCTTGCTTCCCAGGTTGGAGTGCAATGGCGCGATCTCTGCTCACAGCAACCTCCGCCTCCCGGGTTCAAGCCATTCTTCTGGCTCAGCCTCCGGAGTAGCTGGGATTACAGGCATGCGCCACCATGCCCGGCTAATTTTGTATTTTTAGTAGAGATGGGGTTTCTCCATGTTGGTCAGGCTGGTCTCGAACTCCGGATCTCAGGTGATCCGCCCACCTCGGCCTCCCAAAGTGCTGGGATTACAGGCATGAGCCACCGCGCCCAGCCAATTTTTTGTATTTGTAGTAGAGACAGGGTTTCATTGTGTTAGCCAGGATGGTCTTGATCTCCTGACCTCGTGATCCACCCGCCTCGGCCTCCCAGAGTGCTGGGATTACAGGCGTGAGCCACCGCGCCCTGCCTAGTGTTTGTGTTTTAATAATATCTAGAATAGGTTACTGCAAGTCTGTTGAGTTACTGCTTGGATAAGCTGGATTTAGCTAGAATATTACAGTCACACACCACATAATGACGTTTCAATCAAAGAGGAACTACATGTATAATGGTGGTCCTATAAGATTATGATGGAGCTGCCCTATACAGGTGTACCTTTTTTTTTCTTTTAAACCATATTTTTACTGTACCTTTTCTATCTTTATATATGTTTAGACACACAAAAACTTAGTTTCACAATTGCCTGCAGTATTCAGTGCAATAACATGCTGTACAGGTTTGTAGTCTAGGAGCAATAGGCTATACCGTATAGCCTAGGTGTGTAGTAGGCTAACCCATCTAGGTTTGTGTTAGTGGACTCTGATCACATGATGAAATCACCTAAGGATGCATTTCTCAGAACATACTCCTGTCGTTATGTAATGCATGACTTTACTTTTTAACATCAGTATATATCTATTTCTCAAGCCTTAATATTTATTTTGCTTCTTTTTAATTACTGTTAACTTTCCTAAAATTTAAAGTATGGATGATTTATCTTTGTTTTCCTTTTTGTCATCTCCCCTATTATCTTTTAATACTTGACTCTTTTATGGATAGAATAGAATTAATTGTTACACTGCAACAAAATGAGATACAAGTTTCACGAAAGCAATGCCCGTACCTGACTTGTTCATTAGTATGTTCCCACTGCCTGATACAGCGCCTGATACAGAGTTGATCATACATTTATTTTAAAGGAAAAATAAAATTTACTCCATGTCTATTTGCTTCCAGTTATCTATCAAGAAATCTTTATGAGGCCATTCTTAAATTAGAACAGTACTTCAGAATCCTCTGGGGAATTTTTTCAGTATACACATGTGCTAGTCCTACCTCAGATATATGGAATCTGGATTTGTAGGGGCAAGGGTAATGGAGGGATGTAGACATAAGTATGGTAAAAAAGCTTCATGATGTTGATATCCATCACTGATAAAGGCAAACATTGTTATTGCTTTCACCTAAGTTAAATTCCTCCTGACCTGAGTCAAAAGATGAAGAAATAATATTAGGCAGTGAGAGGCATGTTTTGGTGTAGGGAATGTTGCCTTAAACCCCTCGGCACATTCTTTAGCTGTCTGTATTCATAAGACTGGCCTCCACTGAGATCAGCATGCCCTGTATTCTTGTCTTAAAGAAGTAGCTCTGGATGGGTGGGAAGACCACTAACTTAGAATAAAAATCCTAGGGCTTTTAGTATTCACACTTAATAGGTTTGAGATCTCAAGCAAAATAGTTTTCTGAGCTTCAGTGCCCTCATCTATAAACTGAGAATAATAACATCTATTTGAAAATGTAAGTAAATATGAGCATTTGAATAATGAATTGTTCTGATTAACTTTGGTACTTGAAGAGTATTACTTATCTCTCTGACCTTTAAGGCATATGTTTTGCTTTAAAAGCATAAACTAAGTGGCTACTTGTAGAAGAAAAGAGGGGTGAAATTTCTCACAGACAATTTCCAGAATTAGCTGTCCTCATAACTAAAATGACTGTTAACTGATTTATCCTGTAACTCAAATCAAGGATGCAGCTGCAATGGCTTTTGGTAATGACTTTCTTAACCACCTCTTTAGGACATGACAGGTTTCTCTGCTGTGTCTTTTGAGCCCTTCATACAGTAGCAGCAAATTGATGGTTTTTCATCACTAGGGATCTTTGTTCTCTGTCTTTGTCAGGAAACGTTTCATGCCAAACAACTGAAGCTGCTGAAGTTAGTTTGCTGTAAACATGAGGAAATAATAGCGATTACAGGGAATATCATGGGGCTTAAGGATAAGAGGTGTTATTGGGCTTCATAAGGGCCTTGGATCAAGAGCTGGAAAAACCACAGGAGCCTAGAAATGTCATAAAACACCAATATCCTACGGGCATGGAGTGCTTTGCAATGATGGCTCTTGTTTCAAATAGGAAGTATGAGACATTGAAGAACAGAGAAGATGTTACATAAAAAGCAGAAAGAGTATATAAAATTTTGAATATTTGTCTAGCTATAAAAATATGCTTTACAATCTTAAAATTTACTTTGAATTTTTGTTTTCTTTAAAAATTAATATGTGTACATTACTTAAGTTTTGGAAAAGAGGAAAAAATAAACAAATCCCCATATTTTTATCATCTTGGCACAATAAATATCTTTTGGAGTGTTTTCTTATGACTTTAAATGGGTCACTAACCTAAATGGAAGAACCAAAACCATAAAATTCCTGCCTGACCAACATGGAGAAGCCCCATCTCTACTAAAAATACAAAATTAGCCGGGCGTGGTGGTGCATGCCTGTAATCCCAGCTACTTGGGAGGCTGAGGCAGGAGAATCGCTTGAACCCAGGAGGTGGAAGTTGCGGTGAGCCAAGATCATGCCACTGTACTCCAGCCTAGGCAATTATTGATTCAAGGTTACCATGATGGGTTTATGCATATCAAAGTTTTAAAAAAAGGACCTATGTGCCTATGGCTAGCGAGCAAAACTGGCTAGCCATAGGCACAAAATTGAAACTGGACCCCTTCCTTATACATTATACAAAAATTAGGCCAGGATGGATTAAAGACTTAAATGTAAAACCCAAAACTATAAAAACTCTAGAAGAAAATCTAGGCAATACTATTCAGGACATAGGCACCGGTAAATATTACATGACAAAAAACATCAAAAGCAATTGCAACAAATGCAAAAATTGACAAATGGAATCTAGTTAAACTTAAAGCACTCTGCACAGGAAAAGAAACTATCATCAGAGTGAACAGACATGGAGGAATGGGAGAAAATTTTTGCAATCTATCTTTCTGACAAAGGTTTAATATCTGGAATCTACAAGGAACTTAAACAAGTTTTCAAGAAAAAAGCAACCCCATCAAAAAATGGGCAAAGGACATGAACAGACACTTCTCAAAAGAAGACATTTATGTGGCCAACAAACATATGAGAAAAAGCTCAACATTACTGATCATTAGAGAAATGCAAATCAAAACCACAATGAGATACCATCTCACACCAGTCAGAATGGTGATTATGAAAAAGTGAAGAAACTATGGATGCTGGCGAGGCTGTGGAGAAATAGGAACACTTTTACACTGTTGATGGGAATGTAAATTATTTCAACCATTGTGGAGGACAGTGTGGTGATTCCTCAAAGATCTGGAACCAGACATACCATTTGACTCAGCAATCCCATTACTGGGTATATATCCAAAGGAATATAAAACGTTCTATTATAAAAATACATGCATGTGTATGTTCACTGCAGCACTATTTACAATAGCAAAGACATGGAATCAACCCAAAGGCCCATCAATAATAGACTGAATAAAGAAAATGTGGTACATATATACCATGGAATACTATGCATGGTATAGTATTCCATGGAATACTATACCATGGAATACTATAAAAAGGAATGAGATTGTGTCCTTTGCCAGAACATGAATGGAGCTAGAAGCCATTATCCTCAGCAAACTAACACAAGAGAAAAAAACCAAACACTGCATGTTATCACTTACAAGTGGGAGCTCAACAATGAGAACACATGGACGCAGGGAGGGAACAACACACACAGGGGCCTCTTTGGGGAGGGTTGAGGAAGGGAGAGTATCAGCATAAATAGCTAATCCATGTGGGGCTTAATACCTAGGTGTTGGGTTGATGGGTGCAGCAAACCACCGTGGCACAAGTTGACCTATGTAACAAACCTACACATCCTGCACATGTATCCTGGAACTTGAAATTAAAAATTTTTAAAACAAGGACCCAGCACAAAATGCTGCCAAAGAAGATTCCCCCAAACATAGTGAATGTAGAGTAAATCACCTTCCATGATTCTGTAACTGGTGAGTGACAACACATGATAGTATGTGGGGAGAAGGATATGTAGATAAGCTAGGAAAGCCACAGGGGCACATCTTCCCAAAATGTACATTTTGTAAGCATAAAATGTATAAAATAAAAATGGGAGGAAGAAGATTCTCTAAATTGATTATTTAATGGACCTTCTTGAGAACAGTGATTTTAGGTGATTCTGATGGAAAGTTGCATGACTTGCCAGATTTCATGTTTTATACCATGTATAAGTCATGTCATATGCTTAATGGCAGGATCTTAGGATGTAGTAGACCCATTCTGGGACTTTTTATTTTTTATTTTTTTTGAGATGGAGTCTGGCTCTGTTGCCCAGGCTGCAGTGCAGTGGTGTGATGTCGGCTCGCTGCAAGCTCTGCCTCCTGGATTCTAGAGATTCTCCTGCCTCAGCCTCCCAAGTAGCTGGGACTACAGGCACCCGCCACCACACCTGGCTAATTTTTGTATTTTTTGGTTGAGACAGAGTTCACCAAGGTGGCCAGGCTGGTCTGAACTCCTGGTCTCAGGCGATCAGCCCGTCTTGTCCACCCAAATGTTGAGATTACAAGCGTGAGCCACTGTGCCCGGCTGGGACTACTTTTTTAAATCCACAACCAAATCTTTGCTGAACCTGTCTGCTCCACGGGGGCCTTTGACCCTCCCTCCATTGCTCCCAGAACAAAGAAAGAAAAGAGCAATACAAGTGAAAGGAAGAGAATTAACAGTTGAGTGTCAAGAGATGCTGACTGAAATGAACAGAACAGGGCAAGTATGTTTTAAAGTGCTTCCCAGGCTTTTTTCATATGGCATACATTGAACATGCTATTTGTTTGACACTTTGAGGTAAATGAATGATACCCTTAGATCTGGAAGTGACCAGTCTAGAGTATCTGGCTGTTCTGGGCTTGGAGACCCTGAAGGCCAAAGAGATAAAGGTATCTGTCCATCTGTTCCACATACGTGGCACAACCCCTATGCCCCAGCTCACCTATATGGACATTAGGGTTACATGGGGAACTAAGAGGGCTTAAAAATAGTAGTGTAATTAACCCCAGGAAGATGCCACTTCACACATTAGAATGGGCAAAATTAAAAATACAGACAATACCAAGCATTGGTAAAGATGTAAAGTAACTGGAACTCTCTTATATAGCTCATTGGAGTGTAAAAGTATACAACACTTTGGAAAATAGTTCGGCAGTTTCTTAGAGAGTTAAGCATACATCTACGCTGTGTCCCCATTTTCTAGTGGAAACATCTGTATATTTACCCTAGAGAAATGTCAATATGTATTCATAAAAAGACTGGTAGAAGAATGCTCATAACATTTTTATTCATGACAGCCAAAATATAGAAACAATTCAAAGTTTGTAAATAAGAGAATGTGGTATATTCATACAATAAAATATGAGTCAGCAATAAACATGAAAGAACTATTAATACATGCAACAACTTCAGTAAATCTCATAAACGTTATGTATGCAAAAGAAACCTGTCACAAAAGCATCACAAAAGAGTAAATCCTGAATTGTTCCATTTATATGAAATTCTAGAACAGAAAAACTAAACTATGGTGATAGAAATTGTATCAGTAGTTGCTTGGGAGGCAGGGTTTTCACTGGGAATGGCATGAGAAAGCTTTTTGAGAGATGTATCTTGATTAAGATAGAGGTTACATGGAGGTGCAGATTTTTCAAAAACTCATCATGCTGAACCCTTAAAATATATGGAGTTTGTTGTACAAAAATATATCTCAATGAAGTTGATAAGGTTAGAAACAATTCGTTAGGTGGTAATTATCAGGAAAAAGAAAACTTTGAGGTACTAAAACTAGTTGTCTCTGGTGAATGAAATTGGAGAAATTATATATATATATATATATGTATTTTTTTTTTTTTTTGCATTTAAAGGCCAAAAGAGGCACTCAGGGTGGGAGCGGGTAATGAGATGTAGAGGAAGGGCCGTGGATACAGAGTTTGGATGCCTGAGCCTGGTACATGGCACAGAACATGCTCTTGGGGTTGGGCTAACTGAAGAACATTGTAGAGGATGCTATGTAAAAGCATAGGAGCTATGTTGGTCCAGGAGCCACCTGAGGCACTGCAGAATGGGGCAGCCTGATCTTCTCGTCAACCTATCCTGTGAGTGAGAAGCCCTTATCCTCCTCATGCATTGAGTCCAGCCACTGTAGAAGGAGTATCATCACACTGCTTGTGTTCCAGAATTTCTCTTACTACACAGGCAACAATCACTCTACAGGTGCTTCAGATCCTATCCTTGCACTTTGCATAGTTTTGTCCTCTTTTGGACTTCTTTCTGTTACACCTCAGGATATTGATGAAGGTAGGGGCAAGAGGGGCATCTTACAACTGAATCTTGAGGATAGACTTGGGCCCTCTAGAACTTCTGACCTTAGGGATGGAGTGGATATCCTTGCGTTACTTATACAATTTTAGATAAACAGAGTAATTTTGATGCTGTGTTATGGTGATTCTCTAGCTTAAATTTCCAATCAAGTAGTAACTTTTTGGAAAGAAGGAGTGTTTGCTCAGATGACAGGAGGCTGTTGAGAGGGAAGATGGAGATTGAAGCCGGATGTTTTTGATGTTGCAGATGTTTATTTTTCCGTGTAGAGTTCTACCCGCTGGAGCCAACTTCATGAAAATAGAAAGTTTCCAGCATAGTACTGACACGTAATTGACACAAACCTTTGGATTGAATTGAAGAATAAAATAACAAAATTTGTTGTTTTTTAAATTCAAAAGATAATTTCTTCTATACCCAGTAAAACTTTAAATTCAATGCAGCACTAATCTCACTGCTTCTGCAGCCCATTCCTGAGAGGGAAGAATTGAGGATTTTCCTCTGTGTGTAGTATAATCTATCAAATTTAGCATGAAGACACTGAAGACAAAGGCTTTGAGAATTTAACAATATGGAAGAGTTTTGCTGCCACCCAATGGACAAGCGTAATATTTTTTCATTATTCAGTAATAAACAATTTTCTCTTACCTCACTGAACATTCGTATACAACTGTAGTAATTATTTTAACAAACATACTTGAATTGCAAATTACTTTTTAACTTTTAATGTTACTGGTGTATGTGGTTGTGTATATGTGTGTTGTGGTAGTGGGAATGCAGTGTGTATGAGAAAATAGTTTGGCTAAATTTTAATTGAAGCATACCGAATTGTTTTCTATAATTTTGTCTAAATAAAATTTAATAAAGGTTTCGGGGCCCAACAGATGTATTATAATTACTGAGCTTTTTAGCTCAAAGAACTCTGATAAATTCTAATAAACCTATGAGTGAAATGAAGAATTAGAAATAAGTGGGGAGACTAGGGAAATAAACAGGTTGAAATTAAGAAAACTGGGACAGACACTCTGTGTGCATGTGTGTGTGCCTCTGCGTGCATGCATTTGTGCACACATGAGAGAGGCATATTTGACCACTGAGCTAAAAATATTAATAGTTGCTTTTGTCTGCTTTTACATTGTATTTCTTTAGAGTACAGGCAGGGATTTATTTTTGCCTCTTTTACTCACTGATGAAGAATGCCTGGTGTATTGTAAATGTTGATAAATATTTATTGGATGGAAAGCATGTGTCTACATAAACTCTAGAAAACAGAAGAAAGGAAACAAAATCACTCATAATCCCACTTATAATACAAACAACATTAGTATTTTGAAGACACATAACTATGTAGCTTGCAGTTTACAAGGTCTGTTCTGTTCCTTCAGTAACCTGTGAGGGTTGGAGGAAGGTTTGGTTGTAAAATGTCTCATCCGCATATTTTTCCTGGGATATTTTTCAGATTCCAGGGATCTCCCTCCATTACCAGTTTCTCTGTGGGTCATGCTCTGGCATTTCTATTCATCCATTCACCTATTCTGAGGTGTGGTTGCCCCAATATTATTACATATTTTTTTCCATTGGATCCATGAGAACTCTTGTCTACTTTCATCCTTCATCCTCCACAAAGGCATCACACCTGATTTTCTAAAAATATGTGACCTCTTTATTTTAGGATGAGAGAAATTTTAGAAAGGAATTACAAGGTTAAAAGGACCCACATTAAAGTCCTAGTTAACCTGGAGTTTTCCTCAAATCTCACAAGTTAAGGAATCAAAATAACGTAGGGCTTCCTAAGAATGGGACATCATGGATGACTCCCATTCCACCTTCTAAAGATGCCCAGCCAGTCCTCACCTTTAAACCCCTGTGTCCCCTCCAGCTCCAAACATTCCATTCTTGAACATTCTCCATTCAATACTCCACTATCTTCCCTTGCAAAACCTCTACTACTTTTCACAGGAAGGATCATCACTCCTTGGATCCACCTGAGTCTGAGATTCTGGGATTCGAACTGGTGGATGTTGATGCTCTTCTTCAGCCCTCGAAGAGACAGTGAATGTAGATCCTCCTTGCAGGGCTTTCTTTTTAATCCTTTCACTACAAGAACATGGGTCTGCCATTCTCTTTATTAGCTGACTTATGATCCAAGGTACCTTTCCCAAAAGCAAATGCCTAGGATTGGTGATGGGAGGTGAAAATATGTGCATTACCATTCAGATGTGCAAGAAAAAAAAGTAACAAAGTAACCAGTTTATTTTCTTTATTTTGAAATCATTTTGCTTACAAACCCCCATCTTTACCAGTGAGGATTGTGGGAATAGATATAACATCGTCAATTAAGTAGCTCATGCTCTTCTGTTTTAAAATGGTCTCTTTTGTTAAGCTCATTCTTTCACATATTCTCTTCTTCTGCCTCTTACAGAACCCTCAGCAAGGCTGAGGGGGAACATTTGCTTTGTGCTTTGTCTCTATCTGCGACTCCCACAGAACTTGGCTTGGATGTTTTGGCATCAAATCTCACTCTGATAATATAAAAGCATATCAGTCTTTTGATGACACATAACTGTGTAACATGCAGTTCACTGGGGCCATGGTTGAGGACTCCATACTGCTGCCACTTTTAATGTGTCTTTAGGTGGTACAATTTGTGGTCTGTTCTCTTGGCCTTGACATGGTGAGGAGATTGCTCTGGGGAACTTGGTCACCTCTGTTATCTGATCAAGTCACCTCCACCATCTGGTTCACTATTTCTGGCTTAGTAGAACTTGCCCTAAGATATAGCTGTGACTCTGATTCAATCCCTGACATGGGAAGTTGATCCCAAAGCTTTGTGCTGTATGTAAATTAACTTTCTCCTTATCCAGACCCCTCAGGTAAGCTCATGTTATCTACCTTCTCCCATACATGGGCAATTCTGTATCATTTCTTGTTCCTCAGGAGGCAGGCAGAAGATGTAGGACTACCCTGCTCCATGTGACGGGACTCGTTTATCTGCTCTTGCTGTTCTACTGTTCCCCAAGGTGTGAAGGGGAGCACCCACTCAATTGTTCTCAGGTTTGTTCTCAACTTATTTGGAATTTGTGTCAGAATTTCTATCAACTACTAGATTGATCCCCTTTCCAGGTGCCTGCTGCTTTATCCTGGACTTGTCTTATCTGAACTTTTTTCCCCAGTCCCTGCACATTCCCCCTCCCCACCCCCAACACCCTTCTTCCCAATTGTGCATCCCAAGCCTGTAGGCAGATAAGAGCTTCAGGCACATATGAGAATATGTGATCTGCTGAATGTTCTCTGCCTATATCTTATAGGGAATTTTTATATTCAGATCTCCAACCTTGATATGTAAAGACTGGCTTTGGGTTAGAACATTCTTTACTTTCTAAACAAAGCCTGATTTTCAAGAGTATTCCCTGACTGTGAACTCAAATATTTAAACTCTGAGCTACAATGAGAAGCCTGTTCTAGACTCTTACCACTCTCTCTCTTTTTCTAGGACAATGAACCTTATGCCTTATCCTTAATGGTGAAAGGAATGGCTTTTTTTTTTAAAGTAGGATTAATACAAGGGAAAACACAATGTGAGGTATTTCAAGATGTTTTAATTTTCAAAAATTTATTTATCTCTTACAGCACAGAACCATGCTGAGGGAAAGGCTAGCAAGGCTCTGGGTACCGTTGATATAATAAGTCCCTACTAAAATGCTGAGGATATGGGCAAAGTCTTAGAAGAAAAACACCTGTTTGCAGTTTTGTTATTACTTTTATGTGAGGAATGGGAAGGACAGGATTGCATTGTTTTGGTTTGAATCATATTCACATAGAGGCTATCAGTGGGTGATAAGGAAGTAGGGATGTGCATCTCATTCTTATTGTTCCACTCCTGTTATAATCATAGAATAAATACCATTTTGAATTAAGATGTAAATAAATTGTAGTAATAATATACTAACAATGATAATTTTTATTTGTATAGCACCTGACAAAAGATTTTTGTTTAATCATCTTTTACAGAACTGAGAAAACCTTTTGAGTTAGAAATTGTGAGTCCTATTTCACAGATAAGAAACAGAATCCAAGGAATAGTAAGTGACTTGCTCACACTTTGTAGCTAATCAATAGCAGCTAATGAATGATGTTTATGCATATATTGTCCTTGATGTTGCTTAAATCACACGATAATATTTCCGTACTACATGATCTATATAATAATGATAATAGCCTCATTTCTTTTCTACATGATAACCTTTCACCTATTTGAAAATCTATTATGTGTGTCCATTTTCTCTGATTGTCCGATCTATCTTAGTTTTGATAAGAAAGAAAAAAAGAAATTGAAAGGGAGAGGATATTTAAGGTGATTTGAAGAATCACCATCAGGGGAAGAAAAAGAAAATGTGTACAACCAGGAAGCTGAGTCTAGAAGTCTTATGTTGAAGGCATTTTAACTTTACTTAGACTCATCTCTCTTGATTTTACTCCCCACTAGACTAAGTCAAAAAGAATCTGAGTCTTACAGAGTTGGCAGTACAATTATAGAGGTCAAACTACTCAGTGCAGGAATTCCATAGCACCCAGTAGTGTGGTGGTAAATATTTAACCACCAGATGTCCAAGGAAAACAAAAGGCCTGTGTTTTTTAGTGTTTGCTGACTTCAGTGGTGTATATACTCTCAGGTTGGCCAATTTCAACCTACTGAAATAATGGCAGTAAATATGGAGTTTGGAAGAGATACTAACAATTGTCTCTTGCTTTAACAAACCACTGATAGGTTGATAGCAACTGTAAGATGTGACCCAGCCTTACCTTTGAATAAGTCTAGTGACCAACATTACCATTCTACTACTTGGAAATTCTAATTACGATAGTTCTTTTCTTGATCTTGCTTCTAAAATTACTTTTGCTCTACTTTGATTCACTGGCCTTAGTTCTCCCTGTTTATCCTTTTAAACTTTTCCTTTTTCAGGATATGTGTTCTTCACTGATGAAAGCAATACATATGTGACATTTTTTAGATGCCAAACTATCCTGATAGTCCTGTTTTGACAATATTCATCATTCTTAATATTCTTTTTAAAATGTGATATTTATAACTGATCATACAACACAGCTTAGTAGAATACTTATCTTCTCTTAGATAGGTATATTTCTAAAATAGACTAAGTCTATACTGTTTTTTTTCTTTTCCATTAATTAGTTAATTAATCACTTTTTTTTTTAGCAGTCACATGCCATAATTGGTTAATATTGAGCATGTGATCAACTACCAAAAATCCGCTTGGTCTTTTTCATGAGGTTGACTGTTTATTCACGTATTTCTTGTACTGTGCAATCAATTTATAGAATATTAGGACTAAATGATCCACTTGTCAAGCATCTAGTCCAGCCTTCTCATGAGGGAACTAGAGAACATTAAGGTTAATTTACTTAAGGAAGATTACACAGCTTATTGGTGACAAAGCCAAGTTTAGCTTCATATCGAATGACTCCTTATTCTGCACTGATTTCCCTGTATTCAATTATTTCTTCTTGCTCTTAAAACAATGTAAGGGGAACAGGTTTTATCATCTCCATTCTAAACATGATATAACTTAGAGTCAGGAATACTAAGTGATTTGTCTAAGGTTTCATGGGCAATAATGGCAACTGATTTTTTTGAACTGAAGTACAAAGCTGTTATATTTCACATTTTCCAGGTACAGCCCTTTATGCTAGATTTTTAAGATTATTTTTAATTTTGACCCCATAATCCGGGAGGTAACTATTCCTCCTATTTTTGTGCCATTTTAAAGTGTAATAAAAATAGAATTCTGCCCGCCAGAGTGGGAAATGGAAGCCTACTTGAATGGTTCAAGAGACTTTAACAGAGGTATTGCATTAATTCCCCAGAGATGCCATAACAAATTACCGCAAACCCAGTGGCTTAAAACAAAAGAAATTTATTTTCTCACAGTTAAGGAGGCTAGAAGTCCAAACTTAAGGTGTTGACAGAATTGGTTTCTTCTAGAGGCTCTGAGGGAAAGCCCATGCCTCTCTCTTAGTATCTGGTGTTTGCTCACAATCCTGGGCATTCACTGGCTTGAAGAGGCATCACCCTAATCTGCCTCCATCTTCACATGGCTTTCTTGGTGTGTCTCTCTGTGTTTTTTCCTCTTCTTACAAAGACACTAGTCATTGGATTTAGGGGTCACCCTAAATATCCGATGATTTCATCTCAAGATCCTTAGTTAATTATACCTTCACAGACCCTATTTCCAAATATGGTCACCTTCTGAGGTTCTGGGTGAATGTGAATTTTGGGGAACACTATTTGAGCTACCTCACGAACCACTTATGAAATTGTGGGTAGAGCGAGAAGACAGATAAGAACAGCAAGTCCTTACCAGCCCTAGGCTTGAAGGGGCAAACAGGAAATGGTGCCTCAGCATCCCATTGAGAGCCAGAGCAGTGGAGGAGACATTCTAGCTGGGGAGAGATGTCACCCTCACCGGGACACTCGGCGCAGAGCAAGTGGAGAATAGTAAAGGAATACTCCAACCACTTCTTCCTTTCAGCATCTGATCTTCTTCAGATGATTCCCATTAGCCAAATTCAACCAGAAGCCAGCTGCCGTTCCCTATTACTGCTGTAACAAATGACGACAAGCTTGGTGGCTTAAATAATACAAATTTATTATCTAACAGTTATGTAGGTCAGAAGTCCTACAAAGGTCTCACTGGGTTCAAATAAAAGTGTCAACAGGGCTGTATTCCTTTCTGGGGGCTTTAGAGGAGAATCCATTTCCTTGCGTTTTCCAGTTTCAAAATTCCCTCCATATTTCTTAGCTCGTGGCCAGCTCCTCCATCTTCAAAGCCAGCAATGGAAGATTGAGTCTTCACATAGCATCACCGACTTCTTCTGCCATGTAAGGTAACATGTTCACAAGTTCCAGAGGTTAGGATGTGAATGTCTTTAGAGGGGCCATTGTTTTTGCTTATCGTATCAGTTGACAGTCTATAGGATTCAGCCTCCTGGACAGGGCTGACTCCAAGTTAGGTAGAGATGAGGCTTATACAGTGAGGAGCAGGCCATCTATAAGAAAAATAGTTCCAAATTACATTAGGCACAAAGTTTGGAAGAGGTAACATCTAAGGAGTCCTGAGCTGAAGCTTCATTAGCTCCATAGTAAATCATCCTTTGTTCCTGGGCACAGAGCAGGGCAAAGC
Organism: Pongo pygmaeus; assembly: GCF_028885625.2. NCBI lineage: Eukaryota > Metazoa > Chordata > Mammalia > Primates > Hominidae > Pongo > Pongo pygmaeus. The sequence continues at coordinate 114,858,272 of NC_072379.2, read as the reverse complement.
AGGGCAGAGAATGGCATGGTGGGTAGGAGCAGTGGGGTAGGGCAAATGGGCAAGAATCAGAACAGCAGGTTTTATATTTTCCTCCTGAGAGCTGATTACAAGGTTGACTTGTTGGAGTCCATTGGTATTTAACCAATGCCTGTTCCTCAAAGTGACATCAGTCTTCAAGCCTGAATCATCTGAAATTTGATCATCTTGTTCACAAAGATAGCATCAGTGATGGCCAACAGCTTAGTGAAATGGATTTATGCCATGCCTTCATAGAGCCTGGACTTCCTTCACCCATTGTTTCCTCTTACTGCAGTTAGGCAAATGCGTAGTAATGCTACTGAGCTTGGTGCATTCCCACTTACCCGGTAGTATTCGTTAACTTTTTAAGACCGTGTGGAATATTGGCACCTTTCCCTCCAGTCGTCCCCTCAAATGGCCTGTAACAAGTTGTTCAGTCATTAATCCTGAAATGTTACAATGGAGCCTTAGATTTTAAAATCAGAAGTTCAGGTGTATCGTGTAGCCTATGGAAATTCCATCTAACCACAGCACATTCAATTCTAAATTTGCTGCTTTCTTGTGACTATGTAGTGTATTTGATACAAAATTTTCTTTCTAGATCCCCGAATTCTAGGACTTTACAGTGCAGTCATATGAGAGTGAGTCAGCAGTTTAATTCCAATCTGCCCCACCACCACCTAGGGACTTTCTAACAAGAACTAAGACTGTTATTACTTTTTTATTATGCAAGTAGAATAAAGAGGAACTACATTAACAAGAATAGAGAAGTGAAGAATACCAATTGCCAATGTCCTAACAGTTTTTAAAACATAAGAGTAAACTCCACTGTAGATTTTACTTTATGAAAATAGATCTATTTCCTGAAGAAAGTTTTGTTTTTAGATTGTTTGCTTTATTTGTTCTATTCTCTATGTTAGATGAATTCCCCTATTGCCATGCTTGTACTAACCTTCTATATAGTAATATCACTGAAAACAGAAAAAGTAAGATAATTAATTGTACTGATAGAATTAAGAGGTTAGCATGAATAACCTAATGATGGCATTTTGGCTAATGGCATTCTTTTCTCAAAAAGTTTCACTGAATTAACAAGTTACAAATAACCATACTGAAGTTGAATATGGGTCATTTCTAAGTTCACAGTGTGCGTTCTATTCCTTATAATCTATCAGCCAAGGTCTTCGTTTGATATTAATGTCTTAAGAAGTGAAATTGCTCATTACATAGTAAACATTTCTTAGATTGTTTTCCCTGTTGATACTTAAATAAAATAGAAAAAGAAAATAACAAAGGTGTAAAAATCAAAGAAAACTCATGGAAAGGGAACTTACAATGAAGGTAGTGGTTATTTCAAGGCTGGCACCTTCTAGAAGGTCACTGTTTAACTTAAACAGTCCATGGAGCACGTCTTAATCTATGATTCAACAGCAGTGCCAACACACAATGCTACTTTAACATGTGCCATGCAAATTTTAAATACTGAAAGATCTCCACTGACCTTCCAGGTCGGTCACTTACAAGCTGTGTAATTATGGGCAAGGTTGTTAAATTGTTCAAGCCTTTATTTTCTGTTTTAAAATGGTTATGATAATATCTGCCCAGAATTGTTGTCAGAATTAGAAGTGATGTTTGTAAAATGCCTATTACCACCCCCAGCAATTGTGGTGCAGCATTACTAATATTATCATATCGCATAGACATTCATAATTATTTAATATTTTCCTGCATATTTACTTTAAAATAAAAGAATCAAGCCTTAAAAATCTCTTGCTGGGGAATTATATGCATTCATTTGGAAATGGGAGTGATGATTCTGGGTGAAACATTTCTCAATCTTGCTCATTCGAAGGGGTTTTCCACTGAGCATATGTTCTGCAGATGTTTATTAAAACATGCTTCTACATGAGTACCAGACATGGAGAGCTCAATTATTGCTAAATTTTCCATGGTCTGCTTTATAATTCTTAATCTTTGAACTCTGGACCACTGATAATTTTAAAAGTAATAGGAGGAGGAATAAAATTATTTCCAGCAAAATTTTGTGTATATACAAAGGATGTAAATGCTTACAAAAACAAGTATATAAGCATGGAGTTTTTATAATGAATGACAGCAAGGAAAATCACCCACTGACTTCTAGATTTTTCTGAATGAGTTAAAAAAATGTCATACAACTTTATTTTAGTTTCTTCATCTATAAAACAGGGAAAATCCCAATTAATCTCTTCTCAAGCCTCACATTTGTGATAATTTGTCAAGTTTCCCATGGCAGAGTTTCCTAGACGTCTGTCCGGATATATCTCCCCTTATTTTAAAAAGAAATCTTGAGTTTCTGAAGGGTGTGTGGCTGCTTGGTAGGCATTCTGTTTCCCAGTTCCTCTCATAGACTTAGTTGGGACCAAAGGAATAGGAGAGAAAGTGATGTGTGTTACTAGAAGGTGATGCGACTGGGACAGCCAAGGTAGCCCAGAGATGGAACACCCTGTTGAGAAAGGCAGATTCTCTCACCCGATCTGGGACTACTAATCTCTGCATAATCAAATGAGCACAAAATAAACTTATACTTTGTTTATACCACTGTATTTGGGGTCTCTATTTCAGAAGCTCAGCCTGTGTCCTACTTATTCAACCCCTCAGAGGAACACAGCCATAACATAGAGGAAAAGGTAGTTTCTAGGTAAACTGGGCACATTTGTGGGCTCTTTACCATGCTGAGTGTATACTCCTGACAGCTGGTAGTGGCAAGTTAGAAACATCAGATACCTTTAGAAATTCCAGGGATTTCTGTTGAGCTGCTGGTCTGTGGGACTGAGCTGTGCCAACATTAATAGTCTCAGAAGTTCTCAAGCAGCTTTTGGAACAATAGCTTTCCTGGCTGCTCTGACTTTAAGATGCAACTGCATGGCAGCTTTAACGTTTCTTCTTTTTTGTCCCAGACTTTGCCCTGTGGTTTCTTTGGGATGGACTACCCAGACAATGCCTCTCTGTCCTTTTCCTGTTCATGTAGAACATAGAACATGACCTCCAACCAACCTGAACAATTGAATTTGCAGTTGTTCTTTGGGATAATACTCTGCTCCTGGTAACAGTGGTCCCTTCCTGGTTTCTCTGGAATTAAACTCTGGGCTATATTGTCAGGGGGCAATATAGTTGAAATTCAGGAAAATGAACTCTATAGAGTTTAGGATTTGTAAATGAAGGCACTGGCAATTTTGCTAATCATATATAACAAAGGGAAATTTTGTTACAAAATAGAAACCAACGACTACTGAGTATTTTACAAAACAGCTCACAGTAATCCTATGCCTCCCAGTATGTTTTCCTCCCTATTAGTTACATTATGAAATGTTTGATTGATTGATTGAAGATTTCTAGGCTGATGTGCCTATTGTACTTTGTAAGCCTACATTGCCTCCTGCTGGCTCTTCTTTCTAGATAACTCTTCTCATGTCTCTTCAGAAATAGATCAACAGGCCTTTCTTTTTGTTTGTTTGGTGTTTTGTGTGTGTGTGTGTGTGTGTGTGTGTGTGCCACATATGTTGCCTCTGTGTTTTCTCTCTATCTAGACTATCTTGATTCCTGATCCTTCTCATCAAAGAACACATTTTCAAAATAACTAACCTTTAGCAAATAAAATTTCTCTTCCTCCTCCTTCTCCTACACAAACTCTGTTCTTGTACATCTGTTAAAGCAAAGCCCTCTTTTCCTGCCTTCCATATCATGATGCTATCTCTGACTATAGCTGTATGTATATAGCGCTATATATATTCCTGCATATAGCGCCATATATATATATTCCTGCATATGCAGACACATTCTTGGCTCTCCAGTTTGACTCTTGCCATAATAATATAGGAAAGACCCTGTGAATGGCTGCAGTAAGAAAACTTGGTTTTCTTATATATATATATATGTATATATATATATATATATATGCATACATCCTCAAGGGAGTTGGGACCAATTTTTTCACCTGGACTATTTCAGTAGCCTTCCAATTCATCTTCCTGCTTCTGTAATTGCACCCCCCTCCCCAGTCTGTCCTCCACAAAGCAGCCTGGGTGACTTGGTGATCCTTTGGAAATGTAAGTTGAATCATGTTTCTCCTCTGCTCAAAACCTTCTAATGCTTTCTAATGCTAAGAATAATATTCATTGTCCTTATCATAGCCTACTAGGCACCTGGTTTCTCTTTGATTTCTCTGATCTTATCCCTTATATTCTTTCTCTTACTCATGTTGCCTGAGTCTAAATGGCTTTAATACTATTTTTTTAACTTTTATTTTAAGTTCAGGGGTACAAGTGCCAAGTTGGCTACACAGATAAACTTGTGTCATGGGGGTTTGTTGTACAGGTTAATTCATCACCTGGGTATTAAGTCTGATACCCATTAGTTATTTTTCCTCATCCTCTCCCTCCTCCCACCCTCCACCATCTAAAAGGCCCCAGTGTGTGCTGTTCCCCTCTAAGTGTCCATGTGTTCTCATCATTTAGCTCCTATTTATAAGTGAGAACATGTGGTATTAGGTTTTCTGTTCTGTGTTAGTTTGCTAAGGATAGTGGCCTCCAGCTCCATCCATGTCCCTGCAAAGGACATGATCATGCCATTCTTTAAGCACCAGAATACTCTTCTTACCTCAGGGCCCTTACACATGCTGTGCCCACTGCCTGGAATGTCAGTCCCTGAAGTACCTACATGGTTTGCATTCTTTCACTTAATTAACTGCTCAAATGTCAACTTAACAAGGAGGTTCCTGGCCATCTATCAAATTCACCCTTTCCTCCCCCCTTCTACCACACACAGCCTTTGCCTATCACTGTCTGTTTTCCTCCATCATGGCAGATAATTTGTCTAATTTGTTCCCTGATTCACTCCTCCAATGCTTAGAACAGTGCCTGACATGTGGTAGATGATTAATAAGTATTTAACATATTACAAAGTAATTAAACACTTTGCTAGCAAGGTACTTTGTAAAGAACATGTTCTCACATACAGTTGTCCTTCAGTATCTGCAGGATACTGGTTCTAGGACCCCTTAAATCATCTTTAGATTACTGATAATATCTAATATAATATAAATGCTATAAACATAATTGTTATACTATATTTTTATTTGAATTTTTTATTGTTAATGAAATAATAAACTTATTTTATTGTTTTTGTTAACAAAAATACAAATAAAATTATTATATTGCTTTTATTATTTTATTCTTATTTTTATTGTTTTTTCCGCAAACATTTTCATTCTATGATTGTTTGAATCCATTGATGTGGAACTCATGGTAAGAAGTAAGTGTATTCTATAAACCAGAGTTAGACATTAGTTAAAGGCTTACATAATTGTTGGAATAGAATTTGTCATTAATTATTAAATACCTGTTTGTACTTATTGTACTGTAAGATATTTTACTAGGTAATTGGGAATTTAGAGAAGAATAGAATATATTTCTGTGATCTAGTAATGGCAGCCCACAAAAATTTGATACTCACTTTGTTATAAGACAGAGAAGCTATTATTGTCTCCATTTTACAAATGAGAAACTTGAGTTTAGAGTGCAGAAATGACTTGTCCACAGTAATGCATACAAGTTAGTGAGCGGACCAAGCTCTGCTACTAATTAGTTTACACTACTTTGAACAAGTATCCAGGTCTTCTAACCTTCTCTTTCCATTCTCTCATACTACTATTCCTCATACCGCTCTAGAGGGAAGGTAGCCCATATATTATACTGGAGTGAGCAGAGGATATTGTTGTTCTTCTAGATATGGGTATTAAATGGCACACTGCTTTTCAAAATATATTAATTATAACTTCATTCCTGAGTCAGTCAGAATTGGCTAGGTTATAGTACACAACCCCCCACATCTCAGTAGTTCTAATAAAATAGTTTACTTTTCATTTATGCTACGAGTCCAACATAGCTTATAAGGAAGCTTTGTTCATCAGAACCACTTGAGGCCTGAGCTGATGAACGCTCCATCTGGACACCTGCTTTGGTGATCACTGAGTCAGCTGCAGAGGAGAGCTGTAGAGTCAAGCACTGACAAAGTGTTTCAACCCTCCCTCTTCATTGACCAGAACTAGACTCATGGCCACTACTAACTCTGAATGAGCTACAAGTAGAGAAGAATTGAATTTGAGTGAAAATGGTCAACACTGGTAATAATTGTCATATGCAGATATTCACACACACACACACACACACACACACACACACACTTTTTGCCCTTTCTTTCTTTTTATTTCCTGGGGTGATAACCAACTTGCCCTACAAGACTCTTTAAATGTGGTAAGCCCAGTGTTTCCCGCTTTGTTTTACTTGTTGACTTCTCTAGGAAGGATTTGTAAAATCCAGAGAAACTGAAGCCAGACTATGATGATTGAGGGACAATTTATTTTCTCCCAGGGGCTTTCACCTAATAGTGGCAATATTGTTCTTTTATGGCACATTTAAATTTGTGCTTGCTACTCAATTTTTTCTATTAAGCACCTGTAACTTTTATTTGTGTATAGATAGTTGTAGATAAAATAATAAAATATTCCATACAGCAAAAAAAGTAAAGAATTGGACTGGTGTTTGTAATTGCAATTTGTTGAAGTCATGAGCTCATAAATATTACTCCTCCTCTTTACCATTATACGAAAATATGAGAAATGAATGTAATATCAAAAAGAGGAACTAAATCGTGGTTTATATAGCTTGGCCTCCCATAGAAGTAGAAAAAGAGGAGAAGTGGGAGTAAACAGAAAGATAATACTTATGGTACATACAAAACAAATGGAGAGATTGAGTCTCATGGATTCTTCGCCTGAGCCACCAGCAAAGGTAATTTTTCCTCTGAATTATTTAATTGGAACTACAAAGTATAAAATCACTCATATTTGGGGCTTTAAAATCATATGGCTATAAATTTCAACTTAGTTTAAATGTTTAAGATTATTAACTTTTAACTTACATTAGCTCAAAAAGTTAGAAATAGGTAAAACTTTCAATGCTGCTATTTGCTTTTTATGGGTGATATTTGATTATAATGCTTCAGTGGTGAATTCACTAGAAGGAAAAGGAAATGGTAAATTGGATAACTGCTTTGTGAGACTTCTAAATGTTACTCTTTTTGGACTGTGCAAAATGGTTTCAAATATTGCTGAAGTTTATAGAGAATTGGCGAGACTGTGTTTCTCTCCTTTTATGCAATATATGTCTCTGAAGAATTGGTTGAAAATATAATTATTATATATAATGTAGAATATATTAATCTAGCATTGATAAATCATCTCGGAAAAACACAAGACAAAATGATTATAAAGTATATTTTTGATAAAAATATATTTCATAAATTTGAAATTTTGTAAATTCTATGTTCTTAAAGTAGGGCATACATAAATTTGAATTTCATAATTTAGTAAAAGTGAGACGTTTATTTCTGATTATCAGTGTAAATACACTTGTGACTTATTATTTCTTGTATCATGTTGAATCCTATTTCAGATAGCTCGTTAAGTAAAGTGAGTTATTTACGTATAAAAACTGTTAAGTTACATATAAAAACTGTGAGTCAGTTGAACTATATATGAATGGTATAAAACACAAGTTATTCAAACTCATATTTGTAAAACTAATTTTCATTATTGCTTGAAGCATGACAAATTATATAATAAATAAATTAGCAAAACATTTTATAATCTTTTAGGGACAAAAATGAAGAAATTTTTGTAAATTTTTGTTACTTCATCTTTTTAATATGAGCAAATATCAAAAACAAAAGCAAATATAATAAGAAAATGTCCTCTTCAATTCACATATTAAATTAGGATTTGTGAAATACTACAAAATAGGATTTGTGCTATTATAATGGGACCTAGTATCACATTTTTATAGTAATATGCTATTGCAAAAGAAAGAAAAAGCCTAACATTTTATCCATTATTATGTACTTTAAGCAAGGAGAGCACAACCAAACTTCATAAGATATTTTTGTACCTCAGAACATTAAATTTTTTCCTTTGGATATCATTGATTTTCATCAGCACACTTTTCACTGTTTTGAGAATTGTGCCAGAATTTTGAGAAAATAGAAAAATAAATGGCTTAGTGAGCATAATTAAGATGTGAGCTTGTTAAATTTGGCTAGAGATATGGTTAGTTGCTTAAATTACATAAAGCTGACAAGAAGAGGGAATTCATGCTTCAGATGTTTGCATAATTTTTCACAACTAAATAATTTGGCTTGCTCAGTTTAGGTATTTCTTTTCTTGTCCGTAATGCTCATTTAAAGCTACAAAGAGTTTTAGCTGATATTACTTATTGAAGATGAGGGAGAAAAAAGAGAAATAATCATTAAAAAAGACTCTATAGGCTCGAAAATGGACCAGAAACCTCTTTCATAGCATTATATTGAAAAAATTTAGGTGACAAATATAGGATGCTCAGAGAAGGCCTCTTCCAAAATGTGTTAAGCTTTCAAAAACAGAAGTTTGGATAGTTCTTCAGTTTTTAAGGAAAGCTCAAACCTATCTATTTTGTTTTAATTCAATGCATATAGAATAATACAGTAAAGGGTAGTATTTTCCTAATTTTACAAATAAGGAGATTGTGGCTCCGAAATATTAAAAGAAATATTGTGTGTATCTGCATGAATCGTAAACGGGGGACAGAGAATTTGAAGATAGGTGTCTGATATGTGCCAGATTTCAAATTCAAAGCCGAATAATGTACAGCCATGTCCTCCAGGGGACTGGTGTTTAGTGGGAAGCAGGACAGCAGATGTGCAAGTGAATGAGTATCTTCGGTGTGACAAAAGTTGTGTGTGTGATTGTATTAGAATACAGGTGAGAAAACAAAGTGGGCCTGGACCATGGAATTTGGGGATGCCTAGGGAAGGCTTTTAAGGGAAGGCAACAGTTAGAAGAGTTGTCAGGAGTCCAACTTCCCTAAAAAGAGCTAAAGATAATGTGGGCATTTTTGCATCTATTCGTCTCCTATCACTTCCTAGCCCCACACTCAACATATTATTTTTTGATTTCCCTTAGAATCCTGATTTCCATTTTTCCCAAGACTGCTCATTCCCTACTAAACTTACTTTCAGTCACCACATACTATTTATAATCACAAACCCATTTCAGTTTTGGAATACGTTTTCCTTATTGTGTTATTCTATATGCATCAAATTTAGTATGCGTAACTTAACTGTTGAATAAAATTCAATTTGTAATGTTATTTGTGCTTGCTTATTTATTTTTTTTGGAACATCTAGGACCATGTTAACTGTCATAAGTGAAAATAAGAAGAGGAGGAAAGGAGAAAATGGGAAAAGTGAGTCAAAGAAAGACAAAGGAAAAGAGAATAGAGAAAAAAAGTGGGAAAGAAAGAGGGGGCAAAGGAAAAATAAATGCTTGTTAATAAATGTGAGCAGTGCTATGCTTTCACTCTTCTGCGTGTGGAAGTATCAAAGCATTGAGATATAGGAAAATTTTAGGGAATATGATAAAAGAAGGATAAAATTTTAAAACAGAACATAAGAGAGTATGGGAAAGATCATCGGAGGCCTAATGTATGAAATCAAAACTCTTACTGTGATTGGAAGTCCACAAATCATTTTCCAAGTGCTCCATTTTAGTTGTAGTTATTTCAAAATAAAATTCAGTATTAAACAAAAGGTAAGACAAAAAAAAGTACCAATAAGGTCAGCTTAAGCTAAGCCTTCCATATGGTATGAAATGTATATGTGGAACAGAATTATTTGATCACAGGATGTGAAAATGGCAAAGTATGTTAATGGCCATTTAGTCCAAAACCTTCATTTAGGAGATGAGGAGATGAAGGTATGAATGCCTTTACCATGTACAAACAAGAAAACATTAGGAGCCTCACGTTCTGGGCTCATTTGTATTAAATGGAGGCCTGTTAACATTGATATGGAAGATGGCATATTTGTAGACTACATCTAGGAACTGTAAAAGCAAGCCCTTGAGAAGTCAAGTAGAAATTCTAAAGAATCACACACACAGAAAAATAGATAGCTTAAAATACACACAAGCCATTTCAATGTGGCCAAATTGCAAGAAAAGATTCAAGGCTGAGGATGGGTGTAGTTATGGAGAAGCCTACATGAAATAAATTATTTCTCTGGTTTGTAATATCTTGTTTCCCTATGTTTTTAATGTCTTTTGCTAATTGTGGTTTGATTATAATCTTAGAAGTAGGACTGATATGAAGTTTATTTTTTTAAAATAGATTTTTTATCTTAGAATCTATTTGATACCCATGATACATATTTTTAGAGACAAATGTTTCAGAAATAATTGTATCTAATATTCAAATTTGTTTACGTTCCATGCTCTGCTGCAAGAATGCTCCATGACCTGTCTTCGAATGTGATTTAAGAGAATGAAATCCCTCTCTCCCTCCTGCTGTTTCTGTCTTTCCAATGGCTGGGAGCCTCTGAGGCAGTGTAGACATAAGTGTCCCACTCTGCTCTCAGCACAGGCTAAGATTCTTTAAGGGAGTAACCAGGACTCCTTCAGCATGAGGACCAGGGCCAGGAGAATGAAGCACTTGCCTCAGGTACAAAATTTAAAGGAATACAAAAAACAAAAACAAAACCAAAAAAACTCAGAAATCAAGATTAATAATATATTAATGCAATATTTTTTAAAAATCAAAATTTATGCCCCAAACTCTGTAATGCATAAAGTATCAAAGGATCAGTAAAGGTGCTGTGCTGAGCCATACTGGGGACAAAAGAAAAAGAAAATCAGTAAAGCTGATCTGAGAGCTGGGGAAAAACAGGGCATTTAATTTTATTGGTAAAGTAGATCTTAATAATTAGGCAGCCCCATGACAAAGAATGTTATAAAAAAGACAGAAAGATAGAAGCAGTCATTCAGTCAGCCAACCTAATCTTTTTGACATGTTAACAGTCCTGATTAAACATGTGGCCTGAGGATGGCAAGTGAGGACCATGTTTTGGAGATGCTGCTAAAAGCAAGTGCATAAGAGCATTCACAGCTGGACATTTCTCCCTGGAAATGTTTTCTTTCTTTTTTTTTTCCTGGCACTGCAAAGACATCGAAGTTGGTAGAAAGCAAAATGTGCCTGAGTTTAATGGGATCAACTTTAAAAACAAAAACAAAAAACCTTTGAGTTAGCCACCTGAGGTAGATACTGGCAGGTTTGCTGTAGGCCCAATGGCACAGTAAGAAGTACGACATGGAAATATGTCAACTGTAGCGTGGCGAGAAATTGCCTTTTGTAAAATAGTCCTTTGATATCTTAAATAAATGTGATGTTTGATCACGTGGCTGTGGTTGCTTCCTTTCCCTTAGCTAATTTCTATTCACTCTCTAGTTCTTGGTTTAAATATTAGTTCTTTAAGAAAGCTATCTCTAATTCCTCAGAATAGATTCGATCTCCCATTTGTATGTTCATTGGACCACATATGTAGCATTCATCAGAATGATGTGTTTCAGTCAGGGAAACAGAAATCGTACTAGGTCTTTCAAGGAGAGTGAATCTAGTAAAGAGAATTGGTTACACAACTGGTGAAAGCATTGAAAGCAATAACTGAAAAAGAGGTAACTCAGAGACTAAGAGTGTATTTGTTACTTCTGGGGGTGCATAGCAGGGGCTAGAACAACCAAAGAGGAAAATTCGGCAAGGGATAGTATGGCAGAAGAGGAAAAATCAGGGCCAAGGCTGGGACCCCTGTGAAAGGTTTCCAGTCCCTTTCGGAGATACCACCACAAAACAAAGAGAGAAGAATTAATATCCAAGACAGGAAGATCCATGATTTCTCCCCTCCTACTACCTTCTAATCTTGCACCAATGCCTCTTATTGGCCAAACCAAACTGGAAGTCAGTTGGCAAAAAATTCCGGAAGATAGAGTTTGCAGGGATATATCTGGTGTCTTGTGATAATAAAACAGAACCTGGGAGAAAAGAATTAGGCTGATGCAAATATTAAAGTATCTTAAAGATACTTAAAGGTACTTTAAAGATGCAAGTATTTTAAAGAATTATATATTTATTAATGCTATTATAAGTGCAATGCCAGTCTCTCTAGGCAGTCTGTAATTTCCATGGATCAGGAATGTATCTGCCTTGTTCATTAATATATATTCCCAGTCCATTTCATAGCATCTAACCCATAGAAGATTTTAAATAAATAAAAATATACCTGAATGAATACCATCATTCCTACCATGCTTTCAAGAGTTATGAAACTCTTGAAGGAGTACATGTTAGTTACGTACTCCTTCAAAAATGATTTTGAATAGGAGCTCAGTGATATACCAGGAGATAGTAAAGACTCTATCTGAAGAAAGTGAGGAATGGAGATGAAAGAGAGAAAGAAAAGGAGGTGCATTTGAAATCGACAGTTTCAGAGCCTGGAAAAATTCTTTTCTCTCTAAGCCTGGAGTGTTTTATGCATCTCACCCTCTCATTTCATAGGTCACCCAGTACATATATCAACTTGGGAGGATGTTTATAAGGAATAGGAAGACTAGTATCATTTGAAGAATGGCCATTGAGCTCAAGATGCATAACTAAAATTAAAGAACAGTCCTCTTAATGTCTGTTTCAAGACAATGGTTAGCTGGCCCTGTGTACTTTACCACTAAGAGCAGAATCACTCTTCTCTCCTTACAATTTCATCTAATCCCCTGCTTTAAGAGATGGGTCACAGACATGAGATTTTAAAACCTGGGGACACTTTTCTGTTTTCTTCCTTTTTCTATGATTCCAGTTACCTGTGTTATCAGGCCACTTGAAGTTATCTCACAGCTCACTGGTGTCCTCCTAATTTTTTAAGTCTTTTTCTGTCTTTGTTTAATTTTGTCCAACAATTTCTGTTGCTGTTTCTTTAACTTTCCTAATCTTTTTTTTATGCAGTGTCCAATTCATTCCAATCTTACCTAGTGGTTTAAAATTTTTACTTCATTATACATTTTATTTGGTTTGCTAATAGTAAAGGAAGGAAGAGCTTTTTTTTTACCTCTTTGTCCAATTATTGTTAATTACTACTGGTAAAGTGAATGATCTGAGGAGGAATGCAAAACAGAAAGCAATAACCACAACTGTGACAACAAAGAAGTTAAAAATAACCAGCTGGGTATGGTGGCTCACGCTGTAATCCTAGCACTTTGGGAGGCCGAGGTGGGTGGATCACGAGGTCAGGAGTTTGAGACCAGCCTGACCAACACAGTAAAAACCTGTCTCTGATAAAAATACAAAAATTAGCCGGACATGGTGGCTCATGCCTGTAGATCCCAGCTACTCAGGAAGCTGAGACACGAGAATCCCTTGAACGCAGGAGGCGGATTGCAGTGAGCCGAGGTTGTGCCACTGCACTCCAGTCTGGGCAACAGAACGAGACTGTCTCAAACAAAACAAAACAAAACAAAACAAAAACACCCACAACATCGCCACCACTGCCTAACCTAATTTGCTCAAAGGATAAGGGATGTCATTGCTATTTGTCCAGCCTGTTGGTATTTCCTGATTGCAAGTTTTTCCAGTCTTCAGGCTGGGATTTATGTTGTCCAGTATAATTTTTATTTAAGGCATTGTACTTTCTTCCTCTATAACTTAGATTTAGGTTTTAAAAATATCTTTTATGGCTCGCCTCAACATGCTTATGCTTTCCTCTACCTTCTTGAACATATGGTGTGGGGTCATAGTAGCTGTTTTAATGTGCTTTTACTATCTCTGTCATTTGCATCATTCACTGGTCAGTTTTTGTTGAATGATTTTTCTCCCTCTCATTGGTCATATTTTCCTAATTTCTTGCATGCCTAATAATTTTTGATTGGATATCAACCATTGTGAGCTTATGGAATTTTTAGTATTTTTTTAAGAAAATATTTTTGAGCTTTGCTCTAGGATGCAATTAAGTTGCTCGGAAACATATTTATCCTTTCACAACTACTTTTTCGACTTTGCTAGGTGGAACCAGAGGAGGCTGGTTTTGTCTCCATTACTAAGGCAATACGATTCTGAGTACATTTCTTGATGCATGTCCTGTGTAATACAATATTTCTCCCCTCTGGCTTTTGGAAATAACAATTCCCAGCTTTATGTGATTTCTGGAAATTGCTCCTTCTGCTCCTTTCCAGTCATTGCCTGGTCTCACGTAGTTTGCTTACACACATGCCCTGATCAGTACCCGCTTGAAGACTCTAGGGGAACCCTCTGCAGATCTCAGGAGCTTCTTTTCTTTGCAGCTCTTTTTACTTTGGTAAACTCTGCCCTGCAAATTCTAACTGCATTGAGCCTCCCAAATTCTCATCTCTGTCTTCTCAATTCAAAAAGAACACTGGACTCTGTTTAGATTCCCTCTTCTTGGGTTTATTCCCTAATTTATTTTCTTCTATCAAGATCATGCTTCTGTGGTGCCTGTTGTTCCATGTCGGAAAATTGTTTCATATGTTTTCTTTGACTTTTTAGTTGTTTAAGGTATGAGGGTAAATATAATCCTTGTTCTTCTATCTCGGCTGGCAATGGGAGTCCTTGACATTTTTTAACTGAACTAAACCTTTTACGCAAATTGCTCCTAAATACCACTTTTTTATTAATTCAAAGTTTAATATAGGTGTACTTGGAGAGATGAGTATTACTCTGCACCCTCAATAAGAAAGGGTTTACTACCTTTTTTTTTTTTTTGAGAAAAAGTGGTCACAGAGAGATTTATATTTGTTTAAACTATTCTACTTCCTGTATTGGGAAGAAATGAAAAATCTTCCAGAAATGTTATCTTTGTTTACATCCAAGGTGCTTCCTGAATTAGTATGGATGGAAAACAAATATTTAACCCAGTGAAACAAATCAATTCAAGTTTCAGTAGTATTTTATAAACCAATTAAATCTGTCACTTCATATTATCTGAGACTAGATATGTCCATGCATTATTTCACCCATTAAAATGTAAATCTCCCAAATATAAAAATTTTTATAATAATACTAAGAGATAAGCATATTTGTCCTGTTGAATGAAAAAAAAAATTCCATTGTAACAAGTTCTTATTTTGGAAAAAAACCAAAACCAAAAACCAAAAACAAACCCTACTACAAGGAGAAGAAGAAAAATCCAACAGAAGAATAAAAATTTCAACAGCTAGGTCTGGGCACAGTGGCTCATGCCTGTAATTTCAGCACTTTGGGAAGCCGAGGTGGGCGGATCACTTGAGGACAAGAGTTCAAGACCAGCCTGGCCAACATGGTGAAACCCCATCTATACTAAAAATACAAAAACTAGCCTGGTGTGGTGGTGGGTGCCTGTAGCCCCAACTAGTCAGGAGGCTGAGGCAGGAGAATTGCTTGAGTCCAGGAGGCAGAGGTTGCAGTGAGCTGAGATCGTGCAACTGCACTCCAGCCTGGGTGACAGAGTGAGACTCCATCTCAAAAAAAAAAATAAATAATAATTCTGACATAATATCAAAGAAAATATTCTATGTTTAGATTAATGTTACAAGAAATCTATTTTGAATTTAAGATTGATCAATCATTCTTTTAAAAGAAATTCAGACTTTCTCACACATTTCTTTATTTTCATATGCTACTGATTAAGCATGTGAAATGCCAGAAAAACTCACTAACAGTGCACTGCATTCTTTCTAAAGGAGACCAGTGAGAATACTGTGGTTTGGATAAAATTATGTTTAAATTATGTTTAGAATTCATAATTTTAGAACTCCAAATCCTGATTTTACATTAATTATACTCATTAAAGAGGGATGCATACGAAAATTAATGTTTAGCACTTTGATTCCGGATAAAGCCATATATCAGGAAGGCATTATTTTAATATAAACAAATATGATGTGGGTTTGAGTCACACTCACATGCCTTCCAATCACCCTTACTCTACCTCTGAATGCTAATATAAGAACATGAAAACTCTTCTTATGAATCTTTAAGTGTTAGTTTCACTTCCTTTAGAATAATATTAAAATAGCATTCCCCTAACTATACACTCTGCGAGAAAACAATGTGACAATAAAAATGCAAGCATTTTATTTGAAGAGTAGGTGCCGGGGTTGTTGCTGTTGTTTTTCCTTAATATCCCCAACCATGTGATATATAACCGTGTGACTGTGGTGGTTTGCTTGTCAAGCAGGAAGGTAGGTCATAGTTTTTATTTTATTTTTTTAATGCCATTGAATTATAGTTCTAGTTTCTCCAAAATAAAACTGACAAGAATGTCCAGTGTCGTTACATGTATTCAATATTGTGTTGGATGTCCCAGCTGTTATAATGCAATTTATTCCCTGAATTCTAAAATTTACTAAATAACTTGTTTTTCTATTGTAAAAATAATTCTTGCATATCATTGAAAATCCTGAAAATAGAGTGAAGTTGAGAATGGGCACTTATAGTTCCACCACCCAAAGAAGAGGAGCTTAAACAGAAGTAAGGTCTTCTGATTAACACTGAGCAATTTTGAGTAAGAAATACAAGACTAGTAGTAAAACTATGATAGCAAACAAAGCATAACAACTGTACTTTTATAGTTGTTAAAAGTTAATTTTAGATTAAGTGTGAAAAAGATGTTGGTGTTTTGGAATATGTAAGTATTTGGAGGTTAAAAGCCAACAGAAACAAACTTCTCAATTTCAGAATTTACTTGGTGGAGAAACAAGATAGGGAGGAGAAAGGATATTTGGTTTTGTCAAATTTCCATTTGGTTTTATGTTGACTGTTGTAAAGGAGTTTACCACATGGATGCCCCATTGCCTAGAGTCAAGACAAACTACATGAAGAAATAATGTTTAATAGCTGAGTCCAGTGATGAACACTTAATGTCTCAGAGTTCTTTATTGTCTGATCTCAGGAGAAAAGGCTGAAAAATAAGGGTTTTTGTTTTGTTTAGTTGGATGTGGAATGCAGGAGTTGGGACAATGGGAGCAAATTTAAGCCAGAAATAAACTTTACTTTTTATGAGTTATTATTTTAATTGTATATTGCTGGTTTTCATTTGCTAATAAATATTTTAGCAAAATCTCTGTTCATCAATGAGACTAATTTTCTCCATTGTGTACTTACTGCAGGCAATAAAAATACATTGAGGAATACAATTTCTTTTCTTCAAAACTTTGAAAGAGTTTTTATAATATCAGAATAATCTCTTCCATTAATTTTTGTGAAATTCTCCTTATAAAATTATAGAAGCCTTGGGTTATCCTTTGGGAAGATTTTAAACTATTGGTTAAATTTCCTTAATAAGACCATAATAGTTTTCTGCTTTTACTTGATTCCGTACTAATAATTTATGTCTTTGGTGATTTCTTAATTTCATTTGGGTTTTCAAATTTATTGGTATAAACTTGTTTTTAATATCTTTTTTAAAAATTATTATTATTATTATTATACTTTAGACTCTATGGTACATGTGCGCAACATGCAGGTAAGTTACATATGTATACATGTGCCATGCTGGTGCGCTGCACCCACCAACTCGTCATCTAGCATTAGGTATATCTCCCAATGCTATCCCTCCCCCCTCCCCCCACCCCACAACAGTCCCCGAAGTGTGATGTTCCCCTTCCTGTGTCTTCCCTCTCATTCCATACATTATGTATTTGTGAATTATATTTATTCCCCTTGGTCAACTTTGCTGGAGGTTATTTTTGTTATTTCTCTAATAACTAACTTTTTTGATGGTTTTAACTTTATATTTGCATTTTTTTTACTGAGTTCAGCTCTAATAATTATTTTTTCATCCTTTTTGAGAGGCGATTTTGCTGTTCTGTTTCTCAGTTCATTAAGTTGGATGCTTAGCCATTTTTGTCAGTTTCAAAGATTTTAACTGGATACACCATACTTCTTTCGGTTTTCTTTTTTACCCTATCAATCATTCTTTCTGGATCCATTTACCCTTATCTCCCTGATCACTTAAAGTTTCTCAGAGATTAGTCTTTCGGCCATTTTTTTTTTCTGTATCTACAGTCCTTCTCTTGATGATCTCATCCAGTGTTGTGCCTTTAATTAGCGACCCTATGTGAATGACTCGCAGATTTACATCTATAGTGAAAAACCTTTCTCCAGAGCTCCTGACTAAATTGTCCAACTTCTGGTTTGCATCTACACACTGATGTCTAATAGATGTTTCAAACTCAACATGTCCAAACAAAATTGCTGATGTCTTCCCTCTTCTTATTGAAGCTATTTCATCCACAGCCGCAATGGAGGTTAAAGATCCCTTCTTTTTTTCTAGTATCTTGGACAAAATAATTCAGTGATCTAGAGTCTCCTCTTGCCCAATCTATTAGGAAATCTTGTCATTTTATACTCAAAATAAATCCAGAATCCAGCCACCTCTCACCACTTCACTCCTTCTGTTCCTGCTTCTGTTCCCTGCTCTGAAACAACCACTTCTCACCACTCCATTGCTCTGTTCGTGGATTCTGTTCCCTGGTCTAAACCGTCCTCATCTTGAGCCTGGATTACTTCAGTGTCTCCTAATTGATTTCCCTTTTGTCTCACCCTTCACCCCATCCATAGCACTATATAGTTTCAAAGAGCAGTTAGTGTGATCCTGCTAAAATTCATGTCAACTCTTCACTCGCTCCTCTTCTTTCATTTACTATCTCACTGAGTAAAAGCCAAAGTCCTTAAATTGGCCCCCGCTCACTGGGTTCCATCCACATTGGCCTCCTGTTTCTGGAATACTCTGACCACAGGGCTTTGTACTGTCTATTATCTCTGTCTGGAACACTCTTTCTTGCAGGAAACCCCTAACTAAGTTGAAGTCTTTGCTTAAATCTCACTTTCTTTATGAATTCTCTTCCAATAGCCCTATTTAAATTTTTAGACCTCTGCTACTTGTCAATCTTACTTCCTTTATCTGGGTCCATTCTTTTCACAGCATATTTTACTTATTTATTAGAGTTATTATTTATTGGCTGTTCCCCCCATTAAAATGTAAACTCTAGTGGAGCAGGAATATTTTTTGTGTATTTTATCCACTGATGGATTCTCAACTATCCAACACATAGTAAGTACATAATATATTTTTGTTAAATGGAGTGAATGATTGAATGAGAGATAATTTCGTAGGGTATAAGATTCTAGGTTGACAGCTACGTTTTTGTTAGCACTTTGAAGTTATTACTTTCCACTCTTCCATTATTGTCACTGAGAAATCATCCATCTCAGCAAACTATCGCAAGGACAAAAAACCAAACACCGCATATTCTCACTCATAGGTGGGAATTGAACAATGAGAACACTTGGACACAGGAAGGGGAACATCACACACTGGGGCCTGTTGTGGGGTGGGGGGAGGGGGAAGGGATAGCATTAGGAGATATACCTAATGTAAATGATGAGTTAATGGGTGCAGCACACCAACATAGCACATATATACATATGTAACAAACCTGCGCGTTATGCACATGTACCCTAGAACTTAAAGTATAATAATAAAAAATATATATATATAAAGATAAATCATCCATTAGTCAAATCATTGTTCTTTTTAGCTAATCTGTCTTTTCCTTTTGGATGTTTTAAGAACTCTTTGCCTTTGATATTCTGCACTTTCACTATAATATGTCTAGGTATAGGTTTCTTTTACATAATTCTGATAAAGATATTGAGCCTCCTAGATTTGAGGATTTGCATCTTTCATCATATTAGGAAATGTCTGTCATTATATTTGTGAATATTTCTTCTACATCTTTTTTCTCATCCATTTCTGAAACTCTAATTAGACAGATATATGTTGGAATCTCTACTTTTACATCTTTTAACTTTAATATTTTCCACTCTTTTGATTCTCTGTGTTTCATTTTGAGTAACTTATCCAGATATGTCTCGCAGTTCACAAATTTGTCTTCATCTTTGTCTAATCTGTTGCTTAATCCAAACTTTGAGTTCCTAATTCTAGTTTTCACATTACTCACTTCAAAAAATTTTATTTTGTTCTTTTTCAAATATGTCTAGTCAGCTCCCATAATATTTTCTTTCTTCATTGCACTTTCAGTAGTCTCTTTTATTTATTTACATATATCAGGTAAACTCATTTTGTAGGCTTCTTCTGATTATTATAAAAGCAACCATCTTTGACGGCCTTACTTGGCAGTTACTAGTTTAAATCTTGATTCTCCCTCATGATTGTTTGTTCCTTGGTATTTGGTGGACTTTTCACTGTGAGCCAATCTCAGAGCATTAACTGTGGGACTTCCTTAAGGTATGTATTAAGGTGAATTTGTCTATAGAAGGTTTGGGTTCCTTTTGTCAGGAAACTGTGTATCCTACCAACCCTGGATCACTTTAATCTGCATTTTCTAATAGGTTATTTTGAACCATATAGGTGATGTGAATTCTTGCCTTAGACACCTGAGATGGAGGCTTGTGATTAGGAATTGAAGATCATTAAATTTCTCCAACCTCTTTCTGCCCTCCACTCAGAGGCAAAGCTGCAATAGGCAGGTGTCTCCATAGACACTAAGCAAGGATATTTCTTTCAGACACTGACAATAATGCTCTTTTTTTGAGGGTCCTGGTTTTGGTAGGTTTTCTTTGTTATACTCAGGTCCTGGACTCTGCCTGTCATCCCTCAAGTGGAAACTTATTGAGTCTTGAACTCTGGTTTGTCAGGGATTGGCAAGCAGTCCCGGGCAAATTCCTACTCTGAGACTTACTTGTCTTTGTAGATCTGCAGTTGCTCATGTTTCTGCTGGTTGGGGAATTCCTTGACTGTCTTCCCTTGCCAAGACAGGTGTCAAAATGATTTTTAAAACTGCTAGTTAACATTATTGGTTATACTATACTCGTAGGTTTTTCACTTAATTACTTGTCTTCCATTATTGCTGGAAACAGAATTCAAACTTTCATTTCCTGTCAGTGTTTGTTTTACCTTTGTCTATTACTTTGAATTTGTCGTCTCAGTTTTAATTTGAGTTCAGAAATATGAAGGAAACAGTGATAGTTGATTTTTAATTATGTACCATACTTGAATCTTAAAGTCTTACTTTATTTGTTGTTATAGGGGTTTTGGCATTTTAACTTATAAGCAGTCTGAGAAGTTTTGCCTGCTCTAGAATGACCTGATTTTAGTGGATGCCATGGACATTTCTAAGTCAGTAAGTGAAGAATTCAGGTCCATTTGTGTGTGGATTCAGTCTGCACCTGGACCTAAGTTAATCCAAAATAACTTGAGTTTCCTGAGAGTATGTCTTAAACTGAAACTCCTTGAGACCTGATAGTATCTCTTAGGTCCCTCAACAAATCAAAAGTTTCTTTTTGGCTTCTAGGATCTTGGTATTTGTGTAGAAATACTCTGGCTTCTAAGAATTGCCTGTAATTCATTGAGCTCAGAGCATCTGCTAGATGTAAGTCTAATGGTTATGGTCTTGTATGTGTGTGCACCAAAGGAAGTGGTCTCTGTGCTGTGAATTGATGGGTGCTGCCTGACCCCTTATGACCCAGTGATTTTTCTCCTCTGTTCATCTGTGGCCTAGAGATGACTGTTTTAGCTACTTCACATGGGACAGAAAAATCAGGAGTCAAAGTCATCAGATAGCTCAGGGGTGGGGGTGAGATTTGTAGATATCAATTTACTCTCTCATGAGCATGAATTTTATTATTAGTAAGGTGACTGTCATTTGGGAAGGAAGAGAAAAGATTTAGGACAGGTGAATTTTCAGGGAGAGAAGAGGAACCAGTCTCAAGCTGTTTGAATAATTTACTCTTGTGAAAAGAATAATTTCACAAATCAAAACTTTCCTAAGGTAAAAGGAAAAAGGTGGGGTGATTGTTATAGAATACAGTTTTATTTGCATTTACTTTTACTTTTTTGCTACAGTTGGCTAGGATTGCATTTTTCCTAGCAGTATAGTCTATATTAGTCAGGGTTCTTCAGAGAAACAGAATCTATTTATCTAGAGAGAGAGAGAGAGAGAGAGAGATAGAGAGTGGTAACTGACTCACATGACTGTGGTTGGCTGGCAAACTGGAGATTCAGATAAGAACTGATGTTGCAGTCTTGAATCTAAAATCTTCTGGGCAGGGCAACAGATGAGAAACTGAAGCAGGAATTCTATGCTGCAATCTTGAGGCAGAATTGCTGCTTCTTCTAGAAATCTTAGTCTTTACTCTTAAGGCTTTCAACTGATTGGATGAAGCCCACTCATATTATGGAGATTAATTTTCTTTATTCAAAGTCTACTGATGTAAATGTCAATGTTGAGGCCAGGCATGGTGGCTCATGCCCGTAATTCCAATGCTTTGGGAGATGGAGGTGGGAGGAGCGTTTGAACCCAGGAGTTTGAGACCACCTTGGGCAACAGAGTGAGATGCCCATTTCTAAAAAAAATAATAAATGTCAGTGCAAATCACATTAAAAAATACCTCCATACCAATATCTAGACCGTGTTTGACCAAACAAACTGGGCATTGTAGCCTGGCCAAGTAGACACAAAAAATTAACAATCACAAATCTTACAAAATTTTAGTGGACTGCCTGCCGATTTCAGTTAACATGATTCAGTTTGCCAAAACCTGTAACCTTTGGGTTATGCCTTGTGAATACTTCAGTTTAATAATCCAAATACCCAGATGAGTGATATTTCTTATTGTGTTGAGGCTCTACCTTTTCTTTGTTTCATTTTTTTTGTTGTTGTTGTTGTTTTGCTTTTTTTTGATGGAGTCTCACTCTGTTGCCAGGCTGTAGTGCAGTGGCACAATTTTGGCTCACTGCAACCTCTGACTCCCGGGTTCAAGCGATTCTCCTGCCTCAGCCTCCCGAGTAGCTGGGATTACAGGTGTGTGCCACCATACCCAGCTAATTTTTGTATTTTTAGTAGTGACAGGGTTTCACCATGTTGGCCAGGATGGTCTCGATCTCCTGACCTTGTGATCTGCCCGCCTTGGCCTCCCAAAGTGCTGGAATTACAGGTGTGAGCCACTGCGCCCGGTGAGGCTCTACCTTTTCTTAATAGCTGAGTGTCAGTAGAATCAATAGATGTTTATAAAAACCTAGGATGAGGAAGAATGTCTGGGAGCCCTTCATCTCTAGTCTCTTCTGTGATTTCCCTTCTCCCCATAAACCTGTACTAAACATTATAATTAAGGGCATTGTGATATGTTTGCAGAAGGAGTAGAGACAGAGACTTGCTGGAGGCACCTGGAGAGTGTGTTTCCTCACTTCTCTGACTCTTCCCAGATCCTTTTCTAATTGCTAGGATCCTGCAGTTCCCTATAGGAGCATCAATCATATACACAGCAAGGGGTGATGTGCGGAACTCAGTTTGGAAAGACGTCTATTCAGTTTCTTGATTTAGACTTCAGCAATTTCAGTTCACTAAATATGTTTTCTCTGTCTACTTCCAGCTGGGAAACCCTGGACTGATGTTTGTCTCTTTCATGCTGCGCTTCATTCAGCTTTTCGTCCTGGAATGAGAATTATTACCCTCATATCCTCTGCTTGGCTTACTCTGCATTTTCTCTAAAGGTCTGTTGTGACAACCTCTCTGTATTGATTAGGGGAGTCTGGTCTTCTGTATCAAAAAGATCTCATAGTATAGAGGTGCAGATAAGATAGGAGTTTATTTTCTCTTGTGTGAATAGTCCAAAGTCAGGCAGGTGGTCTGAAGATCTTGGTAGAATCTTTTCTCCTGAAGGTCAACCAGTACATTTGTTGGTAGATTGGCTCTGTCCTTCTCAAATGTATTTTTGTCTCTGGTTCAAGGCAATTGTCCCAGTGGTCACCATTATCCAGCTAGCGAGAAGTTGTAAAAGAGGAAATTAGGGCAGGCTTCTTGTCTAAAGGAGATAACTTCAAAGTCACACGCCTGACCTTCATTCACATCCTGTGAGACTCAACGTAGTCACAGGGTGACACCTAACTGCAAGGGAGGCTGGGAAATGCAGGCTTTACCTCAACAACCAGGTATTCAGCTAAAACTCAGAGGGTTCTATAAATAATCGGTGGTCTATGCTACATTTATACCAGGCATTCAATTTTTTATTATTGATAGTTAAGACTTTTTTTTGTTATAAATAACAAATACTTTTGAGCTGGCTTTAACAAAAATGGGGAATTTATTATAAAGACGTGGGGAATTCAAGGGTAAGAATGGACTTCAGGAAGAGACTGGAAACAGGAACTGAAAATTTTTAGAATCCTTCCTCTGTCTGCATCTCTGCTTCTCTCTGTATTTCTGATCCTTTCTTTTTTCATAGCCTGGCTTTCTTTGACCCTCTGGGCACATGAGAAAAAGCACCTTAAGAGCATCTGAAGAGCCCCCAAGTTAACCTGTGGCAATTTTAGCTGCATGCAGAACTCATTTGACTTCTCTAAGTTCCAATTCCAAATATCTGGGTGGAGGAATCTGATTGGTTCAACTAGGGTCAGGTGTCTACCTCTGCTGCACTTAATTGTTGCAAATGCGGTGGGAGTCATACGGTACAATTGTAGCTGGTAGGACCCAGCTGTATGTGGGAGTACATTCTGAAAAATAAAGATAGATTCCCTAAAATGTGTCCACTACCTCGAGTCTTATCAGTATTCTTAGTAATCCATCACTTCAAATATGAATGATCCTTATGTTTTGTTTCATCCTCTACCAGTTTATGGCTAGCGTATGTCATAGAGACCAGAGGAGTTCATAGCAAATCTCATTGTTTGTGAGTTGTGAAGAAAATGGAGAACCTCTTGGGCCTCTGAAGTACATTCTTCTAGCTGTATGGGTAATCTTTTCATCATAGAAAATTGTACTTGGGAAAGAAAAAGAGCTGTTCTGATAGCTGCCCACTGGTTACTAGCCTGGCACTCACAGTAAGGTACAGTGTTCTCTTGCTTAACCTAAATGGCACCAGTATCTCGTGATATCACTCTGTGATCGTGATGAAAAGGGATAAACCCCAAACCAGACCATAATAATATCTGAACAAGGACCATGTGCAAACCACAAAAATGACCAAATATCTTTCCCTCCTGGTTAACATGAGTGACTATTTATCAATTGCAGCCTTAAACTCACTGTGTTTTTTCTGCTTCTTAGAAAATTATTGATATCCAATTGTTGAATTAGCCCCACTTTTTGATAACATTCAGTCTATAGCTAAGTCCTTCTTTGAACCCTCCCTAAAAATCATGTAAAACAAGCCCAACTTCTGTTACCTGCTCCCAATAGCACCTTTTTGCAGAGATACTTCAGAGCTCCTCATGGGATATGGTGGCCCCTGCTTCAGCAAATAATACATCCAACTTTGACTGCCTCTGTGCTTTCAGTGGTCTCTGGATGGTGGTCACTAACATTCTTTACTAAAGAAGCTGAGAAGAAAAAACAAAACAAAGCACACATGATCATACACAAGGGACTCTGTCCGTTTTACCTTTGTCCAGTTGTACTGAGCATGTTTTTAGATTAATGAGTTGGCTTGTTTAGAAGGTGACTAGATACACCTATTATAACTTGAGTAGTTCCATAGTTTGTTGCAAGACAACCTTGTAACAAACTTTTTTCACTTAGTTATTAAAAAATTATTAAAAATTTAGAAAAATCCCCATAAAGATTATTTATTATTTCTGACATTAACATCATGGGAATATATTAATTTAAATTGTTCCAGTTCCTTTCCTTTAAATAGTTCTAGATATTTAAAATTGCTCACGCAACTTAAATTTGGAATCATAATTGTCTTTAATTTTTACTTTTACTGGCTATACCCTGCCTTACTGATACATTCCTCCTGTGAACCTCTGAAACAACTCTTACAGCACTTACTTACTTAGCATGCATTATTAATTAAATTTTAATAGATATGCATCTATTTACAAACCCCTGTAATTTACAATGATTGTAAATTTCTAGACATTATAAGAGAATTTTTTCCAAGTCTCCTACGGGGCTTGATACTTATACAAAATAATTATATTATAAATAAATGGCTGATATCTGGATGGTGGGGGAAATTTGTTGACAGCCCAGAAAGATTGCTAGATTGCAAATTCCTTGAGGAAATACATTGTGTCATCTCTAGTAGATAGAATTTCATGTCTCATGGATGTGTTAGTTCATCATGGTTGCCCTATAAACATTTGCTGAATGATGAAATGCTACAGTGCACACAATGCACTACAGAGCATGGAGAGTCAGGTGAGGATTCTAAATGGGAAGGCAAAAATTGAAGACAGTTTTAACCTGACTTCTCATTTAGCCTCTATGGCTGGGTATGTGTTATTCATATTCCTTTAGGCGTTACATCTAAAGTAGTTATTGGTGTGCATATGTTGTAAGACACTGCCAATACATCATTGTTTTAGTTTATAATACACATATCTTTTTTGTTATTAGTTTTAATGATGTAATACTTTGAAATTATATAAAAGTTCTTGTCAGCAGAAATTCAGGATTTGGAGAGGATCTACTAGGCTCTCTCAAGGATGCTGAGGTAGTCTTTGGAGCCTAAAATTCCTCCTTATGAGACAGAGTCACTAAAAAAGGTAAATTTATTCAAGTGTGTTATTGATTCTGTGGAATACTAAACAGAACACATAGATTAAATTGGCTCTATTCTTGGGTGAAGAATGTTAAACTGTAGAATCTAAACAAAGAGTAGGCCCTATTCCAGAGCCACCCATTTTTTTCCCTTATCTCATTTTCCATCATGCTTTATTTCTCAGAGTTCCCTCTTTCTAGATTGCAAAAGTCAATCCTCCAGTCTTGGCCTTTATTACTGAAACCTTAGATTGTTTTAATAGCCAACGAATGGATTTCCTCACAGTCCTTCACCTCTCCTGGTAGAATTTTTCACTGCTGCTTCATCTGCTATGCTTAACCTGCTATGATGATATTTCTAGAACATTCCTTCCATTGCATCATGCCCCAGCATAAAACACTATGGTGCTCCCTTTTGCTTTGTTTATCCTTGGATCTGTTTCTCTTGGACATCTGCAATCCAGCCTCGTGGGGGTTATGCCCATTTCTGTCCAAGAGCCCTGAGTGCCTGGTCAAGGTTCAGCTGATTTCTTTCTATCTTCTGTTTATCCCATGCCCATTTGTGTATCTGCATACCATCGTCTGGTGATTTATCTTCTGGTCTCTCCTTTTGCCTACGTTCTTTCTCTCAATTCTCCCAATCCTTTAAGGCCTGTTTCAAACTCCCTCTCTTCTACAAACCTTTCTTCTCCAGGACACAAATATAATCTCCTTCTGTGAACTACCAGAGTAATTCTTGCCAGGATCTCTTAGTTTATCACAAAATTGCTTTCTAGCTGTTTCTTAAGATTTGGTTTACTTTCCTAACCTTGATCATAAACTAAATAAATGCAAGGTTCAATCATTTAAACTTTTTGTTTTACATTACCTCCATTCTTGGCACACTCAATAAATAATAACAATAAAATTCTAGTGTGATGAAAGGTGAGCTTTAATCAAAGAAAGCACGATAAAGCAGTGGCTCTTGAATGGAGAAGGTTTGTTGAAAGGCTGAGGACGGGTTGAGAAGCGGTGAGAATGGATCATTGTTCTGACACTGTGCCGGATGGAGTGCTGGGCAGTGAATGGAGGCTGTCAACTCTGGTTAGACTTGGCCATTGTTCCTGGGACGCCCGTGTTAGCTCTGAGTAAGAGATAATTCATCAGAATGCTCTTGTACTTTTTTTCTCTCTTGCTCTGGGGCAGAAACTGTTCTACTTCACAGGCTGAACTTTTTACCTCTTGCCCTGAGAGGCAGAAACACGCTGCCTGAGTGCTTCCATTTTGAGACACCTTGTAGGAATCCTTATTGAATTGCTTTAGAAGAGTAGATTCTTAGCCCTCTAGTGCAGCAATCTGCCACAGCAACCCCAGAGAGTGTTATTTTTCAGTCAGAGGTAGAAGCCTCCTGTAATATGGGCTCACTGGGCTTTTGGGGAAAAAAGACAGCATTTTGCAAGCTTAGTTCTAATTGAACATCCCCATGTTGCAATTATTATTGTATTTCAGTCTTGCAGCCTTTGTTACAGAGGTTTTTGTGTGAGTTAGGAGGGGACACGTTGGGTGACTGCTCAAGCCTTTACTTTTTTTCTTTAATTTATTAGAGTTCAAATTAAACAAGGCTCCTGCTGTTACCAAAGTTTTCTGAACTATTTTGTGTAAATGTTATTCATCCTTTGAAATCAATACAATTAAAAGTTGTGTTAAGAGTCTTCCTTTTCAAGGCTATGAACTTTTCCTCTAAGGATTTTTAACTTGTTTCAGGTCTTTGATTTCTTAAACGCATTTCGGAAAAGAAGATATACATGTTCTTTAATTGCTTCTTAAATTGGCAAAGTTATGTTCTGTCTCTTAGACAAAAATCTTTAAATGATTGCATTTCTCTGTAGATTAGTAGCTTGTTAATTTTGAGGATGAAGTGAACTCAGGAATAAAAATCATTTGACAGAGTTATCTCAGGACTCACTTCAAAAAGATGCAGATTCTCTCTAACAAGGGCCTACATGAGATCAGAGCTTCTGTGTGACGTACTGGGGACATCTAGTGGACAAAAGTCAGAATGGAACATTAAACTGTACATCCAAACAGGATCCTAACTTTCAGATAATATCATGCTTAGGAAAAAATCAGAAAATCAGTGCACTGTCTATGAAGATAAAATATCATGTATATCTAATACCTGATTTTAGTGTTATCTGTTATTTTGAACTCATAAATATAATGGCTTATCTTATTTGATTACACAATCTAGATTATTGCAGCAGTGTCAGATTTTTAATTTAATAGATCCTGTACATGATGGAAAATATCTCATTATCAACCTTGGAGAGGCAGATTTACATAGCACAAATGAATGTTGTGTTTGACTAGGTATATAACCTGAGGAAAGACTTTCTGAATCTCTTTACTTTCACATATAAAGTGCATGGTTAAACAAATGGCCACATTTCTTCCGGATTGGAAATCTAGACTCCTTATTATTTTCATTTATTTTATTCATATTTACTTCATATTCAAATTTATATTTATTTATTTATTAATATTTTCATTTTCTAAACTATTTTATGCTGTACAAAGGGTTTTCACAAGTATCATTTAAGTTGATTATCAATAAAAATGTCTTAGGTATTTAGTTCAAATTTTATAAATTGATAGGAAGGTAAGATGACTTATGAACTAAAAAGCCCAGGTTTCTTGACATTTGAACCCTTCTAGTAGAATTTCATTGTTGATGCAGTGTGTGTAAATTTCTTAGTGTTTGGGGGAATTCAGTTAAACTCTCAACAGAGAGTAACTACCAGCTGGCATCTACCCTAGTCATCTTCACATATAGCATTTATAATCATCTTAATAACTTGTAGAATAGAATCCTTAAACCCAATTCATAGTTGGAAAGTTAAGACTCAAAGACATGAAATAGCTGCTCAAGTTTACGAGAGAGTCACTGTCAAGGCCTATACTCACATCCAAGTCTCTCTGAGTTTATTAAAACAAGGCCGAAAAGCAACACTTTTGCAAGTAAGGTGACCCCAGAAAGCTGGCGCTATGTGTGTTTATTTCTTTCCCTTGAGGATTTAGAAGTCCACTGGTAAGCATTTTTAAAGTCTCAAACTAGACCAGTCAAACATAAAGACACAGAAACATAAATATGACTTAGAGTTAAATATCTCAGATGCTTTTTAAAAATTATTTTAAAAGACAAACAACTTGATGAGTCTCTTATCTTGGGGGAAAAGATCATCAAGAAAATTTGTGATAATTGCTGGTCACTCTGAAGTCCATGTTGATGAGGAAATGATGTTTAAGATATGATGAGACACAACAGAACATGTGGTAAAGTTTTAGGATTAAATTAGCCAAAGACAAATTTATAGAAGAAACAATTTTAAACAGCAAGTATTCATTAAATTTGGAGGAATATTATATGAAACTAACAGTTTTTACACATTCCAGTTTGCCATTGAAAAGTAATTCATTGAGAAGAGATTTGGAATAGCGAAAGGGATCAATGAATTAGATATGGTGACTTTAAAAAGTCACATAATTTATTTTGATAACATTAATTGAATTAATTTTACTTTGAAAAAATCTTAAATGACACTAAAATTAAACACTGATAATATCATCATCAATGACACCTTTTTGTTATTTCATTTCTTTTCTTACAAATGTTTAGTTTTACAAATAAATTGAGAAATTATTCATATGACTTGCATTTTTATATAGGACAGTATTCAAGAATCAACTGATTTTTTAAAATTTGAAAGTTAATGAGTTAACATTATAAATAACCTAATATTAATATTCAATTTTCTATTGAGATTGAAAACATACTATGATTTATTAATAGTGAAATGTTTACATTATTAACTTCAAGCTGTTTAAGGGAAATCCAATGTGTTCAGTAAATACATTTTGTGAGAATAAATATTTCATGATGAAGAAAGAATTTATTAGTATGTAATGGTACATTTCTCCTTAACTAGACCTGAAATCTTAGCACTATGTTCTATTTACAGCTGTACCATAGGCTTGATGAAATCTAGTATAATTTAATCAATTTTAGCAGATATGCATATTTGAGTTTTATGTAACTAATTAATATACATTTTAAAACAATACTTTTGAATTATTAAATTGCTTAGAATTGTTTTCATTAATAGAGTTTATAATATTACTGCCTAAAAAGTCATATTCGTTACCAATGTCATTTTACCGTAGTCCCTCTCCTTTGTTTTTTCTGAGTAAATTAAATGCATGGCTTAAAAACCAAATTCCTATACACTGCGTACAATAATCAAGACACTTCTTGGTGATATAGAAAAACATACAGAAAGGATTGATGTAATTGAACCAAAGAAAGTGTAGAGGTATGAAAAAGAAATGAGTCATATACATACAAATAAGCTTTAAAAAGAGTCTTCTAATATTCACTGTGAGGAACTAGTCTTTGCAGAGAACCCTAAAAGCTAATTTTATAAAGCAATTTTTTATATTGGTTTTTGTGATCATACACATTATAGAAAGGTAGTAACTAAATAAATATTATCTTAGTTTAATTGGATTAAATATTAGAAATGCAAATTCTCCTCATACTATATCTATAAGCCCTCATCTCTGTTTTTATGGTAATACCCTTTTAATGGTTTAAGCCTATGAAGAAAAAACACTGAAGATTTTTAACTAGCCACTTTGCAGGGGGCAGAAAGGAGCAAAGAAGATTTAGTGGTGAAAAGAGCAAATAAATAGGTGCTCCAAGATTAAAAAGAGGGTAGAAGTGCATGCTGAGCTGTTGAAAGACCTCTCTGTGTTTAAAGAAAAATATTGTTTGGTGCTTTCACCAGTGCATGATCAAAATAAGAGGTACAAATTAGTTCATGGCTGCTGAAGCTACAAAACATCATGCAGAGCGCTGTCTTTGGGAACGTTTTAATGAGGAGAAGAGGTCATCAGAGTGTGACATTGCTTTTCAGAATTCTTCAAGAACAACACAGACTTCCTGTTCCAAATGTGGTAGAGAATAAAACAACCTTAGTAGTAATCGTACAACTTTTGAACCATGTTCCTTGGAAATGCTGTACCGTGCTCATTTTGTAGCTTTAGTTAGCTATCTCAAAGGAAACGCTTCCATATTTTCCATGTGCCCTTATTTCAAAAGTACAGTGAAACGGTGGAGCTTTAACATGGATTATATTTATAAAATAAAGTTTTATTCAGGCTTCTAAAGAGATTTTAATGTTTTCACTGCTCCAGGTGAAATGGTACACGGTGGCTCTGTTCATTAACATTTAGCATCAGTGCAAAAAAATCAAGGATTACCACATACAGCATAAAAGGAGGGATAGTATGACTTTGAAATTAAATTCACTACAATCTTAGTTTTGCCGCATTTCAAAACGTGATTTTAAAATGTATAAGTTGTTAATGACATTCTAGGTCAAATATTCATAGTCCAATATCAAGTCCTACAGAGACTGACATTATTCAAATGGGCAACGTATTTGAGCAGGAGCTGAAGAGGTTTTCCTGATGCTTTATAAATAAGACATTTATTTTAGTTTCAAAGGCCAGTATTATAACATTATTTAATACTTTAAGTATAATTGGTGCATTTATTTCCACTCTACCACAAAGCTATAGCATACCTTTTGTTTTCCATTAATATGAACATATTTGTAAGATGTGTATAATTAGAGAAAGTATTTGGGTTCATATACTTAATGCAGTTATCAAAAAAGGACAAACAAGACTTCTAATTTTTCATATAGCAATGCTCACAGTCTTATTAATCTCAGTTTTCATGTAATTTTCTTCCTTCAAAATAAATGATTCAAAACTAACCACATTTACTCTTGATATGTAAAAGTAATAAAAATAAGTGAACAAAAAAATTTCAGAGACCCAAAGGGAAGAGTTTGAACTAGAATTTAGGTGGAAAACAGGTCATTTCTGTGCATAGTAATGTTTCTGATTAACTTTTAAGTAAGAGGTGATTCAATTTGTGTACAATGTGTAATGGATTTAGAAGCAGCAATATATAGTATACATTTTTTCTTCCCTCTTTCTTTTTATTCTTATTTTTTATATCTAGCATGAGAACAGAAGTCAAGCATAGACACCCTGCTTTAAATATGATAAAGGATAAAAGCTGTCATTCTAGTTTCACAGCTTTTCAACTATTTAATCTAAAAGTTTCTGAACTTACACAGATCATTTACTTGACTCAGTCTTTTATATTAATTTTATTTCTTTTAATGTATGCAGCCTTTGTTCTTAAATACTCTTATTCATAAACCAGACACATTTAAGTTGACATCCTTAGCATGTAGAATTTTTCTACAAAGACCTAGTGAGGCAGTTATTTTTAGCTTAAGCTTTTAGTCTGGATTGACTGGCCTGCTATCTCTTGGCTTGGTTTGCCGGCTTTTTCTGTCAGTGATTACACATCAGGAGCTTATGTTGATCTAATTTTTTTTGTTGCTTTTTTTTTTGCATTATTACTGCTCAGGACCTGTTCTTCTCTTTTACCTGCTTAACTAATTCAATAGTATTCTACTTCATAAACATCGCTCTCTAATCTTAAAGATGTCTTAGGCATCTAAAAAGCTGCTATTCATAAAGTTTTAGCGTTTACTACAGTACCATAGGTTAAGCTCTGAAAAATAACACAAGAACATGAGAAGTAAGAGGTAAATTTTCTTTTTCTTTTAATTATTTCAAAGAACAATTCAGTCAGGAAAAAAAAAAGCTACATTTTTGGGAAATCAACAAGAGAGGCATGAAAAATCCTTAATTTAAATGATTAAATTATGTTTCCCAGAAATTATTTACTGGCAAAGAATGTTTTTCCCCACCCTCCTACTTTTTTTAAAATTTTTTTCTGAGACAGAGTCTTGTTCTGTCACCCAGGCTGGAGTGCAGGGGCGTGATCTCAGCTCACTGCAATGTCCACTTTGTGGGGTTCCTCAGTCCCCTGTGTAGCTGGGAATCCTGGCACACGCCACCACGTCTGGCTAATTTTTGTATTCTTAGTAGAGATGGGGTTTCACCATGTTGGCCAAGCTGGTCTCGAATTCCTGGCCTCAAGTCATCTGCCTGCCTCGGCCCCCCAAAGTGCTGGGATTACAGGCATGAGCCACCGTGCCTGGCCAGACTTTTTCTAATTAAGGAAATAATTATTTTTGTTTGGTACATAACACATGTTTGTAGTTTTGTTGCCGAGAATCTAAACATAAGGTATTGTGAGGTAAACAAAAATTAAATCACTCTTTGTCACTATGTAACTTTTGAAAATTGACAAAAACTGAAAAGATTATAAGCACCTTAAAAATCGATGATAGCTTTTATTGCATACATTTGTTTTCTTTTTAAGCACTGTAATAATGAATTTATTTTCTAAAGTAGTTGTAAAACTATTTTGAAGAAAAGCTTAAAAATTAATGAAACAAAGCTACAAAGTTGACAATGTACTGAAAAGAGGACAGATAAATGAGATAAAAGACAAAAAACAAATTGGTGAAATTTTATATGCATATTAATTAAAATATTCACTGTAAACATTCACAACAAAATTTAATGATGCTTTGCCATTTCAGGAAATGATTTCTCACTTTTTTCCAGCTAACTAATATTCTATAGCTTGTTTAAAAGTTGTTTTAATGCTATAGTTCTCAAAGAATGTTCTATGGTTCCCGAGGTGTCTCCTAAAACATTTTATTGCTAAAATGTTATTTTCCACTTTCACAGTCTGGATATTTGCACTTACTGTGCAAAAGCAATGGTGAATAAATTGCATGTGCCTTTTTATGAATGAAGGCTGTGGCACCAAACTGCTAGTCAGTCATTATATTCTTCACTGCCATGCACTCACAGTTAAAGAAAACAATGCCAACTTTACTTAGGATTGCCTTTGATGAAGCTGTAAAAATTATTAACTTTATTAGACCTGATCCATGAGCACATTCAGTTTTTCGAGAGTTATACTTAGCTGATAATATTCTAAGCTTTGATCTTTTTTGCATATTTAAAAAAATTCACTGTAGACCTGAATAGCCAACAACTTTACCTGATGCCAGACCCAAGAAGCAGAAATTTGTTCAAATCCTTAAGAAAACATTAAGAAATAGCATTTTTGAACAGTGCCGTATAAACAACACTAAAGGATATGGTTTATGGTTGAGTTAGGGGATTTCCATGAGTAATTTTGATTACATTCATTTCTTTGACTCACAGGCCAACTTTATGCACTAACTCTTGAAAATGATGCCGTTGGCTTCTCTGCAGTACATCTTATCACCTGCTATGCATGTTTTGCTGATCTAGGGGAAATAGCATACTTTATGATGGAAAAAAAAAAAAAGCCAACCATTCTGACCTCGCCATCAAATGTGCTTTACAGGCTTTTGGAGCATAAAGTGAAGTATAATGACCTAATATGATTATAGCAAGAGTAAAACTTCAAAGGAAAATTTTTAGAAGTGCAGAAAGTGGCAACAATAATTAAGTACCTGGATCTTACTATTTATTGTGCCCCTGTGGGAAAAGCTCATCTCAATTCACTTTATATTTAATGTGTGTTAATATCTCAAGGGTACTAATACTGTAAATCATCATTGCGATGGGTTCCTCTTAGGGCAGAGGCTAATCTAAATTTTATCATTGCTTAGCAAACTCTTTAAGGGGAGTGGAGATGATGATAGAAACAAGATGCAACAATACTTGAGGAAACAATTTTTTTTTCAAGTACATTCATGTTTGCTAGAAAAAATGTTTAAATATAGACAGTGAACAGTGCTAATTAAAACCATTACTTTATTTTCTTATTTATTTTTGAGGACTTTTTCTGTGAGGCAATATTTTGTATGCAGTTAGTTCAAAATAATAAAAACATAATATGATTACACTTGCTTTTCTAATATATGTAAGGTTACTAAATTAGTAAATGAGAAATCTATTCTAGATATAAACTTTCATGATATCTTTGTGACGAAGGTAAAGATCTATGTTATGGATGATAGAATTGTTAATGAATTCTAGTTGACTTACAGACTAGTCCTAATTACTGGGTTCCTATTACCTCAGACGGAAGTCTACAGTGGCTGGTCTTTGTGCCCTGTTCAAAGGCACATGGTTTCTATCCTGTCTAAAATATTTATTAATTAT
Organism: Pongo pygmaeus; assembly: GCF_028885625.2. Taxonomy (NCBI): domain Eukaryota; kingdom Metazoa; phylum Chordata; class Mammalia; order Primates; family Hominidae; genus Pongo; species Pongo pygmaeus. Next base: position 114,822,673 of record NC_072379.2, on the reverse strand, counting down.
TTCTATGAGCGTATGGATGGCATTGATGACATATTGGCTCAGTTTACAGATGATGTGAAAATACAGTCACATCTGCTTTCCAACTAGATTGTATATTTAATAATTATTTATAAATCAATTTACTTCTAAAAATTTGCTGCACATAAGGCAATAGCATAAATGAGATCTTGGGTCTTAAATGTACCAAATATAATTAGTATTAATACACATTAATGTAGATTCTATTAAAGTAAAAGGAAAGTTCATGTAGTGTCACGTAAATTTGTGTGTATACTACTTTATAGAAAATTTTAAGTAGAAAGATTCTGCAAAGGGAATGAAGATGAAGGAGGTCTTTGAGAAATATAGTGCAAGCTGAGTGCAGTGGTGCATGCCTATAATCCCAGTACTTTGGGAGGCCAAAGTGGGCAAATCGCTTGAGCCCAGGAATTCGAAACCAGCCTGAGCAATATGGTGAAACACTATCTCTACAAAAAATGAAAAATTAGTCTGGCATGGTGGTTTGTGCCTGTAGTCCCAGCTACATGGGAGGCTGAGGTGGGAGGATTGCTTGAGCTCAGGAGGTTGAGGCTGCAGTGAGCTGGGATTGTGCTACTGCACTCCAGTCTGGACAACAAAGGGAAACTGTCCCCACCACTCTACCCCAAAAAAGAAATATTGTGCAGAGTAGACAGCAGGACTGAAGACACATGATTAAGCTGTAAATGAGCTAACTGGAATGATTATCTGGAAATTTATACGTTTTTAAACTCGAGATTCTGACCACTTGTCTCTTACCAGTTTCTTCATAGGACTTTTCACCAAGCTTTAACTGTGTAGTATTACTTTTGCTTGTAGGTTACTATATTACCATTTTCCTCTCCTTCTCTCTGCATTTGCTTAAATTTCTGCCATTTGCTTACATGTTTGCTTATATATTTTTCATGCTGCCATAAACAGCATGTCTAGGATAACAATGAAAGAGTCAGATTAGGCCTCAGCTCTCATGAAATTCATAGTCTAGCTAGTGAATGGATAAGAAAACAAACTTCTAGCACCCTGTGATAAGTGCAGTGTTAGTGAGAATATAGGAAACTTACAAGAGAAAACAACACACCCCACAATTGGTTAATCAGAGGAGATTTCTAGTGGATAGGGCTTCAAATCTGGAAAAGTGAACAAAAATAAGTTTTTCAAGTAAGTCTGTGTGTGTGTGTGTGTTCTTGCATGTTTGGTGGCAGGAATATAGTGATATAGACGGGAATGCAGGAAAAAAATGACTGAATGATAAGCATCATAGCATGAGGGGAAGGAGAGCCACTGGAAGTTTATGGTGATAGGAAGCCACCACTGAAGGGGAAAATGTACATCAGAAAAAGGCATCTGGAAGAATGATGATACCCATCTTCTCCACAATTTGGCTAAGAACTAGCCTCAGAAATTATAGAACGTAAGAATATTGTGTTTTTAGTAGGAATGAGGTTTCACCATGTTGGCCAGGTTGGTCTCAAACACCTGTAATCCCAGCTACTCAGGAGGCTGAGGCAGGAGAATTGCTTGAACCTGGGAGGCAGAGGTTGCAGTGAGCTAAGATCCCACCACTGCACTCCAGCCTGAGCAACAGAGTGAGACTCAGTGTCAAAAAAAAAAAAAAAAAAAAAAAAAGAATATTGGGAATACAAAGGTAGCAAGAAAAACAACATGCAAGGAGGGTTGTTTTCTAGATTTTGCTCCTTTACTATTTTCTTGGTGAGCCTTGGGGATTATTATATTATTTTAATACACAGTGACATTTAATGCTCTCTGTGTGCCATATTTAAAAAGGTGACATCTTAACATTTTATTTTCCTTTTATACTCCTTTGATCCACTACTGAGTGATATACCTGAGTCAATTGAGGGAGGAAACAAAAATTAGGACAAGGGTGAGATTGAAAAAACAAAAACTATTTCAACAAAAAGAGAACAAATGATATCTAAAGAACCACTGTCCCCTGGGTATACACAACAACCTGTCCAGATATTGGGACAAGAGAATGAAGAACTCCTGAAAAAAGAACGCTTCGACAAAATAAATTAAATAAATAAATATTGCCAAATGGGATTTCTTCCAAATCTCCAACGGTAGTAGATTTCTGGTTTATTGGTCTTTACCTTAATTTCAACCTTTCTGACTGGTTTTGACTTAGATGAAGCTCCTGAAAACAGTACATGTCTGGGCTTTGTTTTTTTATCCGATGTAATAATTCGTGTCGTTTAGTTGATGAGAATAATTTGTTTACTTTTACTGAAAGCACTGATATATTTGCACTTACTTCCATTGTCTTTTCTCTGTTTCTGTTCTTTTAGTGTTTAGCAAATGTATCTACCTCTAGACTTTCTAACAAATCCCTATTTGTTCCATTTTTTTCTTTACCTTCAAGTACTCCAAGATTACTCATTGAATTATTCATTGAATCCATCCTCTCGTTTTGCTATTACCTCCCAGAAACACACATCTCAAACTATCAGTAGTAAAAGTTTGTTTTTTCCTCAATCAGTAACACTGAGGCAGTCAAATATCTAAAACAGTTTCACACAGTTTCTGTAAGTACTGCAGATCAATAACAAGTAATTCATGCACAGGTACAGATCAAATGATCATACTTTGAGAAGCACTAGTCTAGAGTTTTAGTTTAGCTTTGATTTATAAAAATAAAAATTAGTTATTTTTATATAAAAAATAGTTAAATTGGTATATTGACATAGTTTATCATTTTTGTGCTCATAATTGTTTCATATAAACCACACCTTCCCCCGGCATCAGTTGTATTCTTGTTGAATAATTCTTTTAGTTATTGTATGTGTAGAAGTTGATTTACTTTGCCCTCACCATGGAGTGTCAGCTTAGCTAGGTATAAAATTTTAAATTGATAATTATTTTCTCATTACTACTCCATTGTCTTCTAGCCTCATTTTTGCCAATGAAAAGTCTTCAATTATTCTATTTCTCATTCCTTTTAAGCTAATCATTATTTTCTCATTACTAGCTTTAAATATTTTTGTTTCATATATTATGTTTTGCTGGGAGTGGTTTAACCTGGTTTAACTTCCTGGGTATGTGGAATGTGATTTCAAATTAGTGTGCCCAAGTTTTAGCTTTATTGACTATTTTGCATTTTACATGAGAGCATGTTAGTTTGTGCAATAGAAAAGTTATGTAATTTGAGTTACTGCTTTTTTAGTAGCTGATCTTTTCTCTTGTGGTTTTTGGCTGGCTTTAGTAGTATATTTAGAAAAGTCTTATAAATTCAAAGACTGTACATATATTTAGATGGATTAAAAAAAGAGTAGTTTGACAAAAATATTGAGAGGTAAATGAACCAGGAATAACATAAAAGTGGGGTGTGGGTGTGTGGGCTAGAAAAGGCAACATAGATAATCCATAACATGATATGAATTTGTAATATGGAGGACAAGCCATTACTTAGAAATATAAGGAAAACAGGCTCAAATTTCTGTTTTCTTTCACATAAGTTGCCTTTTTATTCCCAATATTCTTACTTTTTTTTTTTTTTGACACTGAGTCTCACTCTGTTGCCCAGGCTGGAGTGCAGTGGTGGTAATAGCAAAATGAGAGAATGGATTCAATGAGTAATTCGATGAGTAATCTTGGAATACTTGAAGGTAAAGAAAAAAATAGAACAAATAGGGATTTGTTAGAAAGTCTAGAGGTAAATACATTTGCTAAACACTAAAAGAATAGAAACAGAGAAAAGACAATGGAAGTAAGTGCAAATATATCAGTGCTTTCAGTAAAAGTAAACAAATTATTCTCATCAACTAAACGACACGAATTATTACATTGGATAAAAAAACAAAGCCCAGACATGTACTGTTTTCAGGAGCTTCATCTAAGTCAAAACCAGTCAGAAAGGTTGAAATTAAGGTAAAGACCAATAAACCAGAAATCTACTACCGTTGGAGATTTGGAAGAAATCCCATTTGGCAATATTTATTTATTTAATTTATTTTGTCGAAGCGTTCTTTTTTCAGGAGTTCTTCATTCTCTTGTCCCAATATCTGGACAGGTTGTTGTGTATACCCAGGGGACAGTGGTTCTTTAGATATCATTTGTTCTCTTTTTGTTGAAACAGTTTTTATTTTTTCAATCTAACCCTGCTCCTTTTTTCTTTCCTCCCTCAATTGACTTGGGGATATCATTCAGTAGTGGATCAAAGGAGTATAAAAGGGAAATAAAATTTTAAGATGTCATCTTTTTGAATATGTCCTTTTTTCTATCCATGCTCCTCCCTAATTACTAATTTAATAATTATATACTAAAAGTCATTTTCTCTCAGATTTTGAAAGTCTATTGCTATTGTGTTCTTTTTTCACTAAAATTTCTTGATAGTGTTCCTTTTTTCATCTCTTGGGCTGGGTGCTTGATGGCCTTTTCCATCTGGAAACTAATGAGCTTCAGTTCTAAAAAAAATGTCTTTCTTCTTTGTTCATCCCTTCGCCCTCTTTATTTTCTTTTTGGGACTCCTAGTAGTTTACTTAATGTTATACTTCCATGATTGAACCTCTATCTTATTTTTTCCCTTCTTTTATTTCCATCAACCTCTTTTATTTCTGCATTTTAAGGTAGTCCCTTGCATTTATTTAGTGAGTAAAAAATTGATTTGTCCATTTTTAGTGCATCTGGATTTTTATTTCATAAAAGATATTGTTTTATTTTGAGGTTATCAATTTCAGGCTTTGTTTTTTTCTTTTATCCCCTGAACACATTTTCTCATTTTCTTCTGAGTTTTTTTCCGTATGCCTTTCTTATTGGGAGATTTTTATACTGATTGGCTTAAATTCCCCAATGTATAAATCCCTATCATATTTGAAGAGGACCAATGCAGGGTGGGGATGTGGGAAGCTAGCTGATCCTAGTCACATTTTCTCATGATCTGTTTTCACTACTGGGCCTCTGTGGTATCAGGGTGGCTCTCCTTGCTGTCCTGTACAAGCTCTGAGATTTCAGTTTGCTCAGTTCTTTTACACTGACTCTTGATGGTTTGCAAATCACAACTTAGCTTTCATCTCAATTGTTTAATATTGTTAACTGTCAGCTGGATATTTTCTTCTGAAAGGCACTTAAAGCTGCAAATATGTCTTACTGAAGTTGTCCAATCCCCGGAGACACCAACCTTACCCTCTTTTGGTCTTCGTTTCTCTAAATGGCATTAGTTTTGAGTTCATCCTTGATAGCTCTTTATATTTAATTGAATCAACCAAGTCTCACTCAATTTTTTTTTTTTTTCTGTGTAGGATCTTTTGGAATTGTCCCTTCCATTCTATCTCGGTCACTACCATACATTCTGCCAACATTTCCTCTTTCCTAATGTATTCTCCATGCTTCCTTATTCAAGACCGATTCATGCATTGCTACCTAATTGTTCCAAAGCACAACCATGATGGTCTTAGCTGCTCAAAAATTTTGATGATTCCTGGTTTGATAGATTAAAGCCAGATTTCTTAACTTGGAATTTAATATCTTCCATACTTTAGTTCTAAGTCTGCTTTCCAACATCATTGCCTATTGTTTCATGTCACATTTTCTATACATCATACTGAAAGGAATGAACTAAGTTCTCATACCCATCCTTGCTTTATCAACTCAGTGCCTTTGCATGTGATAAATCCGCCTCCAATGCTTTCTCTAATACCCTGCAACCCTGCATATTTAAACCACACCTGCATTTTAAGATAAATCACAGATTATACTTCTTTCATCAAGTAATCTCATCTCTATTGAGGTACCTGCTGTCCATTTCTTATTATACTCACTGTTGCTGAGGGCCAGTTGAGTAATGGATTTACTTTGTACTCACAAAACATCTTATAACATCTTTCTAATTGTTGGCCTTCAATATTTGTTGAAGTATGAAAATGCAGGCTGTCTGCATAATATGTGGTATAGTTACTTAAAAATTAATTATGGAATTATTTATTATCTATTGAATACGTGTGGATCTTCTCACCCTAGTAAGATACTTGAGGATATAATGCAGGCCATTTATATTCTTTGTTTACCTCTACCATAGCTTGCACAGTGCCTTGCATACATAGTACTCTTTTGTGGTAAAACAGCAATATATACAGCATAGAAGTAATTGTCCTTCTATGACGCCTTTGAAAATGTCAGTTTGAAAAATTGGGGGAAAAATTTACATAGGAGAAGCATTTTCTTTCCTCTCCTCAAGATAGAGTCAGTTGCTACCCCTTAAAATAGTCTAATTATTTTACTGGAGACCTAGTTATAAAACTACTTGCGGTTGCACTAGAAATAGAATTCTGGTGACACTTAATGAGATTTTTCAAGTTCACATTACTTATTCTGCAGACTTCTTCATTTGAGTAGATTATTTAATATTTTATTTGTTTTATTATTCACATTTTGGGGGTAAAATATTTCCATTCACATTCAAAGTTGGTTGAATTATATGCAAAAGTTTGAGTGCGTAGAACTTTCTCTGAGTCTTGCTATTTCCAGTGTGCAGCTGCCTAACATATCTGTAATTCACATCCCTGGAGCAGGTTTTATGCTGCTGCCCAAGAAGTAAAACTTTGTCCTACCTTAGAATGCAAGTTAACATTTCATTACCTGTTTAATAACAATTTCTTTTTCCCCCCATTTTTCCCTCTCTTTGTCTGAGTGAGCTTCTTTCACTGTCTGCACCCAAAGTAACTATATTGCATTAAAAACTTTTGTGGTTATATTATACTATATATTTTGGAATATGTTTAAATGTATCCTGGCATTTTGGGAGATACTTTTGTATTCATTTTGTCACTGGCATTTTACATAATAAAGGTGGATAAAATTAATCTTTTTCCACTCATGGAATATAGTTCCAGCAATCTTTCCCCACTCTGTACTCTCCTTCTTCTTTTCTTGTCACCTACCCATAGACAACTAAAAGTCCTTTAATTGCAGGAATTCTTATCTATCCATTTCTAAATCAGTCATTTATTCTTTGAGCTCTTGTGTTATGTTTCATATCATGCTAAGATTTGTGGCAGATATAGACACATTTAAACCATGGAACTTCCTTTGGAGACATAATACTTATAAAACAATTAGACAATAATTAAATCATAAACTTGGTGTTAATAACCATGAATGTAAGAACTTAGAGAAGAAGGAAGTGAACATGATAGGAGTAGTAGGGGAAAAGTTATGAAAAGGTGGAATTTGAGTTGGATAAAAGTACTCAGAAATAGATTAAAAAGGGCGGTTATGTTTGAGATTTGAGTGTGGTGAAGCATCAATAAAGAAAAGTACCCGGTGGGCAGTCATGTTTTCAAAAGTGGAGTGTGGGGATATGTGGGTTAGACCAGGCTTGATATAAGTGACAACAGAATCCATGTAAGCATTCAATTTTTTTTGTAGGGAAGTGGCATGACAAAAATGATGTTTAAACCCACTATTTCAGGCAAGACTGAGAAGGGCTTATGGTGTATCATAAAAGATGAGGAACTCAAAAGATGACAAAGTAGCTAACTGCAAAGATTAAAGGCAACTGCAAATAGAATGCTTTTAAGACAAACTGGAATAATAAACTAAGAGAAACTGACTCAGAATGAAAGAAAAAGGAGAGGTTGGATCCAAGAGACAAAAGGAGAGGCTTCAATGTTACCTTACGTTCTTGCAACAAACTCCCAATATTTTTGAATTCCAATGCATCTTGTTCAAGTGCAGTTATCTTGCTAGGGCCACTAGGTGGTGATCTTTGTTAGTTGGTAACTTGTAGTTTTTAAAAAAAATGTGAGTTCAGCAATTGCTTGTTTTTGTTTCACACAATCCCTGATATATAACATTCATACCTATGGATATATGTTCATTAATGTTTTCCCTTCTCTGTTTTTTTCTTTTTGATTTGTACTCTCAAGTAAGATGGGGGGATTGGTTAAAAAAATGTAGATCTCAGTTCTCACGCTTGTTTGGCTCCTTGGCATTTCCCAATCCCGGGCACTGCTCTAAGGGAGAATGAAGCTGGAAAGGGCATCTATTACATAGCTGACATTTATTGTTGTCATCCACTAGAGGTTTTCACACTAACATCAGTGTTGGCCACAATGAGAAAAGTGGGGGAAAGGGGCATAGGCAGCTGGGCTAAAGAATCATTCACTTGCCATCACCTTGTTCCAGTCGTCCTCAACCTTCATTGCTTCTACTTGCCCTAGAGCCTCATCTTCTGCTTCTCATTATGCTGGAGCTCATATGCTAAGCCAATGGTTACTTCCTCCAAGTTGAAGAAAGCCTGCTACCTGGCAGATAAAAAGGAATACAACTTGCTAAAGGGCCTGGTACATAGGAGGCACTACCAATGTTTGTTGAATGAGTGATTCAGTGATGAGTGAATGAACAAGCATCACTAATGCAGTGGAGGGAAGAGATGTCTTGGTCCCAGAATGCTGAATGCATGTTTCCATGGAAATCTTTTAAAAAGGGTAGTGTGCTGTTTAGTGTTATGAGAGGAGGTGTGTATGGCTTACCTGATTTCTTAGACCCCACTTACATAGAAACCTAACCACCATGGCTAACATTGCTCCATAGGAAAATGCTTTCTGAGTTCCAAACATTCAACTTATTAATGAACTTTTGTTAACCTGTGACTTTATAACAAGTTCTTATTAAATGAAATAATAGCACAGTTCATAAAAGTCACTTTTGAAGTGCTTAATCACAGTAACATGTAATTAACAGTAAAGGCTTAAAGTGCAAACAGGGGTCTTATCTATCCAAACACTTTTTTAATGCCAAGTTTCTTGATGATCTTTAATAAACCCTTGCAATTGTAACAACAATTACAATTTCAGTGGCTTCAGTAAGTCTGAAGACTCCTCCTTAATTTATTTCCAACATTTCCCTGTAGAGAAGAAATTCTGGGCACCTAGCTACAGCTATACATTTGTTACCTGTTCGGAAAATTAGGTTGTCAATTCACTCCTTAGTAGAAGAAAGGAAGGTTATTTCCTTTCCTCCCAATAGCTACATTTTAATGAATTTTTTATTTTACTGATTTATTCTTGACTGCTTTTTCCTTTCCATTTGACCTTTTGGACCAATCAGGGCTTTTAGCCAAGGATCAAAGGAATTTGAGTCCTGGCTTAGGCAAATCCCAGACTCATTTCTTTTACCTTATTTCCCTGTCTTATCTCTATCTGAAAAAGATGATCATCACATAATATTAATCATTTGGAACCCTGACCTCTGAAATAGTGAGTCTGTAAAACAAAATTTCTGGATAGCAAGTCAATATATTTTAATGCCACTATGTCTTAAAATAGTAATTTGCTTCTATATATTTATTCTTTGTTGAAGTGAAATTCACATAACCTAAAACTCACCATCTTAACCATTTTAAAGTGTACAATTTAGGGACTTCCAGTACATTCACAATGATGTCAACCATCATCACTATCTAATCGCAGAATATTTTCATCACCCCAGAGAGAAACTCTGTGTCCATTAGCAGGTACTCCCCATTTCTCCCTCTTTTCAGCTTCTGACAACCACTAATTGGCTTTTTGTTTCTATGAATTTGCCTATTCTGGACATTTCATGTGTGTGGCTTTTGCAATATGTGACAACATGCAGCTTTTTGTATCTGGCTTCTTTTACTTAATGTAATATATTCAGGATTCATTTATGTTGTAACATTAATGGTATTTTATTCCTTTTTATGGATGAATAATATTCCATTGAGGGTATATACCTCATTTTGCAGATTTATTCACTCATTGATAAACATTTGGGGTTGTTTTTACTTTTTTGGCTCTTATGAATGATCCTGCTATGAACATTTGTGTATAAGATTAGTTTGACCATTTGTTTTCAGTTCTCTTGGGCGTATACCTAGAAGAGCAATTGCTGAGTCACATGGCAATACTCTAACTTTTTGAGCAACCTACTTTTATTTTTACATATAATAATACTGGTTATCCTTCTGAAAGTTATTAGCTAGGGTTTTTTATAGAACCAGTAAATATTACAGGCACATGATGCATTGGACTAGAACACAATTTATTAGCTCTTATCGCTTTAATCAATAGTTGAGGCCCCAAAGACAGAGTTATTTAGATAGTGAAGATATAAAATGGCATTTCTTCAATCAAAATTACTGAACTATACCTCTCCCTATTCTGTGCTTTCATTCAACAAATATTCATTGGGTCCCAGCAGTACATTAAGCACTATTTAGGAACTGTGAATACAGGCAAAAGACAAAACAAATTCTATGCTAATGAAACTACGTTTAAGAAAGCAAATAAATAATTTTAGATATGCATAAGTCCTATGGAGAAAATGATGCAGGGAGTTGGCATGCAGTCTCTATCACAGACTGTAAGGACAGTGCTTCTCAAATTTTAGTGTGCATGCGAATCATCTGGGGATGTTGTTAAAATGCAGATTCAAATTCAGTAAGTCTTGGGTGGCGCATGAAATTCTGTCTTTCCAGCAAATTCCCAGGTGATGCCATGCTGCTATGAATGGGCAGAAAAAGCCTGACTGAACTAGTGACTTTTCACTGAAGACATGAATGTGGAATGTGCATCAGGAGCCATCCAAGTCAAAATCTAGGAAAAGAAAATTCCATGGAGAGAAAGGAGCTTTTGCAAAGGTTCCATGGAGGGAGAAGTCTTGGTTATCTGAGAAAAAGTGATATGGAATAGCAGCCCATCTTCTTCCCTGAAACACAGGGGTTCTACAAACACAGAACAAGCTAGAAAGCATTTGACTCCCTGTTATACCAGTCACAGCCTATTCTCCACCAACAAATGTAGGAATTCATTCCTAGACCCAGGTGCACCTTTGCATCAGTTTCCTTTATCTTACCGAATAAATTTTTGCAAAAAAATCCTCTTCTCTCATAACATTCATTGCAGCTCTAATTTCTTTTTAACCTTTGGTTGCTTTTTTTTTTGTATCTTGTCTGTTTTACTTAACATTGTAAGCATTTCCAATGTAATTAACTATTCTGAACCATGACTTTATATGGATGTATCAACCTATATTTAGAAATTCCTGGATTTATATAGTTTCCACTGTTTAAATTCCTTTTGGGAGACCTATTTCAAACAAGACTATGATAAATTTTATTGCATATAAACCTAATGCCATATCTCTGATTCGTTCTTTAGATTTAAAAAATATAATAATTGGATTTTGATAAATAAAATGTAATTACCCTCTAGAAAAATTGTTCAAATTTTTACATTCATACTGTCGGTGAATAGTCCTCATTTCCACTCCATTTACCCCCATATTAACTGGCTAGTGTAATCATTTTATTTAACTTTTTAATGACATACAATTTACATACAATAAAATTCACACTTTTAAAGTGCATAATTCAGTGTTTTTTTTTAACATATATTCAAAATATTGTACGTATGATTTGGTTAATTCATTAAATTTATTGTGTTTAAGCTCTCATTTCATTTTTCTTGTTGTTTCTCATAGATTTTCTATGTAGTTATTTGTATCATTTACAATTAATAAATGCGTATTTTAAAATTAATTTTAATTCATATTTGTCTTTCCGGACCTATTGCATTGGCTGGATCCATGTTTTTCTCGATTATTGCTAATACTATTTTTCTGTATAATGTGGTTTAGGGGTATTTGTTTTCAAGTCAAATGTATCTGGGTTAAATATACCACTTCTTAAATGTGTAGCATGGAGCAAATTACTTATGATTGTTGAGTTTCAGCTTCACTATTTGGTAAAAATGGGAAGCATTAATAAATAGATTTACTGAAGGATATAAAAAATAAAATGCTTAGCGAAGTGCTCAATGTATGGTAGATATTGATTCATTTTTCATTTACTTTCTAAAGATCAATGCTGTTCAGGAAATAAAATCAGGTAAAGATGATCCACAGTAAAATGCTTGTGCTAATATTAAATTATGCTCATATAAATACTGTTGTCATTGAAAGTTTTTTGTAGAAATCCTTGAGCTAGACTTTTTGACACAGATAGTTGTTTTATTATGCTGCCTACCTATAACCAGGATCCCATTTATGCCAGCCCAGAAACATCGCTATTTGTGTCATTATAAACCTCCAGAGAATCTGCATTCTCCCTTGGATAACTCACAGATGTGCCTCCCAGCACTTATAGCCATAAATTCTTAATCTCTAAATTAAATACCTCCTACTGTATCTTTGCACTTTTCTCTTTCGTTTTGTAATCTTTCATAATATGCAACTATTGAATTTGTTTTTGTTAGAGGAAAAGTGTTAGATACCGCTAATCATGTCTAAATTCTTTAGATATACCTCATTTATTACATTCAAAATAGTGAGAGTGCCCTGAACAATTGTGTATAGGTGCAGGACTTATATAGGGGGCAAAAGAGGTACCACAAAGCCTTAAAATTAATTTCCCCATTAGGAAAAGATGCCAGCAGGTAGTCAACTGATCAAAAGAAACGGTTTTAGCTTTTTATGATGCAGGCACAATGAGCTCATTATTTTTTATATATAACTGAATACAAACGTTTTATTGAAGAGCTTAATAAAAACTTTGAGAAAACATTTGATAATTTTAGAATTTGCAAACATTTTGCAGATCTGAACGTATTTGAAATGGAGGGAATAAATAATTCAATAGAAAGTTTTAGTGTTTTCTAAATGTTGAAAACTGTTTTTCTTTGTTAGACTGACCATCAGTAGTGATATGGAATGATGATTCAGAGACAGGTTGAGTGAAATGTCTATTCTTGTCCCAAGTCAAGGCAGTCACTGAAAATATTGCTTCAGGCCATAACTTTGGCATGCCATGGGTTAAATAAAGGTCAACTCTAAGAGAAAAATAAAAATCAGTTGATCTTTTGGTGTTAAAGGGGCAAAATAGTTATCATTTTAGATGCTTTTAGTGCTCTTATAAATTCAAGGATTTTGGATTCCTTTTTCCCTCAACTGAGAATTTTCAGGCCGGTGGTGTCCACAATGTATATGAGTGCCTTGGGGCATTTTGAAAGGAAAGAGAAGGAAATTTACCGTATTTTAGAGCAATGTTCTTGCCTTTACAGAATCTTGCATGATACTTAATAACTCAGTGATGTGGCTAGCCCACAGGGCTGAGAATGCTTTTTACATTTAATTTAATTGGTAGCTATTTGGAACATAGGTATCTAGAGAACTAGGTTCTAATCCCATCTTTGGCACACTGTTTATTTCTGTAAAAGATATCAAAATACAGATTTGTAATTACTTTTCAATATTTCTTCTAACTTATTCGTCTTTGTTAGGGAAAGGGTTAAAGATTGTGGAAGCAGTTTATCAGTCAATAACAGTTCGAGAACTCCACATCCCTGTTAGTTTTAATTTTGGCTCCATCACATTCTTTAGCTAGGATAAGAGGGGTTCCTGCTTGACATGGTCATTGAAATAATTGCCTATGATGATACCATCACATGGTAAGAGCTCATTAAAGTCAACTTGTATTTGGGTTATTATTATTCCTATTCTGTATTTTCTGCTAAGAAAGTATTGTAAGCAGCAAAAATCATAGAGAGGTCTATCCTATTGTCTGGTTAATTCTGACACTTACTAACAGCTGTGTAATAAATGCCATCAGCTGCTGTGTGGTGAAATGTTGTATGGATGGTATAGACATTGGGGACATTTTGGTCATTAATTGGAGACTTTCTTGAATTCTGTGTGTAATTCAGGTAATTCTCCAACAAAGCAATCTTATTTAGTCAAGCAGATCAAATGGGAAGTAGGTAGGCGACCTCTTAATAGTTCCCAGGACAAATCAGACTCAATAGATTTCCACCATAATTAATTTATTTGTGGTCCAACAGAGTGGTTTATTTTTGTTGGATTCTTTCAAGGATGGCAAATGCTCCACATTAATGAGAGGAATCCTCTTTTTCTCTTTATTTTTTGGTTAAGAGATGTCATTACATTTGTTTGCATAGATTGAAAGAAAAAACAACTGTTATGAAATAAAATTCTTTCCTTTCGAGAAAAGTCTCTTTCATCAGAATATAAAAATGAGTGATTTTCCCATTAAGAACTGATTCTTTACTGTAGAAAAAGTCTTCCTGTGACTAGTGATAAGTGACTGCGAAAATAAAGCTTATTGCAGATTATACCAGACAAACCAGAGAACCTGATTGAAAGAATCACTAGACCCTTCAATGAGAATCAACCAGAAATTCTGTACATTTTGGGGACATGTGCTTTTATTTGCTTATTCATAGAATAGTAGATTCTATTATTTTTAGAGTTGTACGGGGCCTTACAGGCACTGTGCACTGAAGATGGTCAGTAAATGTTTGCTGAATAAATGCATGAATGTATTTTAATGTTCCTCTCGTTGTTGAAATCCTTTCTATATTTTATATACTATAGAGAGTCATTTAGCTTGTGCTTGAACATCTCAACTTACTGAAAGCTTACAAAACTCTGGGGCAGCCTTTTTCATTGGTGTAACACTCTAATTATTAGATATTTCCTTTTTTTTTTTGAGCCAGATTTTATCACCATGTAATTTCCACCCTTAGGTTTTAGTTTGGTTTTATGGGGGAACATTAAAATAAATCTACTCCTTCACGTGAAAGTTCATCACATATTTCAAGACAGCTGTCATGTCCCCCATATAATTCTTTTCTTCTCCAAGCTAAACTACCATTTTTAAGATGATAGTGTTTCTAGTTCCCTAACCATTTTTATTCTTCTTTTCCATTTTTTTGGTAGATGTCTCTAACATAGTTGTTTTACTATCTACCATGTAATAAGGAAATTTTGAGCCAACAACTGTGATAAACACTTTATATACATTATTTGATTGAAATACTCACATCAACCATGTAAAATATGTTCTTTCTAGTGAAAATACTGTGTCAAGGTCACCTAGTTAAGAGGCATGATTTGGATTCATACCAGCTCTAAATAACCACAAAGCCATGTAAAAGTGACTTATCCTTTCTGTACTTCAGCTTTCTCATCAGAAAAATGGGGAATTATAATTATGCCTATGCCTTAGGGCTGTAGAGAGTAATGATGAACTAATATTTGTTAAGCACTTATAAAAACATCCGGCATATAAAAAGCACTCTAAGTGTCTGTGAAGCAAGCAAGCTGGTTTATGGTTTCACTCTATACTATATTTTCTCCCTATAATGTTTGTTTTTAAAGTGGATGTGGTATGCTGAATAATGAACCCCCAGATATGTCCATGTCCTAATCCCCAGAACTTGTGGATGTTACTATATATGGCAAAAGAAACTTGCATATGTGATTAAGTTAAGGATGTTGAGGTGGGGAGATTTTTATGGGGTTATCTTTGGTGAACCCAAAGCAATCACACAGTCCTTCTAAGAGGGATGCAGACGTCAGAGTAAAAGAGAAGGACATGTTACCATGGAACCAGAGGTTGGAGTGACACACTTCAAAGATGGAGGAAGGGGCCACAAGCCAAAGAATAGAGGCAGCTTCTAGAATCTGAAAAAAGCAGGAAAATGGATTATCTCCTAAAGCCTCCTAAAAAAGCCAGCTCTATCCTGCTGACATCTTGACTTTAGGTTAGGGAAACTACTTTCTGACTTCTCCACTACAGAAGTATAAGAGCAAAAAATGTATGTTGTTTGAGGCCACAAAGTTTTTGGTAAATTTTTTTAAAAGCAGCCACAGGAAACGAGTGTAGTTTGTATCCAAAACTGTCTGAAACCATGTATTAGAAATAACTGAGGTCTAAAGAGCCTGAATTACTTCTGTGATGAGTATTATAGGCTCCATGTTCCTAGTCAATATATAGAAAAATACATCTTACATCCAGAAGGTTCCACGTTGCATGTGATACCTCTAACAGCTTTTAAAAAGGGAAGGTTAATTAACAAAGGACCACACTACTGACATTAGATCTGCCTTACTTTTCTTGGCTATCCCTCATGCTCATGACAGTCAGTGTGTGGGGAAATTTTTCTCTTCTGATGTCTTTGTCTTCATTCTCTGTCAAATGTCCTCTCTCCCCATTACGGGGGGCGGGGGTGTGGCGGGGAGGGGGGTTTCTTTTGGTTCTTTGAGAGTGAGATGTTTCAATGTCCCTTACTAGCTGATGTCTTTCTTTGATTCTTTCACATTTCTGTCATACTTCTTTGCATGCTTCAGTCTCAACCGAGGGAGCCTCTGATATTTTTTTACTGCTCTTGCATTTCTTGGATGCTGCTTTTGTGAAGCATCAGTTGTTTCTAGGTGGCAGAAGAAAGGTCTTTCACCTAGAGATCTGCTTCCTCAGATTTGCATGCCTTGGGAACCTACATCTCTTCATCTTCTGGAAGTGTGGGATGGGAGTGTGCAGAAACTCTCCATCTCCCTCGGAACTTCACCCCCACAGCATCCAGATGCCCTCAGCAGCCAGAACATCTCTTAAATTTAGAGGAGAATTGCTACTTTTAGAAAAACAATCCCCCTTACGCTTGCCCTTTGCAAATTGTCACAGGGTTATGTACATCTACTGATTTATCCTAATTCTCACCTTTGTTGTTTATTTTGTTTTATTTTTGTTTTAGAGGTCTCGCAAAACACTGTTTGGATGCATTCACTGAAACTTTGATCAACTGAAATCTGCAAATCTATTTCCTATGAGTTAATGATGAGCCTGGATATTTTCTACCTGATATCCATTTAAATTTTGAGCCCAAATGAAATATTGTGTGTTTTTTGCTGAAGTGGGTTTGGCCCATCATTCTAGCTTATCATACTATTAATAATAACAGTAACTTATTGAGTATCTACTATGTGTCAAGCACTGTTTGAGGTTTAAAGTATCAAATTACCATTAATAATGGTTACTAAATTATATTGTTAGGATAATAAATTTATTAAGATAACGAGAATTTTCTTTTTAAATGTGTTACTTTTATTTTTCCCAACTTACTTTTTTCTCCCTTATTTGGATAGCATCCATTCTATGTACTTCTCTAAGTCCTGTAAATATGTTGAACAACTAATGATGAACGAAAGGTTCTGTGTCCATCATTAACATTATTACTTCAGGTGACTTTCCAAAACTTGTGTCCGTTTGTCTATAAAGGGCCTTAAAAGATAGAAATCTGAGACCTGAGAGTTATTTTCAGTATATCCATAAGTGAACATTTTGGGAAAGATTATGTTGAATTATTAATCAGCTGTCTTTGGGAATGGCAATTTTAGCAACTTTGAACCTAACTAATAATTGAGCTCACACAGATTTATTTTATCAGTGAACACATTGTAAGAATCTTAGTAAAAAGCTTTGCTGAAATTAATATTTACTTATGCTGTATTATAATCCTCCTGACAATCACCTGGCGAAGATATATCACTGACTCCTTTTTATAGGATGGTGTGCTCATTTCCTAGGGCTGTCGTAACAAATGACCACAAACTGGGTGACTTAAGACAACAGAAATTTATTCTTTCACAGTTCTGGATGCCAGAATTCTCAAATCAAGTTGTCAGCAGGAGTGGTTCCTTCTTGAGGGCTTAGAGGGAGAATTCCAAGCTTGTCTCCTAGCACAACTCTAATCTCTGCTTTCTTCATCACTTGGGGTTCTTTTCTTTCTCTGTCCATGTTCTCTGTGTCTCTTCCCCTCTTCCTGTAACACCAGTTATATTGAATTAAGGGCTCACCCTACTCTAATATAACTTCATCTTAATGTGTACCTTAATTACATTTGCAAAGACCCTTATTTCCAAATAAGGTCATATTTACAGGTACTAGGAGTTAGTACTTATTGTGGCAGTGGGGGGAGATATAGTTTAACTGGCAGAAATAGGGAAAAGGAAAAATCATTAAAGTAAGAGGAAGCACATATTCAGAATATGAACCAAGGACTTTTGTCTTCATGCAATACTCTCTTGACTCCAGCTCCCTATCTCCTAGTGAATTCCGCTTTATTTTTCATGAATTCATAGACCAGCTGTTTAATAATCAATCTGCTTTAGAATTTCATGACGACTAAAAATCAAGCCCACTAGCTCTTGGTTTCTAAAATCTATCTTTTCCTATTTTTAATAAGTTTTTCTTATCATTAACTTTGGTTCCTCAAATACTTTTCTTGTTTCCAAGCTCACATAATTATTCTAGGCCTAGACATTTTAATTTCTTTAGGTTGGTTTGCTGATCCCTTATTACCTACATTCCTCTTTTGGGCTTCAATTTCATTTTAATGGTTGTTTTATATATTCTAGTTTAAAGCATAATTTAGAGCTGTGTGGTTCTTTTTTTCTATACATATATCCATTGCTCCTGGGCTACAGTTTGTCATAGAAAACATTAGTCTCTTTCTAGAAACATCTTCCCTTTCCAGTTCCTCTACTGTCTTCCATTAGGAGGTTGACAATTCAATATTGGGCACCAATTGTCACGTGTACAGCTATAGTTAATCAGTTAGCCAAACAGCCAATTAATAATTTTGGAGTTTATATTATGTGCCAGAGGCTGTACTAGTTCTAATGATATAAGAAATAACATACAATAAATTTTACCCTGAGGAGCTTATATTCTAGTTGAAGGGAGGGAATAGTAAACAGGAAATTAGTGTGTGCTAATTGCTGTGAAAATATTTGAACAAAGGTGTTGCCTGTATAGAAGTGGAACATCTTACCCTACTTTGAAATAATTGTTAGCACCATACTTTTGTAATCAGTTATTTGCTCTCAAGTAGTGTTCCTTATTATTCCAGATATTGTCTATCTGCCTTTTGGAGACACATGCTCCTATCGTATGTCCTGTTGTGTATAAGATGCAACTTATCACATTGAACATCCAATGTATGTTTTTGCCTTATAATAATGTACAACGTATGAATCAAATAAGAACAGTATTATTAAAGTTAAAAAAAAGTAACTTCTCTCTTTTTTTCTTTTCAGAGTCCTATCAATGATTTAGTTCCCTAGAGAAAATCAGAAAATAAAAAGTATGCAGTTTTCATACAAACCAGTGTTGCATAGACTTGTCTCAGCAAGACCACAAATTTATTCAAGTCAAGTACCATCATTTACCAGGGTATAGTATGATATCTTATAAACACTAAAACCAGAGTTTATCTAACAGAGTTATTTAAAAATATAACTTACAGCATTAATTCTAAATTCCTTGGGGGTTGGGTCTGTTTATTCCAGTTACTTCACATTATTGTTATTATATAATGTCTTACCTAATATGGGAGTTTTTAGGGCCCAGAAAGAAAACGATATTTTCCCAGAAACTCTGAATGAGAATTTGGATGGCTATTAGCAAGACATTTAGGTCCCCCAACAGCTTCCTTGTTTTACTTTCTGTCCCTTTTAAGAGGTTACTTCCAGGACAGCACTGTTCTTCAGTCTGCCATAGCTCAAGCCAGAAATTGAGTGTGGGAAATGCGGTATCTATTGTGGTCTGTTTTTCTGTGTGACAGTTGTTCCTATTTTGTGTTTGTTTCTCATTTAATGAGGATACAACTTTCATCTGGGGAGATGTATGGGTCACTTGTTAGTGCACTTAAATACACTAAGGCACTCCACCAGCTGGAAATTGTGACTTGTAGTTGAATTATTTTTGCACAGCGAATGGTTTTCCTTTTGACATATTTTAATATACTTGCACACTGAGAGCAAGAGTGGGTGAACAGAAAACAGACTGTTTTATTAACCCAGCAGTCACCTTTGAGGTTTGTACATGTCCACTTTTTTTCTTTCCTTTGTACATAATCCCAAGAGACTGGTACCTGGCTTTGCTCAGAATAACAAAGTCAGGCACAAATCTCCAAACACAATTGTTAGCTGAATGCCAACTGTTTCTTCTCATCTTTTTTTTTTTTTAACTTGAACATTAAGAATTACCTCTTTATGGGTGAACCATAACCATTAAATAAGGAGTTTGTTTTCTATTTCAAATACCTCCCTTATCATTTACTAAATTTATTTTGTAGTATTTAGTCTCAGGTGATAAAATATTATTTTGTATGTGTTTTACAGTGCTCCTTTTTTTTTCCAAATCCACTAATAGTGAGAAGAAAAGAAGAGAAATATGTTACAAGCTTTAACTGGACTTCAATTTCAGCTGAAAGAACAATTAGGAGAAAAGGAGAGAAGACTTCAAATCAGCCAGGAAATCAGTGCCCATAGAACAGAGTTCCACATGCAGTTTTCATACAAACCAGTGTTGCATAGACTTGTCCCAGCAAGACCACAAATTTATTCGAGTCAATTACCATCCTTTACCAGGGTATGTATCTGTATACATATACAGCCATAATTTCTGAGTAAGTATAGTAACTACCTCTGAAAATCTGTATGTTTTAATTGTACTCAAAAAATTGAAGAAAAAAATGAGAATAAACACCCAGGGCTTCCTCCCAATTTCCAGTAAGTAGCTACAATTTACATTAACTGACCCATTTAACAGCATGGAAATATTAATGCAACAAAGCACCCAAAGTACATACTTTTCCCTTTTCTGTTATTATCATTATCATCTACATCATTGTCATGATACTACTACTACTTGATATTTTGGAGCACTTTATACTTTACAAAGAAGTTTTATATCATCTCATTTTGCTATTTGAATCAATCATTGTAGTATGCCATAATGAAGATTATTAATAGAGATAAAATTTTTAAAAACACTCCAAGACTTTTAAAGCACAGAGAAGTGGTGTAGTGTGTAGGAAAAACTGTTTTTTTTTAATTATTATACTTTAGGTTCTAGGGTACATGTGCACAACGTGCAGGTTTGTTACATATGTATACATGTGTCATGTTGGTGTGCTGCACCCATTAACTTGTCATTTACATTAGGTATACCTCCTAACGCTATCCCTCCCTGCTCCCGCCACCCCACAACAGTCCCCAGAGTGTGATGCTCCCCTTCCTGTGTCCAAGTGTTCTCATTGTTCAGTTCCCACCTATGAGTGAGAACATGTGGTGTTTGGTTTTTTGTCCTTGCGATAGTTTGCTGAGAATGATGGTTTCCAGCTTCATCCATGTCCCTACAGAGGACATGAACTCATCCTTTTTTATGGCTGCATAGTATTCCATGGTGGATATGTGCCACATTTTCTTAATCCAGTCTATCATTGATGGACATTTGGGTTGGTTCCAAGTCTCTGCTATTGTGAATGGTGCCGCAATAAACATACGTGTGCATGTGTCTTTATAGCAGCATGATTTATAATCCTTTGGGTATATACCCAGTAATGGGATGGCTGGGTCAAATGGTATTTCTAGTTCTAGATCCTTGAGGAATCGCCATACTGTCTTCCACAATGGTTGAACTAGTTTACAGTCCCACCAACAGTGTAAAAGTGTTCCTATTTCTCCACATCCTCTCCAGCACCTGTTGTTTCCTGACTTTTTAATGATTGCCATTCTAATTGGTGTGAGATGGTATCTCATTGTGGTTTTGATTTGCATTTCTCTGATGGCCAGTGATGATGAGCATTTTTTGATGTGTCTGTTGGCTGCATAGATGTCTTCTTTTGAGAAGTGTCTGTTCATATCCTTCGCCCACTTTTTGATGGGGTTGTTTGATTTTTTCTTGTAAATTTATTTGAGTTCTTTGTAGATGCTGGATATTAGCCCTTTGTCAGATGAGTAGATTGCAAAAATTTTCTCCCATTCTGTAGGTTGCCAGTTCACTCTGATGGTAGTTTCTTTTGCTGTGCAGAAGCTCTTTAGTTTAATTAGATCCCATTTGTCAATTTTGGCTTTTGTTGCCATTGCTTTTGGTGTTTTAGACATGAAGTCCTTGCCTATGCCTATCTCCTGAATGGTATTGCCTAGGTTTTCTCCTAGGGTTTTTATGGTTTTAGGTCTAACATTGAAGTCTTTAATCCATCTTGAATTAATTTTTGTATAAGGTGTAAGGAAGGGATCCAGTTTCAGCTTTCTACATATGGCTAGCCAGTTTTCCCAGCACCATTTATTAAATAGGGAATCCTTTCCCCATTTCTTGTTTTTGTCAGGTTTGGGAAGGACTGTTTTTTAAAGTTAAAATTCTGAGTCTGCATTGCTGGCTGTCTGATAGTGGGCCTTATAAAGCATTGCTTTGTTGACTTATTCAATGTGAAAGATAATAGTTATGCCAAAAACTGGTTATGAAGTTTGACTGAAGATTACGTTTTGTAGAGGATCTATCACAGGGTGTGTAGGTAGAAAATGCATTGAGATGGAATTTTTGTACTGGGGTAGGAGGTTATTTTAGGTAACTTTGAAAGCAAACACTATGAGAATATATTCCTATAGTTGGTGACTTATTCAAGGTAGCACATCTAGTAAGTGGCAGAAGCAAGATTGGAACCCATGCTCTCAGTGTACATCTAAAATTTAGTCTAATTTTAATACTATATTTTGAGCACCTGCTTTTGACCAAGTTATTGAGCTACATTTTAAAGGTACAGATATGAAAAAAGAGTTCTTGCTAGGAGGGTTTTACAGTGTGGAATGGGAAATAAATAAATTCAATGAAAGAAAAGCTATGCACCATTGGCGTGGTGTATAGTATTGTACATGGTTTTGGTGATGCCAAGGAAGACTTTGTTATTGTGGAGACATTTGAATTGGGCCTACAAGTATTGCCAGCTCCATTTTCAGGAAGTAGGTATATCAATAATACTTGCTTTATTTTTCATATTACAATTTTTCTTAAAAATAAGACTAGTTCATTGACCTTGAGTAAACTTTCAATAACAATGCTTATTTATTGTAAGTTGAGCTTTCAAATACCTTTGCGTCTTAAAATAATCAGAATGTTCTGTTTATAATTATTTCTAACTTCATTACATTTTTCTATTTAGTGCTTGCAGTTTTTATTTTTCCTCAAAAATATTTAAGCCAGTAGGGTTTTAATGAAAAGTTGTAGAAGATTCTGAGTTCTATAATCTTTGTTTTCTTTGAGTCCTCCTCATCATTATCCTCACAAGCTCATGATAAAACAATACATTTTTAGCACTTGGTAAGCAAGTGCTTTGGGACAAGCATCATGCTAATCACTTTACATATAGTATTCTAATTCTTCAATAATCTAGTTCAGTAGCTAGAAGCCCCGTTTGCAGATTTTGAACTGAGGCTCAGAGATTTTAAGAAATGATCTCAAAATTGCATGACTAGCACCAGCATTACTGTTCTCTGACTATGACCTAGTGGTTCTTATTTGTCTGCTTTGTTGGGTTTCACTACTTTCTCACTAGCTTTATTATTGAAAACGCTGATGATTCCCAGTAAGAGTAACCCAGTATGAAGTAGATGAAATCACAGAGAGAATTTGTTGGCTGCTATTTCCAGGAAAGAGAGCTGATATCAGGGATGACTAGAGCCAGAACTTCAAATATCACTAGGAACAGCTCTATGTCTCATCTGTGCTTCTCTCTGCATATTGTCTTTGTTCTCAGACCAGCTCCTCCTTGTAGCAAACAGTATAGGCTTCAGTCCCTCCAGGCTCACATCTTCACAGCTTGCCATCAAGGAAAATAAGTATTTAATGTTATTCAGCTCCAGTGTGAACTATTCTAGGGAACATTTGCTGGCTCACATGTCTAGCCCTTGGCCTGGTCATTATGACCAAGATGGTAAGTGCTATGCTCAGTTTTTTTAAAAGTCAGGTGTTCGCTTTGATGGCTGTAGGGAGAGAGGGAGGGGATGGTCTGTTATTAGAATTGGGAGGCAAAAGGGGTTGTACAGACATGGCCTCCAAGTAATTGCATAAGCCAGGCAGTTATCTCAATTTGTGGCTATTAACACAGGTCATTATGATGCCTGCTCTTATTGTCTTAGTTAAGTCTTCACCATTTAACACCCTAGGTGATTAGTTCTCTTAAATCGCATCTGTAGGATGGAGAGCTCTGGACTCATATTGTCCATTAAGGTAAACTCTGTCAAATTTATTTTAAACAGTTAAAGTTGGTTTGACCCAAATATAGTCTCTAAATCTTAAACATTTAAAAAATCTAAGGCAGGAAATTCTGTTTCTGATGGGGAACAGGATCAGCCTATGCAATTAAAAGAAAAATTAACGTGTGATGAACATACTTCAGACTCTGCAAAAGTGATACGTAAACAGACACCCTGGGTGCATTTGGTCAACCTTGCTTTTGGCTAGCATGTGCCAACATTTCAGAGCTTGCTCAAAACTATGCGATTACATTTCTTGCCTCAAAAAGCTGAGATTTTTTTGTCTGCAGTGACTTTATGAAGGTATTGCCCACTTTGAAACTGTCTGAAGTCAGCCAGGCATGGTGGCTCATGCCTGTAATCCTAGCACTTTGGGAGGCCGAGGCAGGTGGACATAAAGACTTGAGGTCAGGCATTGGAGACCAGTCTGGCCAAAAATCCTGTCTCTACTAAAAAAACCACAAAAATTAGCTGGGCGTAGTGGCATGTGCCTGTAGTCCTAGCTACTCGGGAGGCTGAGGCAGGAGAATTGCTTGAACCTGGGAGGTAGAGGTTGCAGTGAGCCAAGATTGTGCCACTGCACTCCAGCTTGGGTGACAGCAAAATTCTGTTTCAAAAAACAAACAAACAAACAAAAAACAAAAAACTGTCTGAAGTCATCAGTCAGCTGACACTTTGACTAAGTGTTGAGGCACATTACTGGAAAGATTCTAAGCCTTGGAGACTTACATTGTGATAAGTGTGTTTTAAATGCTGTGAGACTTCTTGATGAAACCTTGTAATGTGTTTCAACAAGTATTTATTAATTTATTTTAAAGAGTGAACTTAGACTGTTTTTGGAGTATTTAAAATAAGAGATATTCTTTAATCAATAGGACACTGTTTCTTTCTAAGCAACATCATATGTCAGCCCTGTGTTGAATGTGAACAGAGATACTCTATGTGGGAAGCTCTATCTTCTTGGAATGCTCACTTTAATTTTGTTGATAAAGGTAGAGAGGTGAAAATTATGAGAAAAATGTAGCTTCTTTCTTTTCTACAATGTCTTGAATTCCCCACCACTCTATCAACATGTACATCTTACTCAGGGATGGAAGGTGGAAAGAGATGGGGAAAAGGAGCTTGCTAATTGGGGAGAGGATATTAGGATGAAAATTTAACTTCCCAGTTAAATGTCTCAAAGGCTTTTTGTGTAAAGTGGTGACTTTAAGGTTAAATCTGTCTCTTTTTGGCAAACACTCAGACTTTCATGGATGTGAGGAAAAGCTTTCATGTGCTTATGTCCTCTGACCTGGATGGCTACCTCCGAGATGCTTCTTTCTCTGATTGCCACCGGCCTTCCTGCTGGCTTGCACTGCTGGGTCTGTGGCTAACAAGGTTCATAGCATGTTTTCTTAGCAGCATCAACATCAGCGGTCAATGCCAACGGATCTGGAGTCTCAGCCACAGAGCCCAGGCTAGACTATTTTGGTTGCTGCCCCTCATCCACTGGGGGCCTGCGGGGATATTTAGGTCAACACTAAGGTGCTTCTCCTGTGTATGTTTCTTTTTTCTGGTGCACTGCATTGAATTTGAAGAGGCACCTAGGTAGAGGCAGTTGCATACTTGGATTTGTAGCTCAGAGAAAGGCTATAAACTGGAGAAAAATATTTGTAGGTTATTAACATTTACTTTTATTAAAGCAGTGGTAGTGGATACATTGGGGTTTCTGTCCTTTTGCAAACTCTCTACCACATATGTACTAGTGGTTTTGTGCCAGAGTAGGGGATCAGGACCCTCACGTCTGCCTCCCGGTCTCTCTTTCTCCTCTTTCTATAATTTTTTTTGGAGAAAACATATGATTTCTTGGTCTTCTAGAAACTTCTTACATCTTCCTTTTTCCAGCATTGGCAGTCATCCTTCCTTTTCTCTGGGGCCATAGGGCTGGAGGGCTGCAGGCAATGGAGGTCGGATTCAAAATATAAAAAATACCAAGGGATGTATATAGAGAATATTAATCCTGACACAGAGGTAAAACTTATGGAACACGAGAAGGCAGTGAAAAAATATTCAATCACAGCCTCAGTAGCTAAGTCTTCGATGTTTAGATCTCATTTTCTAGTTGTGCTTTGGGTGTTTTAAATTTGTTAAATAACCTGTAGGATTTGATCATCTCCTCCAGATATAAATCTCATTTACATTTATGCTGAACACCCTTTTGAAGTCATCTATTTCAAAGACCTCTTAAAACTTTAGCTTTTTTTTTTTTTTTTTGAAACGCAGGCTTAAAAAATTATGTCAAGTGGACTGTATATTATACTTTACAGACTTTAACGTCCCTCTGCCTATAGAGGGACTTTAAAAGGGATATAAATTAGAGAAACTGCAAAGCTGAAAAAGTAAAAACAACTGTGCATTGTCTGTAAAAATATTTTTCAAATAAGAATGAAAACATTTCCCCCCAGAGTTCCCTTTTGTTATAAATGTAAGGAATGCATGGTTCGGACTTGAGCAAATGTATCTAGCACTCTCTGATAATGAGTAACGGATGAACTGAAATGGTAGCCATGCTTATGCTAAGTTTATAAGCATTTTGATCAACACCATAATCAAGAAGCTTAAAGAAGTCACATAATGCCCATTGTGTTGTCTGAATAACATATATTATACACCTGAGACTCAGCATCTAATACCCTGTGAAATAGCTTGATAGCCCAAGAGCTTACTAATGGAGGAAAATGGCTCACTGAAGCCGAGGGAAATTAGAGTGGGAGTCACCTGTTCTCTTAGAGTCCTCAAGTAGAAGGCAGTCTGGCACTGTGGTTCTTATTAATCAATACCTACATCTCTGGGTCTGTCTTGATTTTAGGTAATAAAGCAGAGAGAATCAGACAACCTTCGGATAATAAATTGCAGGATCTGGAGAAGTTAGAATATTAATGTTCTCCCTTTTCTTCACTATTATTGACCTGTAATTTTAGTCTAATTTCCTTTTACTTATCTTGAAACATAGAAAATTGGTCACCTTTAACTTCATAATCTTCCTCTGTAAATGTAAAGACTGTTGTCCATTTTCAAATTTTTCTTGTATGTCTCCTCTTCTGAAGGCTTTTAGGAGTTTATTATAACTAGTAGCGACCTCTTTAAATTTCCTATAGTTATTTGAAAATGCATCATGGCATTGATCAAAAAATACTCCTTTAGATTTTTAAAATAATATATACTCAACAAATAACTTTGTTTTGCTAATTTTCAGTGGCAAACTGCTCTCCTCATTTTCAATTATCTTTTAAATATGTGTGTCCGGAGACATAGATGCTAATTATTTCTAGTAGCTGCCACTGAATGAATAATGGTGTCTCTACGTGTTAACGGACCCTGTGGCTGAAATTTCAGATATAGATAATTGACAAAAACAGAAATAGTATAATTTCTATTCCACATTACATTTTAATATTAATATTTAACTATAGAAAATAAGAGATTCAGTGCAAAATATAAGGAAATGTCATGTCTTGGTTATTTGTTAATTATTATTTTTGCTCACTAGATTGAACAGCTACCCATCCTTCCTGCTGTCCTTTCAGGTTTCTGGAGTTTAGGTTCAAGTCATTGTCTTTCTACAACTTTTTTGAGACCTGTCCATTCTGACGACTCTGAATCCTGTGTAAGCAGCAGCTTTGGCAGAATCACTTTTCATCTTCTACTGCACTTACCAGAGAGAAAACGAACTTTCCACTTTCTGGCGTCTTGGTTGGCTCTGAGTGATCACAGCTTCCCTGCTTTTGTCTTTGTGGAGACCTATTCCCATTTCCTGCTCTGCTTCCCCGGGGCTCCAGGTGTTCCCTCAGGCTTTCCTTTGCTTGTCTCACTTCTGGCCTCTCCCTGAAAATGTTCTGCCAGTTTCAGGTAATCGTTATTACCGTACCTGTCTTATTTTCTACATAACCTTTAAAAGTCTCTGAAAATACCGCACTATTATCTTAGGGTTTTTGTTGTTGTTTTTGTTTCCTGGTTAATTGTTTGACTCACCCACTGAAAATGTAACTGCATGCGAGAAGGGACCCTGCCTATCTTATTGATAGATGCAGCTCCAGAAACTAGAGCACAGTAGGTGCTTACCAAATATTTGGTTTTCCTTAAAACTGTTTTTGGATTTCTTTGCTTTTGACTTTTCATACTATCACAGGCAAAATTATCCACTAACACTGCTTCGATAAATGTAAATGCTAACAACCTACAAATATTTGTCTCATTTATAGCCCTCCTCTGAGCTACACATCCAAGTATCCATCCTCTTCTACATAGATGCCACTTCAAATTCAATATTTAGACCCAAACTAAATGAATAAGCTAGTTTCTCTGAATGCTGCCACAAGCGTAAACGAAATGAAAAACTTGCTTATTCTTAGGTGTCGTGTATTTCATAACTGGAATACTTATCCATGCACTTCGTCAAGCATTAAAATTGGGGTCTTCCTTTCATTCTCTCTCCTTCATCCCTGTTATTGCCAAATCCTGTTGAATCTGCCTTGTAAATAGTTCTGAAATCTATCCTCCTTCCTTTATTGTTGCTGCTACCACCCTAATCAAGGTCATCATTATTTGTCATCATTATTTCTGTATTCTTACAATATTCTACATTGGTGTCCTTGGGTCCAGTCTCGTTCCTATCCAATCTTTCTCTACCACATATCCTCAGAGATCAGTCATAATCTAAATGTGACTATGATACCCTTTTCCCAAACAAACACACCAATGAAAGCTCTTCAGTGGCTTCTGATTCTCTTTCAGAAAAAGTCCAACTCCTAAGTCAGCTGAAATGGGGTGGTGTATCCTTAACCCTCCCACCGACCTTTTTTGCTTTGAGTGCTGGAAAGAGTAAATAAATCACATGGTTGATCCTTAGGCAGTTTCTCCCACATTATACTTTTCTAAGCTAGACTATAGTTAGAAGCCAGAGAGAAAAATTTGAGGTTATATTTTCCATGAGAACCTTGTATCCTGTTTTTCTATATTAATAATTAAGGGTTGATTATTAAACTTTGAAAACAGAGGAACATGTGATAGGACTAATATGATAAAAATTAAAGAATTTCTCCAGTGTTCCTTAAGATTAAAAGACTATAGAAAAGGATACTAGTAAGCAATGGTTAGAGTTTTCTGTAAGAGTCATCTTGAATCAGCTCCAACATATGAACAAATGTTCAGTTGAATCACAGTTTTCAGGCATTACTGAATGGCAAACTTATTTTTGTCTAGAAAACTTTCAGTTATTACTTGCATCCCATTTCAGACATAAAAATGTATCAATAATGCCCTCAAGCATTTTCTAATTTTGAGATATAACTTAATGCCTTTTAATAATTTACAATACATTCATTATTGCCCCCCTGCCCCAACTCCCCCCAAGGTCTTTTCTGCAATCAACATATTTTAAAAGTGAAAATTTCTTTGCTGGTTCCTGTGAGCAAAAACACCCCTATTCTTTCTCCAACTAATTATTTAAATAGTCAGTCAGGTTTACTATTGGGACAAGTGGTTTGAATATTTTTAAAACTTTAATCCACAGATTGTGTAAAGTGTAAAAGTAACATATATGTTAAACTTATTTAAAGTTGTTACTTTCTGATTCTACCTTCATCTTCTTTTCTTCCATTACAGTAGGAGCATATTGCAATTCCCTTCTCTTTCTTCACTGTTATTAACTTTTCCCCTTTTATCAGAAAAAGGATCTTGCTTTCTTTGATTCTCTTATTGATATTTTAAAAGGACTTTTTTTCCTCTCTTGCTGTCTCTCTCAGGCAAGTCCCATCTCAATTGTCCTTTGTCATTCATTGTCAGTCTTTGTGTCCATCCTCTTATCCCAGCCTAGTTTTTTCCTTTTTCTTTTTTTTTGGGGGGGGCATGAAAGTGGGGGACATTGGTGTTGGGAGTCTCATATCAGTGTCAGGGCTTAAGCAAAATGCAATCATTTTCAAATGTGAATTGCAGTTTATACCAAGAAGACAATGCTTCTTTGTTTCAATAAATTGGAGCCTCCTGCAACTCATACTCATTTAAAGAAATTTTAAAATAGAACTTCTAAATAACTAATAGCTGGAAAATCCTGATTTGGGGCTTTAGTCACTAAAGATAAGAAAAAAAAAACATTTGCTTCCGTCCTCCCATCTGGCTTTTACACACGCATTTCAGGCTCAGTATGCTCTTGCTCTTTCTTTTATCTATGCCCATCTGCTTGTATGGTGTGTTCTCACCCTAACATATTTTCAGACCCTTGCCATAGGGCAGAAGTGCCAAGCAATTATTTGTTGAGATAGATAGCCCACATAATACTGTAAGTGACATCTGTTCTGTAGAAAATCCCTCCCTTGTGGCAGCAGTGTCATATTGGCAGCTCATAGGAATATTGGAATTGACATAGAGGGACAATTGAATGTTTCATCTTATCCTGAATTCTCACTCAGAATGCATCCAATACCAGATGCTTTAGAGAACCAAGTAACCCCCTGACTCTTTCTCTTGTTCGCTCTACACCTATGGTAATTGGCAATACTACACTATGGGAAAAATTTCTTCCTGACCCCAGCTGGTAACCAAATTATGCCCTAAAGAAGATTGGCATACTTTAAAGTTTATTGCAGTTAAGATGCTGAAAAATGGGGTGTTTTTCATATTAATGTGCTTACTAGATTGTTTGACCTAAATAATAGCTTGAATAGTAAATTTCACAAATTACTCTTAATAACATGATTTGGCAAAATTACAATGACAGATGAACATTTTAAACTTTTAAGAGTGCTGATCTCCATGTTTGGCAATTGGATCTTCTCTTTTAGACTATTTTCAAATAGATGATAAGAAAAAGAGACCACAGTCTATAGTGGTTTAAGGCTTGGTTCTTTGTATAAAGGTATATTTAGTAAAATATATTAATTGCTTCTGGGTAAACTCTGAATTTATTAACTTTTAGCCATTTGATATTATAAAGGCAGGCAGAAATTGGAGCTATAGTCAGTATTGGTAAATTAAAAATACAATATACAAATTAGGTTCTGTATAAATTCAATTTCCCATACCATCTACGTTGATGCTGTTAATCTCTTCCAAAACACTCAGAACATCATAAACACTTCAGATTTTAAAAAAGTTAGAATCATTATGAAAGGCCTTTAAAATAAAGGTTGAAATGAAAGCACACAGCTACACAATTGGATTAACCTATTTATTTTGGCTTATATTTAAGTACAATTTAAACATTTAGTAATAATATGCTGTATTAGTTACGCATTGTTGCAATACCAACTACTATGAAAATCAGTGACCTAAAACAACTATATTACATCTTCATGATTCTCTGGGTTAGCAATATGGGCTAGGTTCATTCGCTTGCTTCCATTCTGCATCTTGTTGGGTGAGTGTACTGGAGACTGATATTCTAAGACAGCCTCACTCAAAAGTCTTGTTTGAGACTGACTGATGGCTGTTGGCTGAGCCGTGTGTCTCTAGCAGTATGGTTTGGCTTCTTCATATGTGGATCTAAAAGCAGGAAGAAAGGGGACTGGTCGTAATGTGGAAATTATTTTAAACTTCTACTTGTATGTTATCCCTTCAGCCAAATCATCATGGCTAACTCTAGAGTCGCTGTGGGAGAAGACTGCATAATGGAGTGGATAGAGGGAGGTGTGATTCATTGGGTACCCTAACTGTAAAAATCTACCACATATTGCTATTCAGGATTACCAGTTAGCAGAACCTTACTTTCCTAAGTATTTAACACGGTGCAGTCATTACTAGAATCTTGTGCTAAATCCTGTAAATCTGCAAGAGAAGAGAACTGTGTAGAAAATGTAAAGATCAGTGAAACGAGTTCCTTACTTGATCAGTTTTTCTCTCTACATATTTTCGATACCGATTCTTTGTAGGAAATGTGGTTTGCCAATATTTATTCCCTATCTATCTTTTCATCCTTTTGACAAGATCTTTCACAGAGAAAAACATTTTAATTTTGATAAAGTCCAATTTAATGAATATTTATTTTATGGACTGTGCTTTTGGTATCATGTGTAAGAACTCTTTTTATATGTTGCTAGATTCAATTTGCCAGTATTTTGTTGAAGACTTTTGCTTCTAAATCTATGAAAGATATTGATCTGTAATTTTCTTTTCCTTCCTTCTTTCCTTCTTTCTTTTTCTTTCTCTCTCTTTCTTTCCTGCTTTTGTTGTTTTTGTCTGGTTTTGGTATCAAGGTGATGCTGATCTCATAACATAAGTTGGGAAGTATTCGTTTAAATTATATTTTCTGAAAGAGGTTTTGTGTAATTGGTGCCAGTTCTTAGTTAATGTTGGGTCATCTGGGCCTAAAGATTAATTTATTGTTTTCAAATTCAAGATCAGTTACTTTAACAGTTATAGGGTATTAAAATCGCCAATTAAAATTGTGGAGTTGTCTATTTTTCTTTCAGTTCTCTCAGTTTTCCTCTATATATGTTGATGAAGTGTTGTTTGGTTCATGTACAGTAGGATGACTAGGTGTTCTTGGTGGATTCACCCTTTCACTATTATGTAATAGCCTTCTTTGTTTC
This sequence comes from Pongo pygmaeus, assembly GCF_028885625.2. Taxonomy (NCBI): domain Eukaryota; kingdom Metazoa; phylum Chordata; class Mammalia; order Primates; family Hominidae; genus Pongo; species Pongo pygmaeus. The sequence continues at coordinate 114,790,220 of NC_072379.2, read as the reverse complement.
TGCTTAAGTCTTTTTTCTCAGAAGTCTATTTTATGTGATATTAATACAGTTATTCTTGGTATTTAAAAATTAATGTTTGCGGCTGGGCACAGTGGTTCACGCCGAGACCAGTCTAGGCAACACAGTGAAACCCCATCTCTACTAAAATAGAAAAATTAACTGGGCATGGTGGTGCATGCCTGTAGTCCTAGCTACTCGGGAGACTGAGGCAGGAGAATCGCTTGCACCCGGGAGAGGGAGGTTGCAGTGAGCCGAGATCGTGACACTGCACTCCAGCCTAGGCAACAGAGCGAGACTCCGTCTCAAAAAAAAAAAAAAAAAAAAGTTAATGTTTGCATAGTATATATTTTTCTATCCACTCAATTTGCCTATATTATCATGTTTTTAGCAAGTTTCTTATAATTTTGGTCATGTTTTTATCCACCTTGCTAATCTCTATCTTTTGATTGCTATGTTTAGATCAGTTGCAGTTAGTATAACTATTGATATGTGAAGGGTTAAGTCTGTCAGTTTATTTATTTATTGTTTGTTTACTCACTGTTTCTCATTCTTTGATTTCCCTTTTCTGTCCTTACTGTAGGTAATTTAAACATTTTTCAGAGTTTCATTTTGATTTATTTAAACTATTTCTGAGTCCATATCATTGGATAGTTTTGTTTTGTTTTGTTTTGTTTTTTAGTGGTTGCTCTGGGTATTACAGCACAATAATCTTCCTTTATTCACAATTTTGTTTGTGCTGTTTTCGGTTATCCACGGTTAACCATGGTTTAAAAATATCAAATACAAAATTCCAGAAATAAACAATGCACAGGTTTGAATTGTGCTCCATTCTGAGGAGTGTGATGAGATCACACACCTTCCTTCTCTGTCCCTTGTGGAATATGAATCATCCCTTTGTCCTGCATCACCACACTATAAAAGCTACTTCCTGTTAGTCACTTAATAGCCATTTTCATTATCAGATTAACCTTTGCTGTCTCACACTGCTTGTGTCCAAGTCACCCTTATTTTACTTAATAGTGGTCAAAAGTGCAAGAATATTGATGTTGGCATATTGTTATAATTGTTCTATTTTATTATGTTGTTGTTAATATCTGACTGAAGCTAATTTGTAAATTAAAATTTATCATAGAGATGTCTATATAGGAGAAAACATAGTAAATGTAGAGTTCAGTACTAATGCAGTTTCAGGCATCTACTGGGGGTCTTAGAACATATCCTCCCATGGATAAAGGGGGACTACTGTATACGTATATCTACTGTCATGGTCTACATACTTCATAGTCTCCTGTATTGACATTTTACCACTTTGCGTAAAGTATAGAAAATTGATTTATATTCAGATTCTTTTATCCTGCCCACTTTCTTTTTTCTTTCTTTCTTTTTTTTTTTTTTGAAACAGAGTCTTGCTCTGTTGCCAGGCTGGAGTGTAGTGGCGCGATCTCAGCTCACTGCAACCTCTGACTCCTTGGTTCGAGCGATTCTCCTGCCTCAGCCTCCTGAGTAGCTGGGATTACAGGCATGCGGGACCACGCTCAGCTAATTTTTGTATTTTTAGTAGAGATGGGGTTTCACCATGTTGGCCAGGATGTTCTCGATTTCCTGACTTCGTGATCTGCCCGCTTCAGCCTCCGAAAGTGCTGGGATTACAGGCGTGAGCCACAGCGCCCAGCCTATCTTGCCCACTTTCTATTTATAATATTAGTTTGTCTAAATACTTTGAGCACACATCAGAAGGCATTGTAATATTTGCTTAAATAATCAAACAGGACTTTACAAGCTCATGAAAAAAGAACTGTCAAAACTCAAGAATAAGAAAACAACCCAGTTTAAAACGTGCAAAATATCAGGACAGATACTTTACAAAAGAAGATATACAAGTGGAAAAAAAAACCGCATAGTAAGAGTACTCTCAGTATCATATGTCATGGAGAAGTTGCAAATTAATATGACAGTGAGATTCTACTATACACATATTAGAATGGCTAAAATCCAAAACAATGAAAATACCACATATTGTCAAGGATCCACCTGCTCAAACCTTCCTTTTTTCTTTTGTTTTATTTTTGGAGAGAGAAATACAGTTTAATTTGGTCACCAAATGAAAACGACATTAAGGACAGATTATGCTCATTTAAAATATGAGACTATTTGACAAGTATGAAGGTAATAGCAATACAAAAGTGAAGCAATAGTCAGAGATTTTATAAAGAAACCACCTTTAAAAAGTTGATATCTCAGGAAGGCAAGACAAGTAGTTACAGGGGTGTGTGTGTTTATGTGTGTGTGTGGACCGGGGAGTGTTGATGTTGGCTGAGCCCATAAGACAGTAGAAATCTTAGTCAAAGTATCTGGGAAAAAGTCCTGTAAGAGTTGTTGAAGAAGAAGGATTTAGTCAATAAAGGGAAATACAAAGTTATATTTAAGACATATTAAGTTCAAGATTACAATGGAAAAGTGGTAGTAAGTAGTTAGTACTGGATTTGGATTAGACTTTAGAAGAGGAAACACATCTAATGCACAGATGCGGCAGTTAGTTGCAGAGGCAATAGATGAAGCCAAGACAAAGAAGGATAATAAACAAAGGATAGAATCTTGGAATACACTCATGATTAGGAGGGAAGAGAGGAAGGGTAGAGTAGTGGATGAGAAAAAAAGTAGTGTGATATGATAGAGGGCAAAGCAAGAGATATTCAAGAAAGAGAGCTCCTCCAGATGCAGTAGAAAAAAAAATAAAAGGAAATGTAGAATCCCTAAAGGTCATTGAACTGAGGTGATCATAGCTGACCTTTGAAAGTGTCATAGTTTCAAAAAGATTTGGGAACAGAAGCCAGATTACAACATATTAATGAGTGAGTTCAAAATATAAAAGGCTACTTTGGTAGTAAAAGGAGGAAAGGGGAACTGACGATAGTTTCAGGGTACATCACAGTAAAGTCTTAGTGATAGGACCATAGTCTACAGCATTTGTATTAGTCACATATACTGGATATTGCATATGAAGCTTTGGGGTTTGGATATGTGCGTATGTATATGTGTATGTGTGTATGTGTCCACACATGCATGCTAGCACATTTGCTACAATGTCGCCTTTTCACTCATGCATGTCTGTACCCCTAAACACACACACTTCTGTTTTGTTTTTGCAATGAGTATAGTTGTATAACTAGAAGTGCTTTATGTTTTCAATAAAATAGAAAAACTTTATGAAAAAATAGGATTTAAGGTGAGTTAAGGCAAAAAAGTTTTGAAAATTCAGTGGTTTTATGGCCAAATATTAGACTGCATTCTGAAAAGGTCAAACTCTGGAAGGGATATTAAGTAAGCAGCCCTGTATTATAAATTTTGTAAATCTTGGATACCATTTTAATGATGCCTTTGCAAGTGGGTATTACACTTGTTAATTAAAGTTGAAAAAATAACCAACATCCTCATTATTAGTATCTATAAGTAGCAATTCATCTGCTGAATATCCCAGGCATATATATTTAAAGCACAATGTGTTACATAAAATCAGTGATTGTAAGTTTAATTAACATCGAATGAGACTTTGCAATTTAACTTCAATTTACAGCATAAAGGTTACCTGTGCTGAGCTCATTCCACAATACTGGTGCTATTATAACGTTGAACAGTAAATTGACCACTGAATAAAAAATAAGAACAAAGAAAAGCCATTTGTAAGTTGGACAATCTGTAAGACTATTATATCCCAATGTACTCTGTTTTTTTTTGTTTGTTTGTTTTTTTTTTTTTTTTTGAGACGGAGTCTTTCTCTGTCACCCAGGCTGGAGTGCAGTGGCTCAATCTGAGGTCACTGCAACCTCAGCCTCCCAGATTCAAGCAATTCTCCTGCCTCAGCCTCCCAAGTAGCTGGGACCACAGGCACATGCCATCACGCCTGGCTAATTTTTTGCATTTTTGGTAGAGACGGGATTTCACCATATTAGCCAGGATGGTCTCGATCTCCTGACCTTTTGGTCCGCCCGCCTCGGCCTCCCAAAGTGCTGGGATTACAGGTGTGAGCCACCATGCCTGGCCAAAAATGTATTCTTATTTTAAAATTTTAAATACATTTGTCATTACATGGTAGTACTTATGAAAAACTAAAACCTGAAGTCTAGTCTAGACCTACACATGAGAAAAAAGTAATCACATTAACAGCAGTTGGTCTTATGCATCTGACTTCAAACCAATTCTGACTTTTGTAACATTGTTCAGGTTACCAGGTGCTGGAGGAAAATTCTCTATAGTGTTTATGATCTCACACTCAGGAATCAAGATTATTTATGTCCTTTTCTCCCTCCTTAATGTATTTAAAACTACCTCGTATGTTATTCTGTTGGTGTCCAATCTGTTTCAGTGGTTTCTATACTTGTCCTGCCTACTTTCAATTTCTTCTTGTGGTTTTGTTTTTGTAAATTCGACTCACTTTTATAAGTTCTTTCAAATTTGTACAGCCTGGAGAAAATGGAAAATGAAGGAAAAACACCAAAACCTTACGCACAAAAGTTTTGCAAACCGCCTTTAAAAAGTTTATATCTCAGGAAGGCAAGACAAGTGAACATTACCACATTTCTGTTATTGATTTTTTGGTGGGTCAGGTTATGTCTGTACTAACTTTTAGAGCTTGCATTTCCCCCAAGGTATATCCACCTATGAATATATTTTCCTAACATACACTTAGATCTTGCTTTCCCTATCAGAGTTTTGGAAATCAATGATGTCATAATATTTGCAGAGAAGACAGGGATTTGTCTATAAAAAAGTTAGAGATTATTTTTGGCATAGCAGATGTAAAATATGGAATATGAAGTGACACAGAGAATATGCATTTGGTAAGAGCACAGTGAAAAAGTGATAAAATTAAACAAAAAAAGAAACAAAATCAGACCCACACTAAATCCATTTAACAGGTTAGTCATATATTAAATTGTGGAGCATATAAGTCTAATATTCAGAAGTCAAAGCCTCAAATTTTGCATTTTCAGTTTTTCTTTCTGAAATGCTTTTCTTCTCTTTCTGAAAAGAAAGGGTCTTTTCTTGCCCATTTTGTTGTCCTGTGCCTTTATGATCCTTCTTTCTCATATGTGTGCCCTTGAAATATTTACTTTCGTTTTTAAAAAAGTAAAAATAAAGGGCTCATCTAAGAATTGTACCTGTAGATTTTTCTTTTGGTTTCCATTTTTCAAACATATATATTCTATGGACCACATTGCAGAGTTCATGTGTCTTACCTTGGTTTCATGGATGTCACATCTTCTTACTAGAAATTTTCCCGTGAGGACAAGGCCCAAGTCTACTACTTACTTTGAAATTTCAAAGTACTCAGTCTGCTGATGTATTAACTCAATAGGTACTCAGTAAATGTTAATTGGTTGGATAAATGAAACAATGAAAAAGATGCAAGTCCTTTCACCTTTGTAAAAAATGATTAATCTATGCTTCCTTTAAACTGGTTTAAATTGTTGTAAGGGCACTTATTGAGGCCTTTTGTTAATTTAGTTTGCATTTTGTTGTAGAGCCTATGGAAGTGTCTAGTCCTAAAGTAATGGTCAGACTCGCTTCCATAGTCTATTTTCTGGACATAGGATTAAAGATCTAATCTGGCAAGTGGTTAACTACTCAGTGACTATTGGGGTGACCCACATTTTCTACTTTTTCACCCCTAATATGGGTAAAGAGAGCAGTAATAAACATCTCAGAAATATGCCTTGTGTAGTTGGTGGAGAATGCCCAATCAAACAAATTAATTAAATGTATTAATGTGGTGAGCATCTCCTTTAACCATAGCCTGATTTTAAGTCTGTTAGAACAACATCAAAAAAAGGGTATGTTAAGTAAAAGTTTAATTCATGTACACATACATATTAAACTTCCTTCTTAAACATTGAGTGTTAAAATGTCATCATAATGGAACGAAAATATTTCCACTGAAATGTAAAATACTAAAATATCTGATTATACTTATTTTGCCTCAGGTAACATATTTATTTTAGAATTAATGGAATACATGAAAGATGTATTTGCCAAGATTTTTGTCTGTTTAAGTCTGCTGTTCCAAAGCAGTGTTACAATCCTGTTACAGCTAATCGAATGGAGTCTTCAGGCTTTGTCAGTTAGTTGAACTTCAAGTTGTAACTAGTATTAAAGTAATAGATGCATGAGAACCAAACAGTAACATCTAACTCCTGCCATTTATTCTTTCCACTTGAACCTTAGGGCAATGTGAAAGTGGTTTCCAGTTCACAGGGGAATTCACTGGAGACACTGGGATAAGATCTGATCTCTGAAAGGACAATTAATAGGTAAAAAAGGTCCCTATATTTGGAAGTTTAAATTATGTCTTTATGGGAGATCTAGTAGCTTTACTGGAGACAAAGGTCGGACAGAATTTCCATTAAAATGGCATTTTGCAGAGCAAACATCGTCACTGTAAGAATTTGCTCTGGGCTAAAGTTGGCGTCAAGATTCTAGCCCAGAAGCTATTTTGTTTGAGAGATTCAGTTTGGCCATTTTAGTTTAATGGTTAAAGGGGATGAATAGTATATGTATCTTATTACTTCTTTTCCCTTTTTTTTAGTGTAATTATCAAATTGTTTTTGGCATGGCATTTGCAAATGGATAATCTTTTTTTTCTATACAACTAAAAACATGTTTATAAAAAGAAGAATTTAGAACAATGCACATTTTCAGCCTTGAATGATTCTGTAAATTGGGTTAAGAAATTTGAGTTCTTGTTTATTTTTATTTATTTAAAAATTTTATTAGAGATGTTTCTCCATCTAGAGTATAATTGACTAAATTTTGACATCTATTTGGAAGCCAAATATCTTTGTTTATACAGGGTCTTGAGTCTCTAGTTTTATTCTCTTACAGAAACATCTTGTAAATAATGTTGATTTTCTATTGATGGGGACATTACAGATGTTTATGAATTGCCTATATTAAGATTGCTTTTCTGTTAGTGATGACCTAGCTGAGGGAGAAGCACACTGAAGGAAAACACAATTCTAAACTTCTAAGGGAAAGGCAACATCAACAACTTGTTTCACTATTCACACATTTGCTTTTATTTAGGATCTTACATTGTTTAATAGTACTTGCAACAATTGAAAGCTAAATGACACTTTAAAAAAAGCTAAATGAGAAAAGAGAACACTAGATGCTAATGCTCTATTATTCAATGTTCTTCATACAATTCTGAATTATATTACAAATTTCTCTGAAGAAGTTTTATGCGTAAGGAATTAGAAGAAAAAGTATTTCTTGTGTATTCTCTTTTAAGTCTACAGTTCAGATCTCTAGCATAATTTTTTTTTTCCTTTTTTTATTATACTTAAGTTCTGGGATACATGCGCAGAACGTGCAGGTTTGTTACATAGGTACACATGTGCCATGATGGTTTGCTGCACCCATCAACGTGTCATCTACATTAGGTATTTTTCCTGATGCTATCCCTCCCCTTGCCCCCGACCCCCGACAGGCCCTGGTGCGTGATGTTCCCCTCCCTGTGCCCTATGTTCTCATTGTTCAACTCCCACTTATGAGTGAGAACATGCGGTGTTTGGTTTTCTGTTCCTGTGGTTAGTTTGTTGAGAATAATGGTTTCCAGCTTCATTCATGTCCCTGCAAAGGACGTGAACTCATTTTTTACCATCACATAACTCTATCGGTAAACATTTTTGAGCACATGCAAATTATCTATGTCTTATTAGATTGTAAAATTTTTACTTCAACCTCGAACTATTTTCAGATAAAATATAGTCTTATATTTTAGTTTTAGGAAAAAAAGAAGTGCTAACCATTCTAGTATTTTCTACTTTCACCTAAGTGATGGGACCTCATTTTGGAGAGCAGTTGCCAGTCTGTGTGATAGTTTGACACATCTGGGAGAAGCCATACTGTAGGTCCTCTTGTTACCAGTGGAGGGTGTCCAGGTTCTTGGCGTCTCGAATGAAGAATTGGACAAAATGCACAAACAAAGCAAGGAAAGAATGAAGTAACAAAAGCAGAGATTTACTGAAAATGAAAGTACACTCCACAGTGTGGGAGCAGGCCGAGCATAGGAGCTCAAGGGCCTGGATACAGAATCTTCTCAGGTCCAAATGCCCCCTAGAGATTTCCCATGGGCCGCTTGGTGCTCACCTCATGTAAATGAAGTGGTGGCCTGCAATCAGTCTAATTAGTTGCAGAAAGAAACCAACCAGAGGCTGAAGTGCAGTTACAAATGTCACACTTCTATGCAAATGTCTGATTGGTTGCAAAAATCAACCAATCAGAAGTACTTTCAATTTCTCATCTGCTGGGCAGAAAAACGTTGGGGATTTGCAAAGGTAGTCTCTGGTCCTTTTGTTACTTAGGCATGGAAAGTTAGGGTTTTCCTTTCAATTCCGTTCTAGGAAGTCAGTGTGAAATGGCCTTAGGTTCCCTGCCTTTAGACCCTTTCTCCTGCCTCACTCTGAGGTTAGACATCTCTTCCCAGAGGGCTGAATTTATGTGATCCAAACCTTGACACCCTGGGCCTTTGGACAGAAGGGAAGTTCACTGGCTAGATGGACAGAGAAAAAAAGTTGACTTCTTTGTTTCAAAACCAGAATTTCCATACATTTTTATTCGTGTGCATCCTTCCCCCATAGCTAGTGGTTAACATTTACCTGTCCTCAAAGCCCAGTTTCAATAGTACTTCTCCAGAGATACTTTCCTTTGTCTTTTGCACCCTCAGTGGGAATTAATATCTCATCTCTTAAATCATCACTTGAATTTTTATTTTGGGTGGAAGCAAGCTGCCTTATATGAGAGGTTATATATATATATATATGTATATATATTTATATATGTATATATGTATATATGTGTATATATATTTATATATGTGTATATATATTTATATATACTTACATTCTTAAATTCACTTGCTTATGTGTTTCTAGCCTGTAAGACCAGTGCGTATTTCATGATTGAATTCCCGTCTATGCCAATAGCAGTGATTTATACTTAGTCATTTGGCAAGCACTCTTGGTAAACCTCTTGTTCCGGCCAATACAAAAACTTTTCAATGGTCTCCTGCTCAAGAGTCAGCCTCTTCCAATATCTTTCACAATCTGACACATTACACTCCTGAGGTAGAGCTCCAATTCTGTCATTCTTCCACTAAAAATCTTTCATTGGCTACTCTTCCAATTAAGTGTACTTTATTCATCCTTGTGTTTCTTAAATAATCTATACCCTTCCTATTTTTCCAAGGTTAGTTCTTTGCTACCTTTTATGGACCATATTTTCAAGCTGACATATGATACTCACGATTCTATATAATCAGATATATTCTATGCTTTTCTGTGATAAATGGTATAGAGTAGGTACAGGTTCAGAGGACTGAGATTACCTCTAGTTGCTATAGATTTAAAGAAGTACATGCCAAGTAATAATGAAACAGTGGCATGGTGATAATGGACTGCAGTGAATTGATGGTTGGGTGAAGCTCCATACACAAGGAGATTAATAATAGAAGGGAGTAAGCAACTTGTCCAAGTTTGCATAAAGTTCATGAACTGAGTTTTGAACCCAAGGTCAATTGTGTCCAAAGTCCTTGTACTCAATCAGTAAATTTCCCTGTCTGTCTCATTTTTCCTTCTCTGTCCACATCTGTGTATATATGTGTGTGTGTTTACTTGTATGTGTGTGCTCTGTGGGTATATTATATATAACTTAGATGATAATATAAAGTACATATATATTTCAGTTATCAGGAAGAATTAAGATGAAAAGGAACAAATGTGAATGTTAAGCTTCTCATTTATGTTAAAAAACCTAATCATAAGTACAAAAATGGGTAGACATAATTTAACATTAGCTTATATAAAAAAGAAATGAGTTTTACTTAATCATCAAAAATAATGACTAAGATTTAAAAAAACTTCTTATCTACTAGATGCTTTTTAAATAGGTTTTTAAAAAATATATTGACTCAATTGACCAATACAACCACCCTGAGAGGTGAATACTGTTTTCATTCCCAGTTTATATATAAAGAAACTGAGGAACACAGATGGTCACCATCCTGTCTCATTCTTTGATTTTCTAATTATCACAAATATTTAGCCGACTACTACCATGTACTCAGTTTTAGAGATGTGTCAGTGATTAAGGCAGTTCCTCTTATCAGAGAGTTGACAGTCTAATTGGAAAGACAATGAAAAGAGAATTACAATAAATAATGAAAAGTTCTGCAGTAGGGGTCAGCACAGAGTTCTATAGTAACAAGGAGGAGTGGGGACGGGTGGTTATCCAATCCACTCTTTGAGAAGGTTAGAGAATGCTTCCCCAAGCAAGTTATCCCCCAGGCTGATGAATGGGAAACAGACTGGAGTAGTAGGGGGCAAGTAAAAAGTACTCTAGGCACAGGAAATAGTAGGTGTAACAGGAGAGAACATGAGGAGCATGACAGCAAAGTCCTATGAAGAATGTTGAAGGAGTATGCTGTATATTTATCTCAGAGATGGACTTAAAGGGAATTGTGATAACAAGTATTTTCTGAAAGATTGTTATATGGCAAGAATAATATTATTTCACATTATTCCAGAAGGAAGAATTACTAACAGAAGTTAACATGTAAGAGTTAGAATGTGGTAGTCTACAGTTTTAGATTAAAAGTAAGCCTTTTGGCTCTTACATTAATGCAACAACAGAATGGATTTGAGATCCCTGTTGCTGGAGCTATTTAATTACAAGTTGGAAATTTTTCCTTTTTCATTAATAGTAGGTTTTTTTCTTTGTTTCTCCTATTGGGAAAGAATTTAAATTGTTCTCAAAGATACTTTCCATCTCCCTTATCCCTGAAACCGTTGCTAGACTGGCAAAGGTGATGTTAAAACAATGAACAATGGAATGTAGCACTTTAATTAGCTGAGTACAGAATTTGTAGAAAAGGATTTATAATATTTGAAGTTCAGTTTGTGAGTAATCTTACAGCTTATGGGTGAAAGCCTGTGCATTTTGGAGAAGTACTAAAGGATTATGAAACAGTGGTCGTCTATTATGCACATTTTCTGTTTAGATATGGAGAGTAGAATAGACATAATATAGGCAACACTGGACAATATTCTCAGTATCCTAGACATTCTATTTTAATAAAATATATATTTTGAAGGGCCTAAATATTAAATGTGATAATTTTTATTTCTTAATTTTCACCTGTAACAGTCCCTTAGAAGACAAAGCATTTCATTTAATATATGAAATGCTCTAGTAAAATATTTAACATAGTTTTTTATATAGTTTATTCCAAATAAATGTATTTTAAGCCCAGTTTCATTGGGGTAAAATTCTGCATCCCCTGGTGTGGCATTTAGGCTTAGTTGGAAGTTTTCAGCATTGGCTGAGATGTTGTCCCTCCCCTGATCTCTAATCAATTGTAATTCATGCACCAAACAGTTTTGCTGTGAAATTCCTTATAATGGTTTAAATTGTGGGAGATTAAGCCACAGAGAGAATGAATTTTACCAGTGGAAAATAACTCCATTATTGTGCTGCTGTGCTAATGATGTCACTTCACTTATTTTACAACATTTGCTGGATTTAGAACTATCACATCCATAGCTCCAGTAGGGAATATGTTGAAAGAATAATCTTGTAGAAAATGTAAAAACATATGTGGGAGTAGAAGTTGCATAATTATACAATTTCCATTCTATTTCAGCATAAGCTGTTTACTAGTAGTTTACAAATAGTGGAAAAGAGTTTTAAATCATGACTTGACAGAATATTCTGTTTTCTCTCTTTCCTGTCAAGTGCTGAGTTACCATTCTTTTAGAATCTGATCCCTGGAGGTAAGATCCAACTCCAAGTATTCATATTGTCACTTTGCATTTGCTAACAATTCAGTGGGGGGAAATTTGGTGTCTCATAGCATTACAACTTGGAAAACAGTGGGAGGGTACTCATAAAGAAGCATTCAATATCCTAAAATAATAAATTTAGCATATCCATCACCTCATCACTCACGATCACACCTCACACACCTAAATATCCTGATTTGATCTTTATGCCACACATGTATGCATCAAACATTAAATTGTAACTCAATTGCACAATTGATAATGAGGATAAGAACAATTGAATGGTTATTTGGAGTTGGCCTTTCTCACATTATTTGGTCCTAAATATGGTATTATTTTAAGAAAGTGTTCATTATTGACTAACTAGAAACAGAGAGGGATGAATATTTAGTTTGACAAACTGGGTGTGCGAAGAGGAAGGGGATTGGAGTGAATTCTGGGAGGCTAAGCATCAATCTAAAGTGCCCCTCTTTATTTCAAATATGTAAATTTGAGTTGAGGGAAATCATTAGAATGAAAATACTTTTTAAAAATTATCATTTACCTTTAATTTTCATTAGGAAAAGTAGCTTAATATCTCAATAAATCATGTGTGAAAGAAATTAAATTAAAAAAAGAATAAATGGCATTCTAAAAATGAGGAATAGAGAAGCCACAGGCTCTGAAAGATATATTTTACAGTGGTTATGTAAGAGTCAATTAATTCATGGAACTATTTTTTGCCATCCTAATGTTAATGTTAGAGAATCTTATGAAAGAGAGGTTAAAAGGATACATTTAATAACTTTGGAATCATGGTTGGTTATTTTTGTGTTAGCTTTATCAAAAGGTCAATCTGAAAAGTTCTGTCATTGATAACACTGTGAACGAATTAACCAAATACATTTTACACACAGTTCCAGCTAAAGGTGAAATCTATGTAACTTTAGCTGACTGATTGCTCTGACCTCAGTGGAGGTAATAATTTCATTTTAGCTTCATTTTGGACTCATTTTATTCTTGTGACATTTAATGAAATCTATAAACAAACTTAAAAAAATATTATTCAATAATTTTATACTTAGGACTTTTAAACATATTTTCATCCAAGCCATGAATTTATTGGCATGTTCTTTTGACACAGCTGCTTTGTGGAGTATGGAATTTTACTATCTGTTTAATGGAAATTAACGAACACAATCCATTTGGTCAAACCCGTTCTATAAATTAGATTTTAAGCAACGTTTTATGGGTATGTGCAAAGAACTCTCTCTACCATAGAAAAAAATTATAAGATTTATGGGATTTCTATTTAAAAACTGATCCCCGCTTCACTTCTCTCTTGGTTTAAAAACTCTTTGACACATTCTTCTCAGTAGTACAAAAATCAATCACATCAGATGCATTGTTCCTTAAATAAAATATAACTCCTTTTCATAGTCTAAAACATTCTGCATGATCTGGTTTCTATCTATCTTTCTAATCTAGTCCCAAGCCATTTGTCTCCCTTTCACTAGATTGCAAACTGGCCTTAATTCAGCTCCTCAGGCCCAGCAAGCTTACTTCTAATAAGACTTTGCATATGCTGTTCCTTCTGCCCTGCTCTTTGCATGACTGGCTCCTTTTTATTCTGTAAGTTGATGGTCCTATACGTTTTCTCTTTCTTCAAGCTATCTCCTGTTCCTAAGTATTTATATTAGTGTTTATTTATATGTTGGTCTTCTGACATCTCCATTAGCCTGAAGTTGATTAATGCACACATTAGTCACAGCAGCCAGCAAATGTGTGATATACAGTAGTTGCTCAAAAATTACTAATTTATACAAATATAACTGCAATAACTGAAAATAAACATAGTCATTAATTAGTGCCTACCTCTGAAAAAGATGCCTTCAAACAATTACTGGATACCACTGAAACTGAAATACATAGAAAAACCAAGGATTTTTAAAAGATTTTGAAAAATATAGGAAAATAAGGGATGATGTGACATATCCCAGGAAGCATTATAAGACACGATTATTTATTTTTCAAATTTTATTTCAGAATTGTAATAATAATCAAATATTAGAAACTTTTGAGAAACTATGTAGCCTCACCAGTTCTTTTAAATACCCTGATAATATTGGAGTTAGTCTATAAATTATGAAAATCTGCTCAACATGCCATATAAAAATAGAATCTTTTCTGTTCAGATCTTGGCTAACAAATGTGGAAAAAGTCATTTTTATTAGAATGAGCTTGGACTCAGTGTAGAAAGGTAGAATGAATATTTTATTATTGTAACTCTTCAGCAACTAGCTAGTTAAAATATTTTTATTTGTTATAAAGTTGTGTTTATGATATAATTAGTGCAGAATAAAGTTAGTTGTATTATTAGGAGTTTAGGAAAGATTATATCATGAAATAAATTCGAATAAAACCTTAAAGTTGCATTGGTTTATTCTGTAGGCCAACTAGTGAAAATATTTTAGGCAAAGCTTGAAAAGATGCTGGAAGGCCAAGCAAAAATGCCAAGAATTGGGTTAATTGGCATAATACAAGGTGGCTGGGCACAGTTGGGGAAAGTGTCAGAGTAGGGAGAATCCCTACCAAGAAAGACGGTTTGTGCAATTAGCTCTCTGAACTTTAACCCTTCCAGAATAATTAATGAGTAACAGAGGGGATCAAGACAAAGACACAAAGTGATATGGTGGGTGCTAGCAAGTAATACATCAAAGAATGTTCGTAATTGGCCCTGTGGCTTTCATTCTTTGCCCTATTTCTTTCAATTCATTGACTCAAAATAATGGGTTCAGGTTCATTATCAACAGGTTTTAGCTGTAAGAGTACATTACAACAAAGCTTGGATTGTGGCAGTATTGATGGCCAAGTAAGAACTTGTAGTTGGTAACCACTCTTTGAAGAAAGAGAATAGCAGATTTCTTCTGAATGAATCAACAGCTTTTACACTAATATTTAGAATCTTGAAAAAGCCTTATATTCTCCAACTCTACAATGCTGGAATATGGTTGGTGTGGGCAGGTATGTATATTTCCATTTGAATGACATTTAAGACCATGGTGAGGAGGTTTATATTCTTTGTATTATTTTAAATAAAGTTGAGTTATTGACCCAGGACGTGTAAAGACATCAAGAGTTTTGTCACTCCAAGTGTGTGACTGTGTAGTTTTTCTTATAATTTTGAATTATATAGTTTGCGAAACTTTTGATTCCCTGTGATTATTTACTTGATGATCACAATAGGAGAAAAAGTGAGAAATTCCTAACATATTTCTAAGATAAGTGTTCTGAATTATTCTAATTTAATAAGTCGAATTTGTATTGTCATGCACAAAATATACAAAAATTTTTTTAGATTTATGCTTTGTTATTTTTGTTTGGTTCTTATGTAAGGCATGGTAAATTTTATTTTTTCACTTGGATACTTACAAAATATTTTTTTTCACTAGTCACTCCAAAATCTTTAGAAGAAGTTAGCCTTGTAATTATTAATTTCCATCATCATGTTACATCTATTTTAATTTTAGAGATTAGACACATTGTGCACTTATAGTCAAATACTAATTAATGTATCTGATAGTTATTATTTAGAATTTTAAATATTTTCATAGTACTAAAAATTATCATTTTAAACTAGAATTTTACTGAAAGTCTTACATATTTTTAGCTATTTATTTCATTATCTTTATTAAAAGCATACCATATCTTGGTATCTAAGCCATATATTTATTGTTGATGTTTCAGTTGAATTTTTCTAGAGCTTTGAAGACAAATTACAGTAAAGTATTACAGGAGATAGACTGAGTTGGAGATTTAGTTTTGTGATTCCAATTAAATAAAACATCCATTAAAATGCATTGAACAGGATTGATAAACAGTGTGGCTGATGAGACGGTCTAGAAACATTTAAATAGAGCCTTGTTGTAGGTGCTATACACACATATGTACATAATAATGAAATCTCTACTAATTAGACAGGATGAATCTGCTAAACACCTAATGTTTGCCAAAAAAATTGATGGCATTATCACAAATTCATATGAGCATATTGTTGGAAAATCATAGATTCTGTATAATAAATCAATGAATCTACAAATTTAGCTTTTTACATTTCTCGATGAACAGTGTTTAATTTAGCATAGTTTCTTTATTTTAGATCATAGTGGTACACTAAATTTTAAATGAAGATACTCATGTTTTTGTGAGTAACAGAAAACACTTTTTCATTTTTGCTAACAAATGATTTGTTAATACACACTATTGGCAAAATAGTTCTTCTGGTGAGTTAGAATATATTTAGGCATAATTTGGAATTTTAAGAGCTCTTAGATACTATCGTTTCAGTGTAGTTTATCAAGTTAATCTAGGAAAAGGTCCTCCTATATCTGATATGTTATGCTAAATTTGGATGCAGTAGTGAATTTGGGAGTGAGGCAGGCACTGGGAGAATTTGCCTTTCAGTGCTAAATGTCCTCATTCACCCTGTAGCAGATACGTATGTACACACATTTATTACTTTTGTATACATTACATAATTTTATAAATATCGACTAAGCATTTCCTAATATAACAAGCATTGTAATAGGTGGGTTGGAAATTCAAAGATGAATAAAGTTATCATCACTAAGTTCACAGTCTCTGGGGAGACAGATGTATAAACGAATAGCAATACAGTAGTGCTCAGTACCATACTAAAGATATAAGTAAAATTCTTCCTGAGCAGAAGAAAGCATCCACTAAATACATATACATGAAGGACCTCCTGGAAGACTGCATAGAAGAGGTAGCATTTAAAAGTGGGTCTTGAGAGGTAAACATTAATCAAGCAAGAAAGGCACAAGATGAAGGGATGTATCATTTGAAGTTACCAAGGTATAAAGAGCATACAGTGTTCGAAAAGCTACAAATTAAGTTGCTTAAAAGATTACTTTGAGTATGAAGTGTTGGTTTGAAAGTTGCTGGTATATTGGGCTAATACATTGTGTCAAGTCAGGTTGAAAAATACCTCATATCTGTGCTAAAGAATTTGGGCTTAATTCTGAGAGCTATAGTGGGAACTTTGGAATACCAATAAGAACACATGCTTTAGGAAGACGAGTGTGTAGGCAGTGGGTTGCTGATTTGGGGAGAGCAGTTACTGGCGGCAGCTCTTGCTGGAAAGCTGCTGTAACTTTTTACACAATAAACTATGACCTACTTAACTGAGGCAGGGCAGTGGTCATGGAGAAGAGTAGGGCTGATTTAAAGGAGATTGCTGAGATAGATTGCAGAGGATTTGATACGGACAGCTGAAGAAGTTCATATAGTTGAGGAAAATCCCTGAGATTTATGTTTTTGGTGTTTGGTACATTGTGATCATAATATTTCTTTGTGGGAAGATAATGAGATGGACTTTTTTTTTTTTATTTCTGAGATTTTGGTGCATCCATCACCCTAGCAGTGTACACTGTACCCAGTGGGTAGTCTTTTATCCCTCACCCCCTCCCACCTTTTCCCCAGAGTTCCCAAAGTCCAATGTATAATTTTTATGCCTTTGTGTCCTCATAGCTTATCTCCCACTTATGAGTGAGAACATATGATGTTTGGTATTCTATTCCTGAGGTACTTCACTTAGAATAATCTCCAGTACCTTTGCTGCGAATGACATTATTTCATTCATTTTTATGGCTGAGTAATATTCCATTATATATACATATACACACACGCACATATATATATACACATATATATACACATATATGTGTATATATGTACATATATACACATATATACACATACATACACATATATGTGTATATATACACATACATACACATATATGTGTATATATACACATACATACACTACATTTTCTTTATCCGCTCGTTGATTGATGGGCATTTGGGCTTGTTCCATGTTTTTGCAATTGCAAATTGTGCTGCTATAAACATGCATGTGCAAGTATCTTTTTCATATAATGGCGTCTTTTCATCTGGCTAGATACCTAGCAGTAGGATTGCTGGATCAAATGATAGATATACTTTTAGTTCTTTAAGGAATCTCCACACTGTTTTTCGTAGAGGTTGTGCTGGTTTACATTTCCATCAACAGTTAAGTGTTCCCTTTTCACCACATCCGTGCCAACATCTATTATTTTTTGATTTTTTGATTATGGCCATTCTTGCAGGAGTAATATGGCACTGCATTGTGGTTTTGATTTCATTTCCCTGATAATTAGTGATGTTGAGCAATGTTCCATATGCTTGTTGGCCATTTGTATATCTTGTTTTGAGAATTATCTATTCATGTCCTTATCCCACTTTTTGATGGGAATGTTTCTTTGTTGTTGTTTTTCGTTTTTTGTTTTTTCTTCTCACTGATTTGTTAGAGTTCTTTGTAGATTCTGGATATTAGTCCTTTTTCTGGTGCATACATTGTAAAGATTTTCTCCCACTCTGTGGGTTGTCTTTTCACTCTGCTGATTATTTCTTTTGCTGTGCAGAAGCTTTTTAGTTTAATTAAGTCCCATCTATTTATCTTTTTGTTGCATTTGCTTTTGGGTTCTTGGTCATGAAGTCTTTGCCTAAGCCAATGTCTAGAAGGGTTTTTCCAATGTCTAGAATTTTTATGGTTTCAGATCTTAGATTTAAGTCCTTGATCCATCTTGAGTTAATTTTTTTAAAATGTGAGAGATGAGGATCCAGTTTCATTCTTCTACATGTGGCTTGCCAATTATCCCAGCACCATTTGTTGAATAGGATGTCATTTCTTCACTTTGTGTTTTTGTTTGCTTTGCTGAAGATCAGATGGTTGTAAGTATTTGGCTTTATTTCCAGGTTCTCTATTCTGTTCCATTGGTCTATGTGCCTATTTTTAAACCAGTACCATGCTGTTTTGGTGACTATGGCCTTGTAGTACCGTTTGAAGTTGGGTAAAGTGACGCCTCCAGTTTTGTTCTTTCTGCTTAGTCTTGCTTTGGTTATGCAGGCTCTTTTTAGGTACTGTATGAATTTTAGGATTGCTTTTTCTAGTTCTGTGAAGAATGCTGATGGTATTTTGATGAGAATTGCATTGAGTTTGTACATTGCTTTTGGCAGTATGGTCATTTTCACAATATTGATTCTACCCATTCATGCATCTGGGATGCGTTTCCATTTGTTTGTGTCATCCATGATTTCTTTCAGCAGTGTTTTGTAGTTTTCCTTGTAGAGGTCTTTCAAGTTCTTGGTTAGGTATATTTCTAAGTATTTTATTTTATTTGCAGCTGTTATAAAAGGGGTTGAATTATTGATTTGATTCTCAGCTTGGTCACTGTTGGTATGTAGGAGAAATACTGATTTGTGTACATGAGTTTTGTATCCTGAAACATCACTGAATCCATTTATTAGTTCTAGGAGCTTTTTGGATGAGTCTTTAGAGTTTTCTAGGTGTACGATCTTCTCATCAACAAACACTGACATTTTGACTTCCTCTTTACGGATGTGGATGCCCTTCATTTGTTTTTCTTGTCTGATTGGTCTGGCTAGGGCTTCCAGTACTGTGTTCAATAGAAGTGGTGAAAGTGGGCATCCTGGTCTTGTTCCAGTTCTCAGGGGGAATGCTTTTGGTTTTTTCCCATTCAGTAGTGTGTTGGCTGTGGGTTTGTAGTAGATGGCTTTTATTACGTTAAGGTATGTTCCTTCTATGCTGATTTTGCTGAGGGTTTTAATCATAAAGAGATGGTGGATTTTGTCAAATGTTTTTCCTGCATCTATTGAGACGATCATGTGATTTTTGTTTTTAATTCCTCTTATGTCATGTATCACATTTATTGACTTGGATATGTTAAACTATCCCTGCATCCCTGGTATGAAACCCACTTGACATGGTGGACTATCTTTTTGTTATGCTGTTGGATTCAGTTTGCTAGTATTATGTTGAGGATTTTTGCATCTGTGTTCATTAGGGATATTGGCCTGTAGTTTTATTTTTTGGTTATTTCCTTCCCTGGTTTTGGTATTAGGGTGATATTGACTTCATAGAATGATTAAGGGAGGATTCCCTCTTTATCTTTTGGAATAGTGTCAGTAGGATGGGTACCAATTCTTCATTGAATATCTGATAGAATTCAGCTGTGAATGTCTGGTCCTGAACTATTTGTATTGGCAATTTTAAAAATTACCATTTCAATATCACTGCTTGTTACTGGTCTGTTCAGAGCTTCTATATCTTCCTGGTTTAATCTAGGAGCGGTATATATTTCCAAGAATTTATCCATCTTCTCTAAGTTTCCTAGATTATGCATGTAAAGGTGTTCATAGTAGCTTTGAATAATCTTTTGTATTTCTGTGGTATCAGTTGTAATATCTCCTGTTTCATTTCTAATTAAGCTTATTTGGTTCTTCTTCTTTTCTTGGTTAATCTCATTAGTGGTCTATCAATTTTATTTATCTTTTCAAATAACCAGCTTTTTGTTTCATTTATCTTTTATATTTTTGTTTGTTTCAATTTCATTTAGGTCTTCTCTGATCTTCTTTATTTCTTTTCTTCTGCTGGTTTGGGGTTTGGTTTGTTCTTGTTTTTCGAGTTATGTGTGATGTGACCTTAGATTGCCTATTTGTGCTTTTCAATACTCTTTGATGAAGGAATTTAATGCTATGACCTTTCCTCTTTCGTTGTTGACCCAATGATCATTCAGGAGCAGGTTATTTAATTTCCATGTATTTGCATGGTTTTGAGGGTTCCTTTTGGAGTTGATTTCCAATTTCATTCCACTGTAGCCTGAGAGAGTATTTGATATAATTTTGATTTTCTTAAATTTACTGATACTTGTTTTGTGGCCTATCATATGGTCTATCTTGGAGAATGTTCCATGTGCTGATGGATAGAATGTATATTCTGCAGTTGTTGGGTAGAATGTTATGCAAGTATCTGTTAAGTTCATTTGTTGTAGGGTATAGTTTAAGTTCATTGTTTCTTTGTTGACTTTCTGTCTTGATGACCTATCTAGTGCTGTCAGTGGAGTATTAAAGTCCCCCACTATTATTGTGTTGCTGTTTATCTCATTTCTTAGGTCTAGCGGTAATTGTTTTATAAATTTTGGAGGTCCAGTGTTAGGTGCATATATATTTAGGATTGTGATATTTTCCTGTTGAACTGCTCTGTTTATCACTATATAATGTCCCTCTTTGTCTTTTTTAACTGCTATTGCTTTAAAGTTTGTTTTGTCTGATATAAGAATAACTACTCGTGCTTGCATTTGGTTTCCATTTGCATGGAATATCTTTTTTCACCCCTTTACCTTAAGTTCATATGAGTTCTTACGTGTTAGGTGTGTCTCCTGAAGAAAGCAGAAACTTGGCTGGCAAATTCTTATCCATTCTGCCATTCTGTATTTTTTAGGTGGAGCACTTTGGCCATTTACATTGAACATTAGTATTGAGATGTGAGGTACTATTCTATCCATTGTGCTATTTGTTGCCTCAATACCTGGTTTATTTTTTTCATTGTGTTATTGTTGTATAGGTCCTGTGAGATTTAAGGAAGTTCTATTTTGGTGTATTTCAAGGATTTGTTTCAAGATTTAGAGCTCCTTTTAGCAGTTCTTGTAGTACTGGGTTGGTAGTGGCAAATTCTCTCAGCATTTGTTTGTCTGGAAAAGATTGTATCTTTCCTTCATTTATGAAGCTTAGTTTCACTGGATAAAAAATTCTTGGCTGATAATAGTTTTGCTTAAGATGGCTAAAAATAGGACCTCAATCCCTTCTAGTTTGTAGAGTTTCTGCTGAGAAATCTGCTGTTAATCTGGTAGGTTTTCATTTATAGGTTACCTGATGCTTTTGCCTTACAGCTCTTAAAATCCTTTCCTTTGTCTTGACTTTAGATAATCTGATGACTATGTGCCTAGGTGATGATCTTTTTGCAATAAATTTCCCAGATGTTCCTTGAGCTTCTTGTATTTGGATATCTAGATCTCTAGGAAGGCTGGGAAAGTTTTTCTCAATTATTTTCTCAAGTATGTTTACCAAATGTTTAGATTTCTCTTCTTCCTCAGGAACACCAATTATTCTTAGGTTTGGAGGTTTAACATAGTTCCAAACTCTTGGAGGCTTTGTTCATTTTTAAAGATTATTTTTTCTTTGTCTTTGTTGGATTGGGTTAATTGAAAGCCTTACCTTCGAGCTCTGAAGTTCTTTCTTCTGCTTGTTTATTGTATTGCTGAGACTTTCCAGTGCATTTTGCTTTATCTAAGTGTGTCCATGATTTCCAGAAGTTGTGATAGCTTTTTATTTATGCTATTTATTTCACTGAAGATGTTTCCCTTCATATCCTGTATCATGTTTTTGATTTTTTTGAGCTAGACTTCACTTTTCTCTGGCGCCTCCATGATTAGACTAATAATCGACTTTCTGAATTCTTTTTCTGGCAATTCAGAGATTTCATCTTGGCTTAGATCCATTGCTGGTGAGCTGGTGTGATCTTTTGGGGGTGTTAAAGAAACGCGTTTTGTCATATTACCAGAATTGTTTCTGTGGTTCCTTCTCATTTGGGTAGACTATGTCAGAGGGAAGATCTGGTACTCAAGGGCTACTGTTCAGATTCTTTTGTCCCATGGAGTGCTCCCTTGATGTGGTGTTCTCCTGCTTCCCCTAGGAATGGGGCTTCTTGAAAGCTGAACTGCAGTGATTGTTTTTGCTTTTATGGGTCTAGCCACACAGTGGAGCTACTGGGCTCCAGGCTGGTACTGGGGAGTGTCTGTAAAGAGTCCTGTGATGTGACCCATCTTGAGGTCTTTCAGCCATGGATACCAGCACCTGCTCCAGTGGAGGTAGCAAGGGAGTGAAGTGGACTCTGTGAGGGTCCTTGGTTGTGTTTTCGTTTAGTGCACTGGTTTTATGTTGGTTGGCGTCCAGCCAGCAAGTGGCACTTTCAAGAGCGCATTAGCTGTGGTGTTATAGGGAGGATGCAAATTTGCCCTAGGGATGCCTGGTTAAGTATTCAGATTTCTCAGGTGGTGGGTAGGACCATAGAGCTCCCAAGAGATTATGACCTTTGTCTTTGGCTTCCAGGGCAGGTAGAGAAAGACCACCAGATGGGGGGAGGGGGGGGTATAGGTGTGTCTGAGCTCGGACTCTCCTTGTGTGGGGCTTGCTGCTGTGGGGATGAGGATGTGGTTCCCAGGACAATGGAGTTATGTTCCCAGGGATTATGGCTGCCTCTGCTGAGTCATGCAGGTTGCCAGGGAAGTGGGGAAAATCCAGCAGTTGTAGGCCTCATCCTGTTCCCACACAGACGGCAGTCTTAAAGGCTGGTCTTACTCCCACTGTGCCCCACCCTCAACAGCACCAAGTCTGTTTCTAGGCAGCTGGTGACCAGGGCTGAGAACTTGCCTCAGACCATGAGCCTCCCTGTTGAGAAGGCAAGCACATCCACATTTTTTTGCTGTCTCAGTGAGTCTGCAGCAGCAATCCAGTTCCCCTTCAAAGGGTCTGTGGATTCCCTCAGCTTTCCCTCCAGTAGTTCTTGTAGCAAAATTTCATGATGTGAGTCTCCACACACTGCTCTGTCTATCCAGGTGGGAGCTGCAAGCTAGTCCTGCCTCCTGTCCGCCATCTTAATCCTATATCTGAGATGGACATTTAAAAAAATAGCTTCACTGAGATATAATTCATAGGCCATTTAGTTCACCCAAGTAAAGTGTACAATTCAATAGTTTTTTAGTATATTTACTGAGCTGTGCAAACATTCCCACAATCTAACTTTAGAACATTTTCAATACCCTCTCCAAAGAAAACCATCATACCTATTTGCGGTCCCTCTCTATTACCCTCATTTCCCCAACTCTTTTGTCAGTAGTGTCTTTGAATAAACATAACGTTTTTGAGATTTAGCCATATGATGTCATGTATCAGAACTTCATTTTCATTCGTTTTTATTGGCAAATAATATTTCATTGATGGACACACTGCATTTTATTCATCTATTTATCAATTGGTGGACATTTGGGTTGCTTCTGCTTTTTGCTATTGTGAATAACGCTGCTATAATATATGTGTAGAATTTTTGTATGAATATATATGTTTCATTTTGAGATTATATATATATATATATATCTCCTATGTATGTGATTACTGGTGCACATAGTATGGTAACCCTATGTTTCATACTTCAAGGAATGCTAAATTATTTTCCAAAGTGGCTGCACAATTTTACATTCTCACCAGAAATTTATAAACATTCCAGTTTCTCCACATCCTCACCAAAACTTATTATTATTGGTCTTCTTGCTTTAGCTATCTTAGTGTGCATGAAACAGAATCTTATTGTAGTATTGAATTACATTTTTCTAATGATTAATGACATTTAGCATCTTTTCATGTGCTAATTGGCTATTTCTATAACTTCTTTGAAGAAGTGTCTGATCAGATCCTTTGCCCATTTTTAATGGGTTTCTTTCATCTTTTTAAATAAGTTGTAAGAGTTCTTCATATATTTTGGATAAAAGCCCCTTGTCATGCATATAATTTGCAAATAATTCCTCTCATTATGTGGGTTGTCTTTTCAATTCTTGTTGGTGTTCTTTGGAGGATGAACATTTTTCATTTTGGAAGTCTATTTATATATGTGTGTGTGTGTCTGTGTGTGTGTGTATGCATACACACATATATACACATACACAAAAAGATATATAATATATAATATTTAGATACATACATATTTAGTAATCACAAATATATATAAGCATATATATGTTTTCTTTTAAGAATTTTATAGTTTTAGATCTTATGATTAGGTCTGAGATCCATTTTAAGTTAATTAATGTGTTTGTTGTGAAGAAGGGGTCCACTTCCTTCTTTTGCATGTAAATAATCCAGTGTCCCTGTACCATTTGTTGAAGAGGTAATTCTTTGCCATTTTATTGTCTGAGCACCCTTGCTGAAAGTCAATTGGCCATAAATGTAAGGGTTTATTTCTAGACTCCATTTTATTCTATTGATCTATGTCTATTATTTCTGGACTCTCAATTTTATTCCATTGATCTATGTCTATTATTTCTGGATTTCTATTGTAGTCCATTGACCTATGTCTATCCTTGGCCAGTTCCAAATTGTTTTGATTATTTTAGTTTTGTTGTAAGTTTTGAAATTGGAAATTGTAAGTTTTCCAACTCAGTTCTTAGCTGTTCTTTTTCAAGACTTGTTTGGCTATTCTGGGTCCATTGACTTTCCATATGAATTTTAGGATCAGCTTGTCAATTTATGCAAAAAAACTTTCTGGAATTTTGGTGGAGAGTTCACTGAATCTGTAGATCAACTTGGAAATTGTTGAAATCTCAACAGAGTATACACGTGCCATGGTAGTTTGCTGCAACCTACATGTTCTGCACATGTATCCCAGAACTTAAACTATAATTAAAAAAAATAAATAAAAAGAAAAATACTCAAACTTATCTAAGAGCCATTTGCTTATCATTAATTAAAAAAATTTTGCATGAAATCTCAACAGAGTTATATGTTCATATCTATCACCATGGGATGTCTCTTCAATTATTTAGATCTTTCTTTCAACAATATTTTGGAGTTTTAGAATACAAACTTGCATTTCTTTTGCTAAATTTATTTCCAGGTATTTATTTCCTAATGCATTGTAAATGGGATTGTTTTCTTAATTTCATTTTTGGATTGCCCATTCCTAACTTATGGAAATTTATGATTTTTGTTTATTGATCTTGTATCTTGCAGTCTTGTTGAACTCATTTATTAGTTCTAATACCTGTCCAGTGAATTCTTTAAGATTTTCTATGTACAAGATCATGCCATCTACAAACAGATATAGTATATTTCTTCATTTGCAGTCTGGATGCTTATTATTTTTTTGTGCCTAATTGCACTGTCTGGACTCTCCAGCACAATGTTAAATAGAGATGGCAAGAGTGGGTATCCTTGTATTGTTCCTGTTAGTAGGGAGAAAGCATCCAGTCTTTCATCATTAAGTATCATCTTAACTGTGTTTTTTTCATAGATACCCTATATTAAGTTGAAGAAGTTCCCTTCGATTCCTAGTTTCTTGAATACTTCTTATCATAAGAGTGTGCTATATTTTGTCATATGCTTTCTCTGCATCTATTGAGATGTTCATGTGGTTTTATAAGATGATATTTAAAAAATTTAAACTTACCAGTCCATGGATACACATCAATACAACGTTATAAGGCTACTTAAATATTTCTGTAATAAATTGTTCTTTAAAATAATATATATCTTTATTTATTTTATTTTATTATTATTATACTTAAAGTTTTAGGGTACATGTGCACAATGTGCAGGTTAGTTACATATGTATACATGTGCCATGTTGGTGTGCTGCACCCATTAACTCGTCATTTAGCATTAGGTATATCTCCTAAAGCTATCCCTCCCCCCTCCCCCCACCCCACAACAGTCCCCAGAGTGTGATGTTCCCCTTCCTGTGTCCATGTGTTCTCATTGTTCAATTCCCACCTATGAGTGAGAATATGCGGTGTTTGGTTTTTTGTTATTGCGATAGTTTACTGATTATCTCAATAGATGCAGAAAAGGCCTTTGACAAAATTCAATAACGCTTCATGCTAAAAACTCTCAATAAATTAGGTATTGATGGGACGTATCTCAAAATAATAAGAGCTATCTATGACAAACCCACAGCCAATATCATATTGAATGGGTAAAAACTGGAAGCATTCCCTTTGAAAACTGGCACAAGACAGGGATGCCCTCTCTCACCACTCCTATTCAACATAGTGTTGGAAGTTCTGGCCAGGGCAATTAGGCAGGAGAAGGAAATAAAGGGTATTCAATTAGGAAAAGAGGAAGTCAAATTGTCCCTGTTTGCAGATGACATGATTGTATATCTAGAAAACCCCATTGTCTCAGCTCAAAATCTCCTTAAGCTGATGAGCAACTTCAGCAAAGTCTCAGGATACAAAATCAATGTACAAAAATCACAAGCATTCTTATACACCAATAACAGAAAAACAGAGAGCCAAATCATGAGTGAACTCCCATTCACAATTGCTTCAAAGAGAATAAAATACCTAGGAATCCAACTTACAAGGAACATGAAGGACCTCTTCAAGGAGAACTACAAACCACTGCTCAATGAAATAAAAGAGGATACAAACAAATGGAAGAACATTCCATGCTCATGGGTAGGAAGAATTAATATCATGAAAATGGCCATACTCCCCAAGGTAATTTACAGATTCAATGCCATCCCCATCAAGCTACCAATGACTTTCTTCACAGAATTGGAAAAAACTACTTTAAAGTTCATATGGAACCAAAAAAGAGCCCGCATCGCCAAGTCAGTCCTAAGCCAAAAGAACAAAGCTGGAGGCGTCACGCTACCTGACTTCAAACTATACTACAAGGCTACAGTAAATAATATATATATTTAAGAAAAATGGTCCCAGCCACAAAAGTATGATCTATGTTTACCATACTTTAGCTGTATACTTGTTTGTCTTCCTGTTCTGATATAAATATCTGCTTTCATTAGAATAACTCCATGTCTGTGATAACATGCTTGGATTTTCTCATGTTTAAATAATACATATCAAAACATAAAAAGAATGCATTTAATATTAAAATACATACAATTGTAGCTACAGCTGAGTACTTGTGTGTGTTTATTTAATAAGTTAGTTTTTACTTTATGAGCAAAAGGAATGTGTTTATTATTCTACTTAATATTCAGAAATAAAAAGGCATTCAGATTGGAAAAGAAGAAATAAAACTATATTTGTACATAGCATGATCTTATACTAGAAAATTCTAAAGAATTTTCTCTAAAGCTATTAGAACTAAAAAAAAAGAGATTAAAATGTAAATATAGCTTTCTGTGTAAAATATTCCATACATTATTTTTGCCCATAAAATAAAAATTAACTTATTTAATTTAATAAACACACACATATTCAGCTATAGCTGTAATTTTATGTGTTTTTAGTGAAGCCAGAATGGGGCTAATCTTTGGGAAAGAAATCAACAATGAATAACTGTACTTTAATTAAGGTCTTTTATGTATTTCTGTTTTGAGAAATACACATTTTCTAGTTTAAGTAATACTGCTATTACTACTAAGTAATACTACATATTTTACTTAAAGTTGTGGCACACACAATGTAACTGAAAATAGGTTTCAGCTTTGATATGATATTTAAACATGAGAAAATCCAAGCACGTTATCACAGGCAGGGAGGCATTCTAATGAAGGCAGATATTTCTATCAGAACAGGAAGTTGTGAGCATTCATAAGAGAATTACTTAAAATACAATTTGTGCATTATAGGGCAACTGCAGGATTTCTTTCACTGTATCTTCTACATAACAGTCATTATAAATGACTAAATAAATCTCTTTAGATCTAGTCAAGTACACTTTTTAGAAAAAGTAGGAATATTTTTCTAATTTAACAACTATTCTTAAAATCATGTTATTCCTTAAAAATACCTTTGATTATACAGTATATCAAAATCTCAGTCAATATAAATATTTCTGTATTGCTATCTACCTGAGTTGCCCTTTAAAAACCTAATACCTTGATCCATATTCAGGTTTTTTTTTTAACTCTAGTCTGCCTGCTGTGATGAAAGAGTCATCTCATCTTGTATTAATTTCATTTGATATATGGAATATCATTATGTCATAGCTGTTGGGGTAAGCTTAAATTCAGAGAATCTCTAAACTTCAAAAGTAATATTATTTTTGTGTCAAGAATATTTTTCTTTTCATTTAGGTGTCTATTTTGGCATCATCTAAATATAGCAAAAATGTTGACTTTTTGATCCTCAAAATACCTCATTTTAAAAATCATTTTCTTATATACAATAACCAAATAAAATAACTTAAAATATGTTTTTACATGTATTTATCATTTGAATCTTTGTCTTTCTTTTCTTTAATCATTCTGCAGAGAGCACAGATGGTTATAAATTAGTGGAATATTTCAAGTTGATTTCATCGTGCATTAATTGAATGTGTATGTGTGTATTATGTGTTACTTTGGGTTTTGGGTCCTTATTTTTCTTTCTGTCTTGTTCTTCATATAGAATTATTTCTTCAAATACACTTTTAGTGAATTATTTTTTCATGCTTCTCTAATAAAAGGAACATGGACAATAACATTGTTAACTTTGATTTTATTGAAGTTATATAATAAGGATATCTAAGAGTGTTTTTAATTTGGTCATAGAAATATCTTAATACTTGACAACTAAATTTTGCCATTAATTTATGTCTAGGAGACAATAATGTTTATTGTGATGTATATTAAAAGAGAACATTTCTGACCCACAGCTAAAATAGGTGTATATATTGAATTATGTTTCTTTTTATTTCCAATGTGCTTATATATATTCTTCCAGTTTATCTCATAACCCAATGATACTCATTTCTGGAAGTCTAATATTAGATTGTTTGGTACCAAAATACTAAGGCATTTAACACTACAATTTTGTATTAGGTTGTTTGAGGTAATTTATTGGTTCAGTCGTTGCTTATAAATATTAGATTTCTAAGTAATTTAATTTCCAAATGAATACATATTGGGACTTTTTTGGTATAAACAAAAATCTATTTGTTTGCTTTGGGGATTAATTTGACTTTACACTTTGGTGGCAAAGAAGTAACAAATGAATACACTTGATATTTTAACATGAGAAACATTAAATTTATAGGTTTTATTAAGAATTAACAAGGTTGAATTTCTTTGGAAATTTTGAAAATAGCTGCATATATATATATACACACACATACGCACGCACACATACACACACATATACATATATAGACACACATTTATGTTGTTTTTATATTGCTTTGTATATGCATATATTTATGTAAAGACATAAATGCACACATAAATATGTACATATTAAGTATGTATGTATATTTATAATGTTTTTATATTCTAGAAATGATTTAACATTGTTTTATACATCTACATATTTATATATTTAAATGTTCATATTGTTTTAAAAGAAGCAGATCTGAGAAATTCAGAGTACATCATCACTGCAGGCTGAAACTGGTCACCTATTTTGACAGATTACAATTACTCTAGACCAGAAATTGGACCTAAATCTCTAAAAATATTTAAAAATTAATCAGTAGAAAGATTAATTGTGGTTGGCAAAAGACCATTTAGGAAGCTTTTGTGATTTTCCACACAAGAAACCATGAACCCCATCAACTAAAGCAGGGACAGTGGGAAGGAGAAAAGTGGGAAGATTGCTCAACTACTGATTAATACATTGCTGGCATAGCATTAGCCATTAATTATAACCTCTTTGGAAAAGAAAGCAGTGCTCATTAAAACTCTACATGAATAAATCATGTCATTCTAAAATTATAGTTAAAATCACGACACATCACTATTACATTGTTGATTAATAATGTTTCATCTACCTGGAGGCAAGGTTCAAGGAAGGTTTTAGAGGATGTATTCTTTGAACTTTTCCTCTTCAACATTTTTATCATCAGCAGAAAGAAGGAATATGTATCAAATATATGCATAGGATTACTCAAGCTCTTCATTTCTTATTGAGTCAATTCTGATGAAACATTTTTTAGAAATTTGTAAATTTTGTTTTCAAAATATACCCAAATAGGGATTGATAATAAGCTCATTATCTCTTCATTTTCTTCTTTATCTGTGGTTCTCTCTTTCAGAATTCATCATATTGTTTATGTCTTCTCTATTCTTCTAATCAGTTTTGCCAAAGAGTTTTTTATCTTATTTTCTCCTCCTGCAAAGAATCAGCACAGCCTTTTTGATCTTTAGAGTGCCTCTGGTTTATATTTCACTGAATTTGCAAAATTATCACTCTTTCTATATATGACAGTTCAACATATTAGCTGAAAATCAAAGTATGAAGAAATGTAGAGTTTATAAACCCTAAATTTGACAAATCTTAAAGAATCATATTTGCCTACGTCTTCTATTTTCTTCAAGTTGTGTTCTCATTTCTATTATTTCATCAAGTTCAGGGTTTGTATCATTTCCATTATTTCAATGTGTTCAGGTTCTGTATATTTTATTTTTGAAAATGTCATTGGGAAATATTGTATAGATGTTACAGTGAAAAATGAGAGAAAGTTGATTTTTGTTATAGCTTACATATGAATTAAAAATCTAGATGTATCTAGTAGATTTTCTGCTGTTGCTTTCTGGCTTTGGGATGTACTTCTTGCCTTTTATTTTTGGATTTATTAATTCTCATTAAGATATGTGAAGGCAAAGCATTCTTTTCTAGTATTGTTAAAATAATTATTGATATTTTATTTCATAGATAATATGCATATATACTAGTAAGCTTTTCTATTATTTTGTTAATTATTCCAAAAATCTTCAAATTATTGAAAAAATCTGACTGTAGTGCATTATGCATATTGTTTGGAATATTAGAATGTTTTAGCATCAGAGGCTTAGCTTAATTATTTCTTAGATATGGCTTTATATTTTCCAGCTTTTTACCTCATCATTACCTATGTACCCACACTATACATTTACAACTTACTTTCCTACCCTTGCTGATTTTTGGGTCAAGTCTCTAAATGCTTGCTTTTAGGTTGCACTCAATGTAATACTTAATCAAACAATTTTAGGCTTAGTAACATTGATGTAGTTATTTGCCCAGGTTCAGTGAGATCAGGGCTCAGCTTAGAAGAAAAAGAAGCAACTATCCTGTCATACATGGGATTTCCAAGTCTCCCAACCCCCAACAAAAATACAAAAAAAAATTGCTTCAGCTTTGCTTGAAATTCTTATTTCATTTTGCAGCACTCCCTGAAATTCTACCAATTAAGTCTTCATTTGAGATATAGTAAGTATTCCTTTTCAAAACAAGCAAGAAAAAAAAATTCCCAAATGGTCGATATTTTTATGGACTTTTTTTTTTCAAATATCTTGGATATATCAGAGAGATAGAGTAGGAATCTGAGAGAACATGGTGAGAAAATTTTGGGTCAAGATTTTCAGGGAGGTATAGGCTTAGGGTGACATACAGCACTTTGGGTTAGAAATGAGATGAGAGCTCCTGTCCTTCCCTCTTCCATCAAGGAATTTAATTCATCAAAGCACTGAATGCTGCAGGTTAATGGCCAAACACATTATTAGGCTGAAGAGGAATGTGGAGAAAGTGTGAGAAAGACTTCAGTCAAGGACATAGTCCATTATGACTAATGATGAATTAAGTAAAAGTGAGTTTGGAAGTAATAGCCACCCACAATTTTCACATAGTAGATCTCAATAAATATTTACTAAATTAACAAGTAAATGCATGTTCAAAAAGGGTGGGAACAAGTGTCAAATATTCAAAGCAGTAGACACAGGGAAATGCATCACTGACAAATCTGTGTAAGAAGAAATTGCCCTATGCAATACAGAGTGAAAATCAGTCAAGCTAAATGCTTATAGTCATGGATGTCCAAAATACTCGGTTGATTGACTACAGGTTTTTTTTCATATTTCTCTTGTTTTTGTTTCTTGTTTCACCTTCTGTTTTATAATACAGAGCCAAGAATGGTCAACATCTCACTGGAGGTGCTATTGTGTTTTCACTGAAATCAGAGGCATTGCAGATATTCTCAAATTAGTGCTTGAAATCACTGATTCATTTCTGCCTTAGACATGGAAACATCTATGAATATTACGTCTTACCTAAACATCTAAAATGAGGGAATCCTGAGTAAAATAAACTATGAAAGATAAAGAGTTTTTATGTTCTATGGCCCTATGTTCTATGGCCTCATCTTTCTGGCCTAGAGGGTTTATCTCAGGGATCCTTCTAAGTCTCCCTTTTATGAGATACCACATGCAATAATTAAATTCTAAGAAATGCTAGTACACAAATCAGAATTTAAAAGTTAATTAAAATATATTTTTTCATTTTATAAAAACTGATTTGATACTTTATATCATTTTAATTTTTCCTTAAATACATACATTTCTTAAGTGAATGATTAAACTCCAAATATTTCATTTGAAATTACCACTTGGCCAAGACAAATTATGGCCTCTACATAAACTGTACTTTGACTTTAATAGGATACATACTCGCACTGTGTAAACGGTGCCTAGGGAATAATTTAGGCCTTTTGTGAACTGCATTATCTTCTGAAGACCACTAGGGCACCATTCAGTTCACTGAAATGGCCATTTACACGGTAGACATAATCAGTGTTCTATATTCAGGTCCAGAGATAAAAAAATTGTAATTGTATTTTTTATTTATTTTTATTTATTTTTATTTTATTATTATTATACTTTAAGTTTTAGGGTACATGTGCACAATGTACAGGTTAGTTACATATATATACATGTGCCATGCTGGTGTGCTGCACCCATTAACTCATCATTTAGCATTAGGTATATCTCCTAATGCTATCCCTCCCCCCTCCCGCCACCCCACAACAGTCCCCAGAGTATGATGTTCCCCTTCCTGTGTCCATGTGTTCTCAATGTTCAATTCCCACCTATGAGTGAGAACATGCGGTGTTTGGTTTTTTGTCCTTGTGATAGTTTACTGAGAATGATGATTTCCAATTTCATCCATGTCCCTACAAAGGACGTGAACTCATCATTTTTTATGGCTGCATAGTATTCCATGGTGTATATGTGCCACATTTTCTTAATCCAGTCTGTCATTGTTGGACATTTGGGTTGGTTCCAAGTCTTTGCTATTGTGAATAGTGCCGCAGTAAACATACGTGTGCATGTGTCTTTATAGCAGCATGATTTATAGTCCTTTGGGTATATACCCAGTCATGGGATGGCTGGGTCAAATGGTATTTCTAGTTCTAGATCCCTGAGGAATTGCCACACTGATTTCCACAATGGTTGAACTAGTTTACAGTCCCACCAACAGTGTAAAAGTGTTCCTATTTCTCCACATCCTCTCCAGCACCTGTTGTTTCCTGACTTTTGAATGATTGCCATTCTAACTGGTGTGAGATGGTATCTCATTGTGGTTTTGATTTGCATTTCTCTCATGGCCAGTGATGATGAGCATTTTTTCATGTGTTTTTTGGCTGCATAAATGTCTTCTTTTGAGAAGTGTCTGTTCATGTCCTTCGCCCACTTTTTGATGGGGTTGTTTGTTTTCTTCTTGTAAATTTGTTTGAGTTCATTGTAGATTCTGGATATTAGCCCTTTGTCAGATGAGTAGGTTGCAAAAATTTTCTTCCATTTTGTAGGTTGCCTGTTCCCCATTCACAATTGCTTCAAAGAGAATAAAATACCTAGGAATCCAACTTACAAGGAACGTGAAGGACCTCTTCAAGGAGAACTACAAACCACTGCTCAATGAAATAAAAGAGGATACAAACAAATGGAAGAACATTCCATGCTCATGGGTAGGAAGAATCAATATCGTGAAAATGGCCATACTGCCCAAGGTAATTTATAGATTCAATGCCATCCCCATCAAGCTACCAATGACTTTCTTCACACAATTGGAAAAAACTACTTTAAAATTCATATGGAACCAAAAAAGAGCCTACATCGCCAAGTCAATCCTAAGCCAAAAGAACAAAGCTGGAGGCATCACGCTACCTGACTTCAAACTATACTACAAGGCTACAGTAACCAAAACAGCATGGTACTGGTACCGAAACAGAGATATAGATCAATGGAACAGAACAGAGCCCTCAGAAATAACGCCACTTATCTACAACTATCTGATCTTTGACAAACCTGAGAAAACAAGCAATGGGGAAAGGATTCCTTATTTAATAAATGGTGCTGGGAAAACTGGCTAGCCATATGTAGAAAGCTGAAACTGGATCCCTTCCTTACACCTTATACAAAAATTAATTCAAGATGGATTAAAGACTTAAACGTTAGACCTAAAACCATAAAATCCCTACAAGAAAACCTAGGCATTACGATTCAGGACATAGGCATGGGCAAGGACTTCATGTCTAAAACACCAAAAGCAATGGCAACAAAAGCCAAAATTGACAAATGGGATCTAATTAAACTAAAGAGCTTCTGAACAGCAAAAGAAACTACCATCAGTGTAATTAAATTTTTTAAACATCATGAAAACAATTACAACTTGGTTAAATTGCTTCATCTGTACTAGTTTATTGCCCAGTTACATTCAAACACTCAAACATTTTCCACTTTTCCTAGGCTCATTACAACTGAGAAAGAAAATTTTTACTCCCAAAGATAATTTGACATTTTAAAATAAGAAGATAGACTGCTCTTCAGATTTATCTCATATATATATATATAACCCCTGATAGATTTAAAAACGTGACTCCCTATTTCATCTCCACTAACCCATAATTACAAACTAAAAATATCTTATTTTCTAGCATACTAAATGTTGATTAACCTCTTAGACATGCACTTACATGAACTTATATCAAAAGAAAGACATAAGTTATATTAATTTCTAATCAGAAATGCAGCTACCAAGGTATTGCATATTTGTGTACTCCAATGAGTTCATTTGATCTTCGTAGATCAGCTTTGCCATGGGCCTGGAATCAGAATAAAGGGGAGTTGGCTAAGTCACTCAAATGTCTAATGGCAGCAGGTAATGACAAATGGGTGAATTCATCTCCTTAATAGGGATAGAAGAGCCACTGGAGCCATTAGGCTATAAGCAGGGCATCATCTTCCTTGGGCAAGTCTGTAATGGGCTTTGCTAGCATTTACCAGTGATTCTTACTTTAAATTGTTTCCACTGCTGGTATAGCTATTTCTGTTTGATGCATTTTTTTCTTTGGGTAATCCAATAACCTCAATCGGGTTGCATTCCATTTTTTAGCTGCCTAGGAAGCCCTCTTCTCTCTTTAAGTTGGCACCAGGTAGCTCCAGTGAGATCTACTATGTTTCAATTCTGCTGCAGAGGGCAATCTGATGTCCCTAAGGAACATCAGGGCATCATTATTCTTAGGTATTCATGCTGTAGCACTTGAATGTGCTGTAATTAAAAGTCTATATTTTATATAAATTCTTTTGGTTCCCATTGTGATCAAAGTTATACATACTCAAATGGTTCAACAAGACTTTTATGAAAATCTACCATACTCATCCCCTCTCTTCATTTTCCCTGTCTCAGAAGCAACTCCATACACAAGTATTGCTGATTCGTTTGGTATGAGTTGAGTCTCTAGATGATGCAATTGAAATATACTTTTTGGCTTGACAGCTTTAAGCATTATCAACTGACTTCCCAGTTCAAAGGACCAGAAATCACCTCTTTCCTCCACTCACTCCCATAATTCATGAAGTATCTTTCTATATTTTCATTTCTCAATACAATTATTATTTTGCTTAGATTAATATTATGTGTCTACATTATTATACCATGTAAGCACCATTCATAATGGAATGATAAGGTAAACCACTCAATGTTCTCCTAGGAACTTTTCTCAGGTGTCTTGTAGTCTTGGGATTTTTGCTCATATTTAAGAATCAGAGGTTCATATAATTATTGGAAATCTTGGTAGCATGGCTGGGGCATGTTGACTGTTAGCTGCATTGTAGAATGATCATATTGCACTGTTTTATACCTTTGCCTTCAGATTTTTCCTCTTGTGCTGGTCTGGTTTCCAAGGAAAGATCATCTAAGTCTCCTTTTTGAAGAGTAGTGCCCTGGCTGTGAGTGTTCTGAGTACTCTGGAGAAGAGAACTGGTGGGCATGTGTTCAGTTCATCCTCCTGTTTTTAGGAGAACAATCCACTCTTGTGTCTTATGTCTAACTCATAGAATATCTTGTTTATTTTCTTTAGACAGTTAATCTCCATGGTTTTATTAGGGTAAAAGAGAGGACATTGGAATCTAACAACGAATCTCTCTGTATGAACATTTCAGTTCTCATCTTATTTTCAGGGGTACCTGTGGCCAACAGTTCTGGAGACTTTTTTGGTTTAAGGCCCAGAACTCCTTGATTTTCCATGGTGCTTTCTTAAATCTAGTTTTCTTAGATCTTTCATAAGTTGCCACTAATTCAGCTGCTTTTCTTTTTTTAATTTTACTTTAAGTTCTGGGATACATGTGCAGAATGTGCAGGTTTGTTACATAGGCATACATATGCCATAGTGGTTTACTGCACCTATCAACCCGTCATCTAGGTTTTAAGCCACCCATGCGTTAGGTATTTGTCCTAATGCTCTCCTTCCCCTTGCCCTCCACCCCCTTCAGTTGCTTTTCAGTTTCCAAAACTTTCATTGTGTTTCTCTTTCCTTTTTTCTTTATTATTGTGGGTTTTGTTTTCTTTACCACAGCTTTATTGAGTTATGATTGCCATAGAATAAACTGCACATATTTAAAAGATATATTTTTAAAAATAATTAATTTTTTATTTTATTTTATTTTATTGACAAAAATAATATATATTTATTGTTTACAACATGGTGTATATATACCTATTTTAAAATAGGTATATATAGAAGAATGGCTCCATCAAGCTAATTAAATATGCCTTACCTCAAATACTTTTTTGTGGTGAGAACACTTAAAATTCAGTCTCAGTGATTTTTAACAATATAGTACATTCTGATTAACTATAGTCACCATGTTGTACAATAAATCTCTTTAAGTTATTTTTCCTATCTAGCTGAAATTTTGTATCCTTTGGCCAACATCTTTCTAACTGCCCCCCGGCTCCGTCCCAGGAAACCCCAGTTCTACTCTCTACTTCTATTGAGTTCAATTTTTTTAGATCTTCTATATAAGTGAGATCATTCAGTGTTTGTCTTTTTGTTCCTGGCTTATTTCATTTTGGATACATATCTAAAGGAAATGAAATCATTAAGTCGAAGAGATATCTGCACTCCCATGTTCATTGTAGCATTATACAAAATAGCCAAGAATGAAATCAATCTAAGTGTCCATCAATGAATGGAGAGATAAAGAAAATGCAGTATGTTTACCCAATGGAATGCTATTTGCCTTTAAAAGGAAGGAAATCCTGTTATTGTAAGAATATGGATGAACCTAGAGGACATTATGTAAATAATAAATTTCAATAATTTTTAATATATGTATACACCTGTGAAACTATCACCACAATCAAGATAGTAAGTATATCCATCATCACCCCAGAGTGTTCTTTTTTCTTTTCTTTTTCGAGACAGTGTCTCTCTGTTGCCCGGGCTGGAGTGCATTGGTGTGATCTTGGCTCACTGCAACCTCCATCTCCCAGGTTCAAGGGATTCTCTTGCCTCAGCCTCCCGAGTAGCTGGGACTACAGGCACATGCCACCAAGCCCAGCTGATTTTTGTATTTTTTAGTGGAGAGGGGGTTTCACCATGTTGGCCAGGCTAGTCTCGAACTCCTGACCTCAAATGATTCACCTGTCTCAGCCTCTCAAAGTGCTGGGATTACAGGCATGAGCCACTGCGCCCAGCCACTCCAGAGTTTCCTGCTGCCCCTTCATAATCTTTCTTCCTGAAACTTTGCATCTTCCTTCTCTGCCTTTTCCAGGCAATCTCTGATCTTTCTGTCACTATGCATTAGTTTGCTTTCTCTAGTATTTTATATAAATAGAATATATAGTACATATTATTTTCTGGTCTGGCTTTTTTCACTCAGTGTAATTATTTTGAGATCCATCCATGTTGTAGCATGTGTCAATAGTACATTCCTGTTTTATTGCTGAGTAGTATTCTCTTGTATTGATAAATCTACTGATGGGCATTTGCATTGTTTCCAACATTTGGCTATGACCAATCATGCTCTTATAAATATTTGTGTCTAAATATTTGCATGAACATATGTTTCTATTTCTCTTAAGTAAATACCTAAGAGTGGAATGGCTGGGTCATATGGTGGATGAATGTTAAACTTTTTATGAGTCAGCCAAAATTGTTTCATAGTGATTATACCATTAAACATTCCTACCAGCAGTCTGGTAATGTAAACTGTTACAACCACTATGGAAAACAGTGTGGAGATTCCTTAAATAACTAAAAGTACATTTATCATTTGATCCAGCAATCCCATTATTAGGTATCTACCCAGAGGAAAAGAAGTCATTATACAAAAATTGTATTTGCACACGCATGTTTATAGTAGCACAATTTGCAATTTGCAAAAATATTGAACCAGCCCAATGCCCATCAATCAACAAGTAAAGAAAATGTGAGATATATATATATATATATGAGTACTACTCAGCTATAAAAAGGAATGAAATAATTGCATTTGCAGCAACCTGTATGGAATTAGAGACTATTATTCTTAGTGAAGTGACTCAGGAATGGAATACCAAACATCATATTTTCTCACCCATAAGTGGGAGCTAAGCTATGAGTATGCAAAGGCATAAGAATGATACAATGGTGCCAGGCACTGTGGCTCATGCCTGTAATCCCAGCACTTTGGGAGGACAAGTGGGGTGGATCACTTGAGGTGAGGAGTTTGAGACCAGCCTGGCCAACATGGTGAAACCCTGTCTCTACTAAAAATCCAAAAAAAAAAAAAAAAAAAAAAGCCGGGCATGGTGGCACATTGCCTGTAGTCCCAGCTACTTGGGAGGCTGAGGCACAAGAATCACTTGAACCTGGGTGGTGGAGGCTGCAGTGAGCCAAGATCACACCACTGCAGTCCAGCCTGGACAACAGAGTGAGACTCTGTCAAAGAAAAAAAAAAAAGAATGATACAGTAGACTTTGGGGACTAGGGGAAGGAATGGGAAGGAGGTGAGGGATTAAAAAAAAAATTCCTACCAGCAGAGTATGAGAGTTCAAGTTCCTTCACAACCTTTTTAACCCTTAGAATGATCAGTCTTTTACATTTTAGTCATCCTAATAAATATCTAGGTGTGTAGTTGTATCTCATAGTAGTTTTAAATTGCATTTCCCTAATAACTGTTGATGTTGAGCCTTATTTGCTATCCATATACCTTATATGGTGAAGTGTCTGTTCAGAGAGTTTTTTCTCTTTCTTATTGGGCTGTTTCTATTAAATTTAGGGAGTTTCAAAACATATTCTGAATATACACCCTCATCAAATATAAGATTTGGAATTTTTTTTCTTAGTCTCGTAGTCTTATCTTTTCATTCTCTCAACAGTGTATTTTGATGAGCAGGTGTTTACCATTTGTTGAAATTCACTTTATTCTTATTTTTTCTGGATCATGCTTTTGGTGCCATATCTAAGAAATCTTTGCCTTTACCCAAATTCACAAAGATTTTCTCCAAAGTTTTCTTTGAGAAATTTTGTAGTTTTCCATTTTACATTTAAGTCTATGATCCATTTTGAGTTAATTTTTGTATATAGTGCAAGTTATGGATTAAAAATTCATTTTTTTGGCATGTCTAATTTCTCCAGAATAATTTGTTGAAAAGACTACCCTTTTATGCTGAATTGTCCTTACACCTTGGTCAAAATCAGTTGTCCATATATGTATGGATCCATTTCTGGACTCCCTATTCTGTTCCTTTGATCTATGCCTGTGTTTTTGTACCAGTTCCACATCATTATGATTATTGAAACTTTATAAGTTTGAAAGAAGGTAGTGTTAATCTTCCAACCTTTATCTTATTTTTCAATTATTTTGGCTATTTACATCTTTTCCATTTCCATATAAATTTAGAATCAGCTTGTCAATTTCTACAAAATCTTGCTTGGATTTGGATTGAGATTATGCTGAATCTATTTATGGATCAAGTTTTGAATTTTTTGACATCTTGGTAACATTGAGACTTCTGACCCATGAACACAGTATGCCTCTTCAAATATTTAGGTCTTCTTTAATTTTTTTTAGCAATGCTTCTTAGTTTTAACTGTAATATTTTTTTCACATATTTTGTCACACTTATTCTTGAAGTTGTTGTTTATTTATTTTTAAACTTTTATTTTAGGTTTGTGGGTATATGTGAAGGTTTGTTATATAGGTAAACAAGTGTCACGGGGGTTTGTTGTGCAGATTATTTCATCACTCAAGTATTAAGCCCAGTGCCCAATAGTTATCTTTTCTGCTCCTCTCCTTCTCATCTCCCCATTCATGTAGACCCCAGGGTCTGTTCTTTCCTTCTTTGTGTTATAATTTCTTATCATTTAGCTCCCACTTGTAAGTGAAAACATACAGTATTTGGTTTCTGTTCCTGAGTTTGTTTGCTAAGGCTAATAGCCCCCAGCTGTATCCATGTTTCCACAAAAGACATGATGTTGTTCTTTTATAGGGCTGCATAGTATTCCATGGTGTATATGTACCACATTTTTTAATCCCACCTGTCATTGATGGGCATTTAGGTTGATTCCATGTTTCTGCTATTGTGAATAGTGCTGTAATGAACATTTGCATACATGGGTCTTTATGGTAGAATGGTTTATATTCATCTAGGTGTATATCCAGTAATGGGATTGCTAGGTTGAATGGTAGTTCTGCTTTTAGTCCTTTGAGGAATCGTCATACTGCTTTCCGCAATGGTTGAACTAATTTACACTTCCACCAACAGTGTATGAGTGTTTTCTTTGCAACCTTGCCAGCATCTGTTATTTTTTTGACTTTAGTATCATTTTTAAATCTAAAATTACAATTGCTCATTGCTAGTGTATAAAACTGTCATTCTTTTTTTTTTTTTTTTTTTTTACTTCTTAGTTTATTTTTAGGGCGTCTTGAAAAATACCCCTGAAGTATACAAATGTAGATACAGACATATGTTAGATATCTGACCTTATTTTAACTGGAGTTTGCATAAGGCATGAAAAACTAAGGGTAGATAATAAAGTTATTTTTAAATGTAAAAGTTTTAAACATATGGCTGAAATATGTTGTTTTAGTTAACCCCAACCTACTAAAAATTGGCTTATTGAGAAATCAAATGAAATATATTTTTTTAAATTTTTATTTATTTATTTTATTATTATTATTATACTTTAGGTTTTATGGTACATGTGCGCAATGTGCAGGTTAGTTACATATGTATACATGTGCCATGCTGGTGCGCTGCACCCACTAACTCGTCATCTAGCATTAGGTATATCTCCCAATGCTATCCCTCCCCCGTCTCCCCACCCCACAACAGTCCCCGAAGTGTGATGTTCCCCTTCCTGTGTCCATGTGTTCTCATTGTTCAATTCCCACCTATGAGTGAGAATATGCGGTGTTTGGTTTTTTGTTCTTGCGATAGTTTACTGAGAATGATGTCCTGAAACCTTGTTAAATTTACTTAGTGATTCTGGAAGTTATTTTGTAGATTCAATTGGGTTTTTTTACATAGACACTCATGTGATCTAAGAATAAAGATAGTTTTACTTCTTTTTCCAATCTAGATGTCTTTTCTTTAATGTCATTTTTCTGCCTTATTGAACTCAT
The DNA here is from genome assembly GCF_028885625.2 of Pongo pygmaeus. Taxonomy (NCBI): domain Eukaryota; kingdom Metazoa; phylum Chordata; class Mammalia; order Primates; family Hominidae; genus Pongo; species Pongo pygmaeus. The sequence goes on along the minus strand of NC_072379.2, from coordinate 114,748,122 downwards.
AAAAACTTTAGTACAATAGAAGTGGCAAGAGATGACATTTTTGTCGTTTCTGATTTTAGTGGAAAAGCATTCAGTCTTTTTCTGTTATATATGTTTTCATAGATGCCCTTTATTGGGTTGAGGAAGTTCTCCTTTAGGCTTAATTTGTTGAGAATTTTAAATCAACAATGGTGCTGTATTTTGTCAAATACTTTTTTGATGTCTACTGAGCTGATCATATCATTTTTCTTTTTAAGTCTCTTAATATGGTGAATTACATTGATTAACATTCACATGTTAAACCAGCCCTGTCTTTGAGGATGCACTCGACTTAATCCTGATTTTTTTCACTTGATAATGTTGTTGAATTTGTTTTGCAAGATATTTGTTTAAAATTATTCCATTTATGCTCGCAAAGGATACTGATTTGTAGTTTTCTTGTTTTGTAAAATCTGGTTTTGGTTCAGGGTAATACCGAGTTTATAGAGTGAGTTGGGGAAGAAGACGCTCCTTTTTAATTTTCTGGAGGAGTACGGAATTGGTATATTTTATCCTTAAAAGTTTGCTAGAATTCACCAATGAAGTCATCTGAGCTTAAAGTTTTCTTCTTGGGAAGCTTTTAAACTTCATATTCTATTTATTTAATAGGCATAGATTATTTAGGTTATCTATTTCTTCTTGAAATCTTGTTTGTACCTTTTAAAGAATTAGTCAAAAAAATTTAAGTTTTGACTTTTTTGGCATGAAGTTGTCATATACACTAATTATCCTTTTAATATCTGTGGCATCTTTAGTGATGTCACCTCTCTCATTCCTTATTGGGTGATTTGTATTTCCCTCTCTCTCTTTAAGATCTTGCTAAAAGAGTGTCGATGTTATTGATTTTCTTAAAGAATAAGCTTTCAGTTACATTGATTTCATTTTTAATTTCATTAATTTTCCTTCTGATCTTATTTTCTTTCTTTTACTTATTTTGGATTTAATCTATCTCCTTTTTCTAATGTGTTAAGGTAGAAGCTGAAGTCTTGGACATGTGATCTTTATTTTTTTAAATACAGGCATTTAGTGCTAAAAGTTCGTCCCTCAGTATTGCTTTATCAGCATCTCACAAATTTAAGTCTGTTTTACTCTTGTCTTCATTCAGTTCAAAAATACTTTCTAATTTCCCTTTTGATTTTTTGAACCATGGGTTATTTTAAAGTATATTATATTACTTTGCTCTAAATATTTGGCGATTTCCCAGAAATACTTCTGTTTGTTTAAAATTTAATTATGCTATGGAGAGAACATATTTTGCATGATATGAATCCTTTTAAATTTATTAATATTTGTTTTATTGCCCATAGTATGACCTGTCTTGGTCAATTTCCCATGTGCACATGAAAACAGTGTATATTTGTTGTTGTTGGGTGAAGTGTTCTATAAAAGCAATTAGGTCAGGTTGTGGATAATGTTGCTCAAGTCTTCTATATTCTTACCAATTTTTCTGTCCTTTTATTCTATCATTAATTATTGAGAGAGTTATTAAGATGTCTGACTTAATGGTACAATTTTCTATTTTCTAATTTTCTATTTTTTGATTCTGATTCTATATAGTTTGTGCTTTATATATTTTGAAACTCTGTTATTAGGTTCATAACTGATTGTATGCTCTCTAAATAAATTGACACTTTTATTATTATAAAATGCTCTTTATCCCTGCTAATTTTCATTACTCAGAAATCTACTTTAATTGGTATGAATATAGCCATTCCAATTGCCTTTTAATCCATGTTAGTGTGGTATAATTTTTGCATCATTTCAGTTTTAACCTATTTGTTACTTTATGCTTAAAGTGAATTTCTTATAGAAAGCATGTAGTTAGGTCTTAATTAAAAAAATACAATCTAACAATTTTTGCCTTTTAATTGGGTAATAAGATAATTTACATTTAATGTGATTTTTAATTTGAGTAGGTTTAAATCTGTCATCTTGATACTTGTTTTCTGTTTGTTCCATCTATTCTTTGCTCACTCTTTCCTCGTTTTCTGCTTCTTTTTGGATTAATCAAAGTAAACAAATGTTTATGATTCCATTTTATCTCCTTTGTTGGCTTACTGTAATTCTTTGTTTAGCTATCTCAATGGTTGCTTTAGGGTTCTTTAACTTACCACAATTTTTCAAGTTATATTATACCTCTTTACATATAGTATAAGAACTTAAAATTGTGTACTTTGATTTCTCCTCTCCAGTTTCTGCTATTTTTTCATTAACTTTACTTTTACTGATAGTATAAACCCCTCAATGCATTACTATTGTTTTTGTTTAGATAGTCAATTATCAAAAAATTTAAAAAGTTAATTATCTTTTAGAGATACTTAAATAATTTTTAAAAATTGTATATGTTTACCCATAAATTACTCTTTCCAGTCTTTTCATTTCATTTTACAGATTCATATATCTGTCTGTCTAAAACTTCCTTTAACATTTCTTATAATATGGGTATGCTGGTGATGAATTCTTTCAGATTTTTTGTGTTTCACCTTCATCTTTAAAATATTCAATATACGCAAATCAATAAATGTAATCCAGCATATAAACAGAACCAAAGACAAAAACCACATGATTATCTCAATAGATTCAGAAAAGGCCTTTGGCAAAATTCAACAACCCTTCATGCTAAAAACTCTCAATAAATTAGGTATTGATGGGACGTATCTCAAAATAATAAGAGCTATTTATGACAAACCCACAGCCAATATCATACTGAATGGGCAAAAACTGGAAGCATTCCCTTTGAAAACTGGCACAAGACAGGGATGCCCTCTCTCACCACTTCTATTCAACATAGTGTTGGAAGTTCTGGCCAGGGCAATTAGGCAGGAGAAGGAAATAAAGGGTATTCAATTAGGAAAAGAGGAAGTCAAATTGTCCCTGTTTGCAGATGACATGATAGTATATCTAGAAAACCCCATTGTCTCAGCCCAAAATCTCCTTAAGCTGATAAGCAACTTCAGCAAAGTCTCAGGATACAAAATCAATGTGCAAAAATCACAAGCATTCTTATACACCAATAACAGACAAACAGAGAGCCAAATCATCAGTGAACTCCCATTCACAATTGCTTCAAAGAGAATAAAATACCTAGGAATCCAACTTACAAGGGATGTGAAAGACCTCTTCAAGGAGAACTACAAACCACTGCTCAAGGAAATAAAAGAGGATACAAACAAATGGAAGAACATTCCATGCTCATGGGTAGGAAGAATCAATATCATGAAAATGGCCATCCTTCCCAAGGTAATTTACAGATTCAATGCCATCCCCATCAAGCTACCAATGACTTTCTTCACAGAATTGGAAAAAACTACTTTAAAGTTCATATGGAACCAAAAAAGAGCCCGCATCACCAAGTCAATCCTAAGCCAAAAGAACAAAGCTGGAGGCATCACACTACCTGACTTCAAACTATACTACAAGGCTACAGTAACCAAAACAGCATGGTACTGGTACCAAAACAGAGATATAGATCAATGGAACAGAACAGAGCCGTCAGAAATAATGCCACATATCTACAAGTATTTGATCTTTGACAAACCTGACAAAAACAAGAAATGGGGAAAGGATTCCCTATTTAATAAATGGTGCTGGGAAAACTGGCTAGCCATATGTAGAAAGCTGAAACTGGATCCCTTCCTTACACCTTATACAAAAATCAATTCAAGATGGATTAAAGACTTAAATGTTAGACCTAACACCATAAAAACCCTAGAAGAAAACCTAGGCATTACGATTCAGGACATAGGCATGGGCAAGGACTTCATGTCTAAAACACCAAAAGCAATGGCAACAAAAGCCAAAATTGACAAATGGGATCTAATTAAACTCAAGAGCTTCTGCACAGCAAAAGAAACTACCATCAGAGTGAACAGGCAACCTACAAAATGGGAGAAAATTTTCGCAACCTACTCATCTGACAAAGGGCTAATATCCAGAATCTACAATGAACTCCAACAAATTTACAAGAAAAAAACAAACAACCCCATCAAAAAGTGGGCGAAGGACATGAACAGACACTTCTCAAAAGAAGACATTTATGCAGCCAAAAAACACATGAAAAAATGCTCACCATCACTGGCCATCAGAGAAATGCAAATCAAAACCACAATGAGATACCATCTCACACCAGTTAGAATGGCAATCATTAAAAAGTCAGGAAACAACAGGTGCTGGAGAGGATGTGGAGAAATAGGAACACTTTTACACTGTTGGTGGGACTGTAAACTAATTCAACCCTTGTGGAAGTCAGTGTGGCGATTCCTCAGGGATCTAGAACTAGAAATTCCATTTGACCCAGCCATCCCATTACTGGGTATATACCCAAAGGACTATAAATCATGCTGCTATAAAGACACATGCACACGTATGTTTATTGCGGCATTATTCACAATAGCAAAGATTTGGAACCAACCCAAATGTCCAACAATGATAGACTGGATTAAGAAAATGTGGCACATATACACCATGGAATACTATGCAGCCATAAAAAATGATGAGTTCACGTCCTTTGTAGGGACATGGATGAAATTGGAAATCATCATTCTCAGTAAACTATCGCAAGAACAAAAAACCAAACACCGCATATTCTCACTCATAGGTGGGAATTGAACAATGAGAACACATGGACACAGGAAGGGGAACATCACACTCTGGGGACTGTTGTGGGGTGGGGGGAGGGGGGAGGGATAGCATTGGGAGATATACCTAATGCTAGATGACGAGTTGGTGGGTGCAGCGCACCAGCATGGCACATGTATACATATGTAACTTACCTGCACATTGCGCACATGTACCATAAAACCTAAAGTTTAATAATAATAAATAATAATAAAAGAAGAAAAAAAAAAAAAAAGAATAGGTAGCTACGAAAAAAATGACATTTGAAAAATGGAATGTTGTGCAAATATAAACAAATTGAAGAAAGTATTTTTCAAACTTTTTTTGAGCATAACTCTCAGGAAAAAACAATCTGATGTCTCAGCCCTGTATACACATCAATACAAATAATTTAAACAAAAGTTTCATGGAATAAAACCCCCTTATTACAAAAAAAAATAAAATAAAATAAAATAAAATATGTCTTTGTTGAGTACAGAAATCTAGGTTGACCTTCAGTGATAGAAATCTGCTGTCATTCTTGTCTTTGTTTTTCTGTACATAATGTGGCTTTGACAATTAAGTAATGATGTTTGGGGCTTGGAGTTAATTTAACTTCTTGAATCTATGGATTTATAGTTTTCATCATATTTGCAAAATTTTGAGCTATTATTTCTTCAATTTTTTTCTGTTCCCCTTTGCTGACTCTGGGAACTGTAATGACATACGTTTTAGACCACTTGAATTTGCCCCATAGCTAATTGACACTTTGGCCATTTTTGTTGTTGTTTTTACTATTTTACTCCGCATTTCATTTTAAATTGTTTCTTTATTTTGTCTGTAAGTTTTCTAATTTCTTCTGCGGTAGTGAATCTGCTGTTATTTCCATCCAGCGTATTTTGCATCTCACATTGTAGCTTTCATATTTAGAAGTTCAATTTGAGTCTTGTTTATATATTGTATGTCTTTACATAATTTTCTAAACATATGGAATACAGTTGTTATAACTGTTTTAGTGCCTTTTTCTTCTAATTCTAATATCTGTGTCAGTTTTGATCTTTTGTTTGATAGTTCTCTTTATTATGCGTTATATTTTCCTGTTTCTTTGTATGCCTGATCATTTTTATTGGATGCCAGATATCATGAATTTTACCTTATAAGATGTTAGATATTTTTGTATTCCTATAAATAGTTTTGAACTTTGTTCTGGGACACAATTTAGTTAGTTAAAGAGTTCGTTATTTTTGGGTCAGGTGTTTAAGATTTCTTCTAGATAGGACCAGAGCAATGCTTGATCTAAGGCTGATTCTCATGATTGAGGCAAGATCTTTCTTTGCTTTCTACCCAATGCCATGAATTACGTGATTTCCAGTATGGCTGGTGGGAAATGGCACCATTCTTGGCCTTGTGTGAGAACTGGTCACTGTCACCTCTAGTCATTTTGAGTGGTGCTTTTTCTGTCCTTCAGTATTTTCCTCACATGTATGTGTGATAATAATTTAGTGAATACTTTGAGAAAAACACCGGTTAAATCTCTTTCCCTGTAGGTTTTTCATCTTGATATACTGTCTTGAGAAGTCTAGTTACCTAGTCTCCCAATACTACCAGACCAACTCAACTCGGGGAGTCTGCCAGCCTCTGCCTGGGTTTGCTTTTTTTGTATCACAGTCTGGAAAGTCTCTAAAGACAGTAGCAAAATTGTAGAGCTTACCTTTTCTTTCTTGAGTGTTTCCTGTCTTTCGGGGATCACTTTTTTGTTGCTGATGTCTAGTCTCTTGAAAGCTAGTGTTTCAAATATTTTGTCTGTTTTATGGTTGTTTCAGTTAAGAGGGTAAATCTGGTCCCCATTACTCTATCTTGGTTGGATACAGTAATATCCAGGTTTTGCATTCTTAACGATTTTTAAACAATGATTTTAGTGAGATTTCAATAATATGTTATCAAGAATTATAAAGTGATTTCTAAGAGCTATTCATTATAATTTTAATAAGAACAGAAATGGCATGGTATAGTATACACAAATAGGAGCAGCTTAGGAGGTATGTTATTTCAGTAAAAAGAACACAGAAACAATAATAGAAATATCTGGTTCTTCAACCAACTCTCCCATTTATTAGCTTGTGACCTTTTAAGCTTTCTATTTTCTTCACAGAATTGTGGCAATCATTGAGATGATATATATAAAATTACTTTGGAATATCATTTTATGAAAATATGAGATATCTTTAAAAGTTATAAAGTTTAAATTTTATGAAATACCTATCAAAATATTTTTGTAATATATAATCCATGTATATTTCCTATATCATTTATAGGTTTCACAGGAAAAGTTGATAATATGAAAACACTTAGGGTCCTAATGGATTATAAAATCACCATATAACTATATTAGAACATATTTGTATGTTTAATTCATTTGAAATTATTTAGATTTCTATTCTCTTTAATACACATATATTCCTATCTTTCATGATTTTGTCTATATAATTCAATAAATAGTAATAGCATTATGAAAAGAAAAGAAGCCATATTTAAATGACAGATCTTTTTACAGTATTGGTTCCAAATTGTGGGACCTATTGCTTTTAAAAGCATAACTTCAAACACAATGCTAAATTTGCTTTAAATATAACTATGGAATTATTGAAAGTAATCTTTTCATTTGTATCAAAGATGAAAGATGATTTGTGATAATGCATAGGCTATTTTCCTGTCATCATAATTGAACTTATTCACTAAACTGAATTAACAACCAAGAGATGGTCAGGGAGCTTGCCCACTGGCATCCTATTACACATATAACTAGTGATAAAAATTTTAGAATGCAGCTTATGCTGTGAAAATACTTTTGCTTTTACAAAATGCCATATGCATTCATATTTTCATGTGAATATATTATTATAAGATCCTGGAATACACTTACTCTAATTTAGCCAACTAGGAATAAAATTCTGACTTGGTAAAACTTATTCATTGCTCTGTTTGCTTAAATTAATACTAGTGGTAAAGATCTATTCTATCCAGTTTAGGAATTCAGCCTGTAAGTAAGACAAATTTGAGTTGAGATATTGGTTCCAGTAATAGGGTTGCCAGATGAAATACAAGATGCTCAGCTACATTTGACATTCAGATGAACAACAAATAATTTTTTGGTGTACGTATGTTCCATGCCATATTTGAGACATACTAAAAATATTCATTTTAAAAAATCTGAAATTCAAATGTATCTGGGCATCCTGTATTTTTTATTTGCTAAATCTGGCAACTCCATCCTCCATCATTCACCAGCTAAGTGTCAATTCACTTTATTCGTTGACCATTTTAGTCCCTGGATTTAAGTAGTTCCCTTCAAAACTAGTTCTGTCTTGATGACTTCAGTACTGCTAAACAATGTTTCCAATGCTTTGGTCTCTCACTTCTTCTTTCATCTCTTTTCCTCCAGAGACCTTGAACTTTATTACATTAGTCACACTTCTACAGGATTGTATTCTAGAACTCATCATTCCAAATATATACACTTCCTTTATAATCTTTCATTTCAAGCCTTCCACTCTCCAACCAACCCTTCCTAATTTTCTAGTATACCTCTTTGAAGATCCCAACTCCAACATTCATTCTTTTTTACTCTACAACTCATTGATTCTTCCCAGAATTCATAGATTCTTCTACCATTTCGTTACCTTCCTCCTAGGTGTTCTTAATCCTCTCCTTATTCAGTAGATAGCACAGTCCTCCCTGATGGTATAGAATTATTAGTATACAAAGCCAGACTACCTGGCTTGTAAAAGCATTTCCCTGCCTTCACCGTTTACTAGCTGTAAACTCCAATAAGTTATCAAATCATTCTGCATCAGTTTACTATTAAATAGCAACAATAATAGTTAGACATACCTTATTAGGTTATTATGATGAATAAATAATTTATATAAGATACTTAGAATGGCTCCTTTCTGGTACACAGTATGCATTTGTATTGGTCTGTTTTCTGTTGCTTATAACAAAATATCTCAAATGGAATAACTTATAAAGAAAAGTAATTTATTTATTATAGTTCTGGAGGTTGAGATGTCCAATGTTGTAGGGCCACAAGTGGTGAGAGCCGCCTTGTTAGTGGAAACTTTCTAGAGAGTCCAGAGATGTCACAGGATACCACATGCAGGGAGGCTGAGCATGCAAATGTGCTATCTTAGGTCTCTCTTTCTGTTCCTAAAAAGCTACCTGTTCCCCTTCCATGATAACCCATTAATCCATTAACCTATTGACCCATTAATCCAAGAGGGCTCTGCACTCATGATCAAATCACCCGTTTTCCACCTCTCAATACTGCCACTTTGGGAAATAGGTTTCAACATGACTTTTGGAAAAGACATTCAAACCATATCAACACTACACTATGAGGCTAGCTTTTGTCATCATCAGCAGCAGCAGCATTATTATCCTCAAAAATGTCCAGATGCCTTTGTTCACACTCTCAAATCCTTTCTCCACAAACCCCATTTAAATCCAACTGTATGCTGTATATGCACAGATAAACTAGAGGGGTTTCACATTTAATTAGTAACTGTGAACCTCAAATTCGTCCTTACTGCTGCCTAGAAATTCAATTGCATGTCCAAGATTCATTCCATCTCCCCTTCACAGTTTCTCTTTTCTCAACAACTTTGCTTTTCTCTCCATGCTTATATATTCTTCACCAAGGAAATGTAAGCAACCGGGAGAGATTAACCCATTGTTAACCTTCCATGACATTTCTTTCTTTTTTTTTAAATGGAGTCTTGCTCTGTCGCCCATGGTGGAGTGCAGTGGCGAGATCTTGGCTCACTGCAAGCTCCGCCTCCCAGGTTCACGCCGTTCTCCTGCCTCAGCCTCCCGAGTAGCTGGGACTACAGGCGCCCGCCACCAAGCCCAGCTAATTTTTTTTGTATTTTTTAAGTAGAGACGGGGTTTCAGCGTGTTAGCCAGGATGGTCTCGATCTCCTGACCTCATGATCCGCCCACCTCGGCCTCCCAAAGTGCTGGGATTACAGGCGTGAGCCACCGCACCCGGCCCCCATGACATTTCTTAGTAGGAGTGTGTCAGGTAGTCACACTCTGTTAAATACTTATATGTGGCTGGGCATGGTGGCTCATGCCTGTAATCCCAGCACTTTGGGAGGCTAAGGCAGGCGGATCACGAGATCAAGAGATTGAGACCATCCTGGCCAACATGGTGAAGCCCTGTTTCTACTAAAAATACAAAAATTAGAAGGGTGTGGTGGCATGTGCCCATAGTCCCAGCTACTCGGGAGGCTGAGGCAGGAGAATCACTTGAACCCGGGAGTCAGAGGTTGCAGTGAGCCAAGATGGCGCCACTGCACTCCAGCCTGGAAACAGGGTGAGACTCCGTCTCAAACAAACCAACCAACAAACCATACAATTTAAATGTATTTTTATGTTTCTTTTCTTTTTCTGCCTGTTATTTGCAGGTAAAGCGACACTGCTTTTAATCTGTTGTATTTGAGAATAAGAAATGGCTTATATTTAACACATTTTGATAAATGTAAAGAAATATTTCAAATTTGATCATAGCTTGCTTAGTGAGATTTGCAAGATGAGAACTTCTTATTTTTACTTAAATCCACTGACTCTCAGCTACGTTCCTATAATCTGAGTCTGCTCATATCCTCAGGCTCCCCTTGTTTTATGCTGAATGAGTTCTTGGTTTCTCTACCTTGCCCAATCCCCTTATTTGTCCATTGCATCTCATCCCCTCCTGTCTGATGGATATCTAATAGGCACCTCAAAGTTAAAACGTTTAAAAACCATGCTTCTGATTTCTCCAGCAGGTTACCCATATCAGGAAATGGGAGTTTCATCCTTACACCTCCTCAGAACAAAGGACTCGAGTTTTAGTTTCCTCTAATGATGCATATCTTCTGCATAAGGCCCTGAGAACCTGTGGCTCACTAAAAGTTACTTACCTAATCCTTAGTTTTATTATCTGAAAAAAGTAGATGATAACATAATACCTATCAAAAATTCTGAGGAAAATTAAATCAATAATGCGTGAAAAGTACCGACCACAGTGTCTGATATAAATGTTCAATAAATGTTTGTAGCTTTTTTTACTATTATTGAAACTACTCTTTCCTCCTCCATGAAATAGATCTAGATTATGCTCATATAGATTCATATATATGTGTGTAGATACATAAGCACACACATGTACCTAAATATAAATTATAAAATGTTTAAATCCCATCAGATATATATTGACACAAAATATGATATACCATTCCTTCCAGTTCTATGGCAGAACAATTCTTGTTGGATTGCTCATGTGAGGTTTGTTTGAGAGGTACCTAGAACACCTCATCATGAGAGAGAAGTGGTGTAGTGTAGTGCTAAGAGTTCAACTTCAGCCAGACTTCCTGAGCTTGAATTTTGCCTCTAGTATGATACTGATGACTTGAACTCTTATCCCTCAGTTTTCTCATTTGTAATATGGGGATTATAATAGTACCTCCTCAAAAGGTTATTCATTCATTTATTTTTATTATTATTTTACTTTAAGTTCTAGGGTACATGTGCACAACGTGCAAGTTTGTTACATATGTATACATGTGCCATGTTGGTGTACTGCACTCGTTAACTCGTCATTTATATTAGGTATATCTCCTAATGCTATCCCTCCCCCGTCCCCCAACCCCAAGACAGGCCCCAGTGTGTGATGTTCCCCACCCTGCGTCCAAGTGTTCTCATTGTTCAATTCCCACCTATGAGTGAGAACATGTGGTGTTTGGTTTTCTGTCCTTGCAATAGTTTGCTCAGAATGATGGTTTCCAGCTTCATCCATGTCCCTACAAAGGACATGAACTCATCCTTTTTTATGGCTGCATAGTATTCCATGGTGTGTATGTGCCACATTTCCTTAATCCAGTCTATCATTGATGGACATTTGGGTTGGTTCCAAGTCTTTGCTGTTGTGAATAGTGCCGCAATAAACATACGTGTGCATGTGTCTTTATAGCAGCATGATTTATAGTCCTTTGGGTATATGCCCAGTAATGGGATGGCTGGGTCAAATGGTATTTCTAGTTCTAGATCCCTGAGGAATTGCCACACTGTCTTCCACAATGGTTGAACTAGTTTACAGTCCCACCAACAGTGTAAAAGTGTTCCTATTTCTCCACATCCAGCGCCTGTTGTTTCCTGACTTTTTAATGATTGCCATTCTAACTGGTGTGAGATGGTATCTCATTGTGGTTTTGATTTGCATTTCTCTGATGGCCAGTGATGATGAGCATTTTTTGATGTGTCTGTTGGCTGCATAAATGTCTTCTTTTGAGAAGGGTCTGTTCATATCCTTCACCCACTTTTTGATGGGGTTGTTTGATTTTTTTCTTGTAAATTTTTTTAAGTTCTTTGTAGATTCTGGATATTAGCCCTTTTTCAGATGGATAGATTTCTTCTAGATTTTCTAGTTTATTTGCGTAGAGGTGTTTATAGTATTATCTGATGGTAGTTTGTATTTCTGTGGGATTGGTGGTGATATCCCCTTTATCCTTTTTTATTGCATCTGTTTGATTCTTCTCTCTTTTCTTGTTTATTAGTCTTGCTAGCTGTCTATCAATTTTGTTGAGCTTTTCAAAAAACCAGCTCCTGGATTCATTGATTTTGTGAAGGGTATTTTTTCGTGTCTCTATCTCCTTCAGTACTGCTCTGATCTTAGTTATTTCTTGCCTTCTGCTAGCTTTTGAATGTGTTTGCTCTTGCTTCTCTAGTTCTTTTAATTGTGTTGTTAGGGTGTCAATTTTAGATCTTTCGTGCTTTCTCTTGTGGGCATTTAGTGCTATAAATTTCCCTCTACACACTGCTTTAAATGTGTCCCAGAGATTCTGGTATGTTGTGTCTTCGTTCTCATTGGTTTCAAAGAACATCTTTATTTCTGCCTTCATTTCGTTATGTACCCAGTAGTCATTCAGGAGCAGGTTGTTCAGTTTCCATGTAGTTGTGTGGTTTTGAATGAGTTTCTTAATCCTGAGTTCTAGTTTGATTGCACTGTGGTCTGAGAGACAGTTTGTTATAATTTCTGTTCTTTCACATTTGCTGAGGAGTGCTTTACTTCTAATATGTGGTCAATTTTGGAATAAGGGCAATGTGGTGCTGAGAAGAATGTAAATTCTGTTGATTTGTGGTGGAGAGTTCTGTAGATGTCTATTAGGTCCATTCGGTGCAGAGCTGAGCTCAATTCCTGGGTGTCCTTGTTAACTTTCTGTCTCATTGATCTGTCTAATATTGACAGTGGGGTGTTGAAGTCTCCCATTATTATTTGTGGGAGTCTAAGTCTCTTTGTAGGTCTCTAAGGACTTGCTTTACGAATCTGGATGCTCTTGTATTGGGTGCATATATATTTAGGATAGGTAGCTCTTCTTATTGAATTGATCCCTTTACCATTATGTCATGGCCTTCTTTATCTCTTCTGATCTTTGTTGGTTTAAAGTCTGTTTTATCAGAGACTAGGATTGCAACCCCTGTTTTTTTTTGTTTTCCATTTGCTTGGTAGATCTTCCTCCATCCCTTTATTTTGAGCCTATGTGTGTCTCTGCACGTGAGATGGGTCTCCTGAATACAGCACACTGATGGCTCTTGATTCTTTATCCAATTTGCCAGTCTGTGTCTTTTAATGGGAGCATTTAGCCCATTTACATTTAAGGTTAATATTGTTATGTGTGAATTTGATCCTGTCATTATGATGTTAGCTGGTTATTTTGCTCGTTAGTTGATGCAGTTTCTTCCTAGCATCAATGTTCTTTACAATTTGGCATGTTTTTGCAGTGGCTTGTACCGGTTGTTCCTTTCCATGTTTAGTGCTTCCTTCAAGAGCTCTTGTAAGGCAGGCCTGGTGTGACAACATCTCTCAGCATTTGTCTTTAAAGGATTTTATTTCTCTTTCACTTATGAAGCTTAGTTTGATTGTATATGAAATTCTTGGTTGAAAATTCTTTTCTTTAAGAATGTTGAATATTGGCCCCCACTCTCTTCTGGCTTGTAGATTTTCTGCTGAGAGATCCACTGTTAGTCTGATGGGCTTCCCTTTGTGGGTAACCTGACCTTTCTCTCTGACTGCCCTTAACATTTTTTCCTTCATTTCAACTTTGGTGAATCTGACAATTAGGTGTCTTGGAGTTGCTCTTCTCGAGGAGTATCTTTGTGGCATTCTCTGTATTTCCTGAATTTGAAAGTCGGCCTGCCTTGCTAGATTGGGGAAGTTCTCCTGGATAATATCCTGAAGAGTGTTTTCCAACTTGATTCCATTCTCCCCGTCACTTTCAGGTACACCAATCAGATGTAGATTTGGTCTTTTCACATAATCCCATATTTCTTCGAGGCTTTGTTCGTTTCTTTTTACTCTTTTTTCTCTAGGCTTTTCTTGTTGCTTTATTTCATTCATTTGATCTTCAATCACTGATACGCTTTCTTCCAATTGATCAAATCAGTTACTGAAGCTTGTGTGTGCATCACATAGTTCTAGTGCCATGGTTTTCAGTTCCTTCAGGTCTTTTAAGGACTTCTCTACACTGGTTATTCTAGTTAGCCATTTGTCTAATCTTTTTTCAAGGTTTTTAGCTTCTTTGCAATGGGTTCGAACATCCTCATTTAGCTTGGAGAAGTTTATTATTACCAATTGTCTGAAGCCTTCTTCTCTCAGCTCGTCTCCATCCAGCTTTGTTCCGTTGCTGGCAAGGAGCTGCGTTCCTTTGGAGGAGAAGAGGCGCTCTGATTTTTAGAATTTTCAGCTTTTCTGCTCTGGTTTCTCCCCATCTTTGTGGTTTTATCTACCTTTGGTCTTTGATGATGGTGACATACTGATGGGGTTTTGGTGTGGATGTCCTTTCTGTTTGTTAGTTTTCCTTCTAACAGTCAGGACCCTCAGCTGCAGGTCTGTTGGAGTTTGCTGGAGGTCCACTGCAGACGCTGTTTGCCTGGGTATCACCAGTGGAGGCTGCAGAACGACAAATGTTGCTGCCTGATCCTTCCTCTGGAAGCTTTGTCTCAGAGGGGCACCTGGCTGTATGAGGTGTCAGTTTCCCCCTACTGGGAGATGCCTCCCAGTTAGGCTACTTGAGGGTCAGGGACCCACTTGAGGAGGCAGTCTGTCAGTTCTCAGATCTCAGACTCTGTGTTGGGAGAACCACTACTCTCTTCAAAGCTGTCAGACACGGAGGTTTAAGTCTACAGAAGTTTCTGCTGCCTTTTGTTCAGCTATGCCCTGCCCCCAGAGGTGGAGTCTACAGAGGTAGGCAGGCCTCCTTGAGCTGGGGTGGCCTCCACTCAGTTTTAGTTTCCAGGCCGCTTTGTTTACCTACTCAAGCCTCAGCAATGGTGGACACCCCTCCCCCAGGCTCGCTGCCACCTGGCAGTTCGATCTCAGACTGCTGTGCTAGCAGTGAGCGAGTCTCTGTGGGTGTGGGACCCTCCAAGCCAGGTGCGGGATATAATCTTCTGGTGTGCCGTTTGCTAAGACAATTGGAAAAGTGCAATATTAGGTTGTGAGTGTTCCGATTTCCCAGGTACCCTCTGTCATGGCTTCTCTTTGTTAGGAAAGGGAATTCCCTGACTCCTTGCGCTTCTCAGGTGAGGCGATGCTCCACCCTGCTCCATGGGCTACACCCACTGTCTGACAAGCCCCTGTGAGATGAACCTGGTACCTCAGTTGGAAATGCAGAAATCACCCGCCTTCTGCGTCGCTCACGCTGGGAGCTGCAGACTGGAGCTGTTCCTATTCGGCCATCTTGGAACCAGGTTATTCATTTATTTTATATTTGAGCAGTGTTTACTGGAGTCACTGACACGAGTAAATGCTTTCTAAGTATTTATCATTTTTGTTTTTATTGTAATAAAATGGTATTCTCCATGAGAAGGTTTTAAATCATAAATTCAAGGGATTGTGTTACAGCTCACCTCTCTGGTGAGAGAATATGGGAATCATTTATCATAACAAAAATTATAAATCGTGGCATGATTTTGCCCATTTTTGTATATACATCTTTTTGAAACAAAAGGGTGGACGTTAATTATATGTTGTGCAGTTAGTTTTGTGGTGAAGTACAGTGGGGAATAAGCTGACCCAGTCCCTGCCTTCTTAGAACTTACGGTATAAAACAAGTATAAAGCATCACATAAATCACTATATGCCTAACTATTTCTTTTCTTTATGATATTCATGTTGGATTAAGGCTTGGACCAATTTTGTAGCATTGTAGGTTATATTATTTCATTTTCACACTGTTGATAAAGACACATCCGAGACTGGGAAGAAAAAGAGGTTTAATTGGACTTATGGTTCCACGTGGCTAGGAAGGCCTTCGAATCATGGTGGGAGGGGAAAGGCAGCAAGAGATAAAATGAAGAAGAAACAAAATGGAAACCTCTGATAAACCCATCAGATCTCATGAGACCTATTCACTATCACGAGAATAGCACAGGAAAACCGTCACCCATGTTTCAATTACCTCCTCCTGGGTCCCTTCCACAACATGCGGGAATTCGGGGAAATACAATTCAAGTTGAGATTTGGGTGGGGACACAGCCAAACCATATCATTCTGCCCCTGGCCCCTCCAAATATCATGTCCTCACATTTCAAAACCAATTATGCCTTCCCAGAAGTCCCCCAAACTCTTACCTTATTTCAACATTAACCCAAAAGCCCACAGTCCAAAGTCTCATCTGAGACAAGGCAAGTCCTTTCTTGTCTATAAGCCTGTAAAATCAAAAGCAAGCTAGTTCTTCCTAGATACAATGGAGGTACAGGTATTAGGTAAATATAGCCATTCCAAATGGGAGAAATTGACCAAAACAAAGGGGTTACAGGCCCATCCAAGTCCAAAATCCAATGGAGCAGTCAAATTAAAAAGTTCCAAAATAATCTCCTTTCACTCCAGGTCTCACATCCAGGTCATGCTGATGCAAGAGTGGGTTCCCATGGTCTTGGGAAGCTCTGCCCCTGTGGCTTTGCAGGGTCCAGCTTCCCTCCTGGCTGCTTTCACCGGCTGGCATTGAGTGTCTGCGGCTTAAGCTGCCAATGGATCTACCATTCTGGGGTCTCGATGATGGTGACCGTTTTCTCACAGCTCCACTAGGCAGTGCCCCAGGAAGGACTCTGTGTGGGGGCTCAAACCCCACATTTCCCTTTCTTACTGTCCTAGCAGAGGTTCTTCTTGAGGGCCCTGCCCCTGCAGCAAACTTTTGCCTGGGCATCCAGGCAATTCCATACATCTTCTGAAATCTAGGCAGAGGTTCCCAAACCTCAATTCCTGACTTCTGTGTACATGCAGGCTCAACACCAAGTGGAAGCTGCCAGGCTTGGGGCTTCCACCCTCTGAAGCCGTAGCCTGGAGTGGCTGGGACACAGAGCACCAAGTCCCTAGGCTGCACACAGCATGAAGACCCTGAGCCCAGCCCACAAAACCACTTTTTCCTCCCGGGGCCTCCGGGCCTGTGATGGGAGGGGCTGCTGTGAGGCTCTGACGTGGCCTGGAGACATTTTCCCCATGGTCTTGGGGATTAACATTAGGCTTCTGGGTACTTAACGAAAATTTCTGCAGCTGGCTTGGCTTGAATTTCGCCTTAGAAAATGGCTTTTTCTTTTCTACTGCATTGTCAGGCTGCGAATTTTCTGAACTTTCTTGCTCTGCTTCCCTTATAAAACTGAATGCTTTTGGCAGCACCCAAGTCACATTTTGAATGCTTTGCTTCTTAGAAATGTCTTTCGCCAGATACTTTAAATCATCTCTCTCAAGTTCAAAGTTCCACAAATCTCTAGGGCAGGGGCAAAATGCTGCCAGTCTCATTGCTAAAATATAACAAGGGTCACCTTTGCTCCAGTTCCCAAAAAGTTCCTTATCTCCATCTGAGACCACCTCAGCCTGGACCTTATTGTCCATATTGTTATCAGACATTTGGTCAACGCCATTCAACAAGTCTCTAGGAGTTCCAAACTTTCCCATATTTTCCCGTCTTCTTCCGAGCCCTCTAAACTGTTCCAACCTCTGCCTGTTACCCAGTTCCAAAGTCGCTTCCATATTTTCGGGTATCTTTTCAGCAATGCCCCACTCTACTGGTACCAGTTTATAGGCTGCCAGTGTTTAGGACCCGCTGGGATGCATTGGATAAAGGGGTACAGTTTCCTCAGGTTTCCCCACATCATTCCTTACGTAACTGGTGAAATCTAATTTCGTCCCTCTTCTAAAGTAGACAGTGCTTCTGAGTGGAAATAAATTTGGGAGAAAAAACCTCATCACAATGCTAGCCTGTCCCAGTGGAGTATTTTGCATCTTAAAGAGGCAGGTTACAAGTGGAACTAGAGATTATGCCTCCCAGCCTGAGAAAGGCAGCTGGCAGATGCCTGCAGTCAGCAGGTGTAGGCAGTCAAGATGCTGAAGAAAAATGATACTCAGCATCTGGCTGTTGATTAGGAACCAGTGATTCACTTTATTACCTAACCATTAAACCCTTAAGCCTACTTCCCAAGTAATTGTTTGTCAAAAAACTGAAAAGAAAATAAAAACTAAAGAAATTGAAGAACATTTTGCTTATATAGTAGTCAAAAGAAAATAAACTTCTGTTCTGAAGTATGTATCACAAAATAAGTGTAGGTTAGTCACAGCTGTTCTTGTGTCTATAACACTGTGAAAAGAAATAATATTTCAAACAATTAAGTGTATGTTCAAAGCATGTAATACTTTCTTATTTTGAATATAAAAAGGTTTGTTATTAGTAGTAAGAGCACATGCCCACTCCCGTCAAATACATTTTGTATAAATACCTTAAAATATCAATTAGAAAAGGGGTAACACATTATTAGCTTGCCTGGTAGCTATAAGACTTGCTCTGGCCATGATGAAGGATATGCAAAGGAGAATTTTAAAATTTGTTTAATGGATCCCACTCCTGCCTTTCTTAGGGCAAGTCACTTTTATATTTAATATTCAGAGGCCCAAGTTTACAATTTCTGAGTAAAACTTAACATCTTTCACAGTGAAAGACTTAGATTCTAATTCTGCCATACATGTAGATGATATAATTTCAGAGACTGTAGATTACTTTTTTATTTTTGAGAAAATAACTAAGAATTACATGGCAGCTGAGAGCCCCATAAATTTAATCCTAGAGGCTTTGCAGTTCACATTCACAGGAGTGCCCCAAATTGGCACCCAGAAGAGTCTTCCTTTGTAGTGTTACTATTCTCACCTACACAATCTACCTCACTAATTAAAGAGCTCAATAGCATTTGGATCATTTTATGAACTGAAGTAGATTGAATATGCATAAGAAGTTGACTCTGGACTTCTCAGTGTATGTTAATCCATTATTAACCTTCCGTGACATTTCTTAGTAGGAGTGCATCAGGTGGTCACACTCTGTTCAATACTCAGATGTATTTTCATATGTTTCTTTTCCTTTTCTTCCTGTTATTTGCAGGTATGGCTATACTGCTTTTAATATGTTTTATTTGAGAGTAAGAAATGGCTTATAGTTAACACATTTTGATAAATGTAAATAAATATTTCAAATTTGATCATAGCTCGCTTAGATTTGCAAGATGAGAACCTCTTATTTTTACTTAAATGCTTGTGTACTTTACCCATGATTTAGTTCAGTATTTTCTAGCAACAATTTGATGACTGATATCTTTAAGAACTTTTTTCCATCCATAAGCTTATTCCCATTTGTATGACCTTTGCTTGTAGTTCACATAGTTTTAAAAAACTTTGGTCCTCTGTTTGTGGAGTGTGAGGCATCTATTATTAATGAAATATTGGTGGATTTTTTTTCAAATTGTCTTGAGAGAATAATGTTCTCTTACTCAGAAAAAAAAGTCCTTAAGAGTGGCATATTCTTCCAGGAAAATCATTATATCCACATATGTTCATAAGATACACTATTAAATTTAGTAGTCCCATCACATGTAAGCTTCAGATATTGTTGCTTTAATGCATTCCCTCACTACTTTGATAAAAGCCTTAAGATGTTGCCACTAGTTCTTTGATGATTTCCTCTGATGTTGTAGTACCTCTCTTTCTACTCCCAAAAAACCTGTTTTGCATAAACATGAGAAGTCAAGGCAGTTTGAGTTAACGAGTACAAAGATTCAAGTTTTAGCAACAAAAGTACATGTATTTGTGATCAACTCTCTCACATATTATTGTCAACTCTCAATGTAAGGAAAGTTTATTTTAGATTTCTGAAGAACATGAGTCATTAGCTTTAACAGAAGTCCAAATATGCTACTCAGCTTTATAATTTTGACGTTTATTCAGCAATTTCCCCATTGAATTAAAGAGATTTCTTAATGGAATTTAGAGGGAGAAGAGTCATATTGACCTAGATATTGACTTATTCTGATTCATTTTCCTGATCATCTCTGCCTGACTCCTGAATGAGTCCTGCATACTGTTGGATTCAGGCATGGAAGATTTTTTAAAAAATGTTTAGTTCAAGTTTCCAAATAATTTTGCCACAATTATGGTTAATAAAAAGTCATTACAGATTATTAATTATGTCCAAGGTTAAGTTTAATATTCCTGTAGGGATAAACTATTAACAAATTAATCGTGAATTCAAATTTGTCCATTTTAATTGCAAAGTTCTACTTTCAACTAAACACTTAATATTCAGAATTAAACAATATTAGCTCAACAACTCTGAACATACTCATGATATGGGATGTTACCTATCTCATATGACTTCTCTTTTTGTCAATGTCTGGTCAAAATTATCTACAGTGTGTGTTCCCGTCAGCCTACATAACCCATTTAGTTGTTTCCTCTTCATATACAGTGCAATTCTTCTAACGCTTATGCTGTATTATATGTATTCTAAAGACAAAATTGTTCTTCCATGGCTCTATTCTAGAAAAGAGTGCCATTCTACTGACTCTCAGTGGTAACTGTGGGATTGCATTTATCTCATTGTGCTAAAAATGTCATTTTCACTTTTCCATCTATACTCTGCAAATTGATTATATAGATGTCTAAAATCTAACTGTGTCACCTACATTCACCTGTTTTTTTTTTCTTTAAAATTAAGTTTACTAGGCACCACTTCCACTACTGTTTTTTCCCTGTTACACTTGTGTTTTTCTAATGCTTGATTTGTAGCTTTGTATCAGATTGTCAGCAGAAGGTGAACAATTGTAGGTTTGCATATTGTGTGAGAGATGCATCTCTCGCCCTTTGTTTTGGGAACTGGCTGATCATACAGCTGTGTCCTGGAAGGGTTAGAGTCACCAACAGCCACAGTGTTTGCCCATGTGTGCATGCATCTGTGCGTGTGAGTATGTGCTGTCTTTGTTTCAGAGCTCTGTCTGAAACAGGAAGAGCATCACAAGGATTATAAAACCTGTGAAATCTCTGGGTTTTTCAAAGCTCTGCCTTCTTTCAGTTGAAATCAGACAATGAAGTGGAGTTTTCTACGTGATTAGCAAGATCTATACACAGGAGAAGAGAATTACTTCTGAGCACACCATTACTTGTCACAGATTTTCACATATACCAGTGTGGTCACTGCTAATAACCAGCTCTTGATTTCTCTTGTTTCAAATTGAAATTTTTCAAGGGGTTAACTTTTCCAATTTTCTAACTTTAAAATTTCTGAAGTGTATTACCTGTTTTTTTGTTTTGTTTTTTAAATCACTGCATTCCATAACATATGTAAGTGAAATCTCCTGGCACATAATACACATGCCCAAAATTACTTGAATCTGGAGCTGATATTTCAATAGAATTGTGCTTATATTTTATAATAGTTGGCTTTCTCTCTCTAGCAGTTTTGTTGGAAGACTTTTTTTTCTTTTTTTTTTTAATGCTTCCTTTCTTTTCCTCATTAGTTGTTATCAGCAAAACAAAAGGAAATGATATGGGAAATGCAATACATAAAAATGTTATGTGAAAAGATAAGGCAACTCACATAGCTTACACCCAGTGTAATTTGCATGTTTCCATACTAGTCTATACTAACACTCAGTTATTTACACTGTGGGAAATAGTTCAGTTAGCAAACTTTTAACTGATCCTTTTCATCTCAGTGTCATGACAGGAGATAGATATTTGAGATGCATGAACTAAGTATTCTGGGAAATTAGGTATTAATATTCCCCCGGCAGAAACTTCCACCTGACTACAACATATTTCATTTTAAATTTCCTAAGCTGTGACAGTATATCTAACTTATTTTGCTATTTGAACTCTGTCAAAATAAAAGTGAATACTCTAATGTTATTCTTTACTATTTGACGTAAGAATCACAATACACACAAATGCAGACGCCATGCATGGAGTATAGCAACTCGTGGTTAAACCTTATCAGATGAGACCCAAATAGCAGAGATGGGGCTGGGAAAATGCTTTGGAGAGGAGACAGTTTCAACAGCCATGATGTTAGAAGCTAGGCGTTGTGAGTGTGCATTGCATTTGTCAGGTTCAATGTCATTGATCCGGGCACTTAAAGCTGACCAATACAACACTGTGTAATTTGGACATTATGACAGATTATTAACCTGGGGAGATAAAATAAATTAAAATGGAGCACTAAAAATGCTATTGTAAAGCAAAAATAATATTAAAATATCCAATATTTGCAATTTCTATTTTATGTATCACTATAAACATTTAAAGGAAGGGATATCTGAAATACCTATGTGATATTTATTTTGGCTTCTCTCTTCAGAAGCCAAAGAATATCTTTTATGAGATAAAAAACTTGTTACTAGAAAATGCTAATATATCACTTTCCAGTTATATATGTGTGTGCATATATTCACTTTTTAAGCTAGGAAATAAGAACGAGTGTTAGCTGCTTCCTAAAATACTATCAATTAAAACAAAAAGAATATTCCTGCCAATGCAATCATTTTCTTGGGATTTGTTGACAACTTTTATTGAAGTACTATGAGTCTTTTATTTTCCTTTGTTTTTCCTATGTTTATTTTCCTATGTTTTTCCCACATAATGGAGCAATCACTGACCAAAAGGTTTCAGGACACCATTAACATTTCTTGTCACCAAGAGTATGAGTTATCCCTAAGAAAGCATTTTATACTTTCTCTGTCTCTCTTTGTCCAGGTCACATCTAGATTTTTTAGATTATTGCAAAGTATATCCTGTCTTACTTGAGGAACAAGGGAAACTTACCCCAGTTCTCCTCTTTTATCTAATTTTACTTTGTTGGACTGTAGTTTCATCACAGTTAAAAATATCAACCAAAAATTATAAATTCAAACAAGAAGTGTGCATTGATGATTCTTTTGTATTGAAGGACTTTTTTTAACCTCTGAAAGAATAAAAGAACTCAAAATGGAGTTTTATATTAAAGGGCATTTTTTAACCGCCAAAGGAATAAAAAAACTCAAAATAGGAAACGTTAAAATATTTTAACTCATTTTTTTTCTATCTCTCTGGTTTTATTACCCTTTCCAAGTTTTATTTCTTTAATAATAATTGTACTGTTACAGTTAGTAGTTTCCTGGGGAAAACTTTGTTTGCTTGCAGGAAATTTGTGAAATGTCTCTGTCATAGTTTGATGTTCCTCTGAAAGATGACATTTTTCTCCTTGCAGATAGATTCTGGAAGTTGCTTTTGGCATATATCTTGAGAACTAGAATCATAATACTGATGAACACACACACACAGAATTTTCTTTTGTTTTAGTTTTTATCCCCAAATCATGGTTATCAAAATTATTATCATCTTCAACTAGCTGCCTACCCCCTCCTTTCTTCCTATAATTTCTTTCTCTTTTTTTCTCTTCTTTCTTCTTATTTGTACTTATAGTAAAATGGTTAAGGATACAGTTTACAACTTATTATTTGATGGACTGAATTTATTTCTTATATGACATAGAAAAACTAACTTTTATTAAGAGTGATTTCCTGGGAAAAGTTGATATGTTAAAGATAATTAGCAGAATGTCATAGTCATTGGTCCTAATAACATATTCTAGTCCTCACTTAGCATATAATTGGGTTGCAGGTTAATTTCCTTTGAAGGAGGCATAACCATGGACTGCTTTGGCCAATGAATGATGGACAGAAGTGATGAATGTCACTTCCTGCAGGACCTTTAAAAATCTGTATATGGTTTTCCACATCCCGTTTCATCTCTCAGTAGTGCTGAAAGCATATTTGGAGATGGAGCCTCCATTATCCTGTGTCCTTGAGTAACTATGAGGAAAAGAACTTCCCCACTAATCCACTTTGGACATGTAGAGAATGAAATAACATTTTGTTTTTAACACTGTATGTTTATATGGAGTTGTTTGTTACACCAGCATATCCTATCGTACCCTGATAGAGAGGAACTGTACAACTTTGGCAGGCTCTAGAAGACTTGTAATTTCTCTAATCTCTAGGAAGCCACAGTGTCAATCATGAGACATGCCATCTCATTGGGAACATTCTAACATTACAAAGGAAGAAGCTTTACTTTCATCTCTTTTATGCTCTCTAGTTTGAATATGGCATGCTCACATGAGATGGTAGCCTCCATGAAATATTTTTGATTTTTGAAATTTCATACATAATCTGCCTTTCCCAATTTTAAATATGTCTTTCCTTCTTTACCTTCAGGATACATTATCTTCCAAATGCAAATGCCTTTGGGAAGGAGAATATTTTAAGTCTTATCAGTTGTTTATGCCTTAGTGAGTAAGGTATATAATGAATTAGAATGTTTTCTAAAAATAGTTTTAGATAGTGGCAAAAACGGGGAAATGATAA